>NC_136991.1:2010000-2127500 GCF_032717465.1 Coenobita brevimanus
ATAGAAGAGGCGGGGCAGCCAGACCTCTGCCCTCCTTCCCTCCTTCATCTTCCTTCAGTCCTTACTTCCCTCCTTCCTTCCTTCATTCCTTCATTCATTCATTCATTCATTCATTCTCCCTCTAACCATCTTTTTCCATCTTCCGTCTCGATATTCTTCCTTCCTGTTTACTTCCTCCTTCTTTCCTTCCTTCCTTCCTTCCTTTCCTGCCTGCATTCCTTACTTACTTCATTCCTTCATTGTTTCCTTCATTTTCTTACATTTTCTTACTTCTTTCCTCCTTCCTTCCCTCCATCATCTTTCCTCTTCGATTCCTTACCCTCTTCTCTCTCCCTCCATCCTTCTCTCTCTCTCTCTCTCTCTCTCTCTCTCTCTCTCTCTCTCTCTCTCTCTCTCTCTCTCTCTCATTATTTCCTTCTCTCCTCCCTCCCCCTGTTTCTCCCTCCTTCTTTCCTTCCCCTGAGAGAGAGGGAGAGATGACAGAGGCCTTACTTTCTTCATGAGAGAGAGAGAGAGAGAGGGAGGGAGGGAGGTAATATCCCCCTCCTTCAATTGGAACTGGAAATTTAAACTGCCATAGCTATAGTATTATGGGGGAGGGAGGGGAGGGGAGGGGGAGGAGAGAGAAAAGGGGAGGTAATTGTGTTATGGTGGGGAGAAGGAGGGAGGGAGGGAAGGAGGTGGGGAGGAAACAAGGGATAAGGGAGGGAGGGAGAGGAGAGGGAGGGGGAGAGGAAAGAAGGGAGAAGGGAGGGAGGGAAAGGAGTGTTGCTGGGAGGGAGCAGAAGGGGAGGGGAGGGAAGGGGAGAGAGAGGAGGATGGGAAAAAGAGAGAGGGAGGGGAGGAAAGAGAAGAGAGGGGGGCAGGAGGGAGGGGAAAATAAAGGAAATGTAATAGTAGTGGTAGTAATAGTGGTAGTAGCAGTAGTAGTAGTAGTGGTGGTGTTGGTTATGGTAAGTAGTAGTGGTAGTTATGGTTATTGTGGTGATGGTAGTTTTGGTAGTTGTGGTGGTAGTAGTAGTAAATATGGTCCAGCTGATGATAGTGGTAGTAGCCTAATAATAGTAGTAGTTGTGGTAGTGG
Source organism: Coenobita brevimanus (assembly GCF_032717465.1). Lineage (NCBI taxonomy): Eukaryota > Metazoa > Arthropoda > Malacostraca > Decapoda > Coenobitidae > Coenobita > Coenobita brevimanus. Next base: position 2,011,084 of record NC_136991.1, read on the forward strand.
TGGTTTTTGTGGTAGTTGATGCAGTTGTGGTAGCTTGGTGTTGTAGTGGTAGTAAGTATAGTATCTGTGGTAGTTGGGGTAGTGGTTGTGGTAGGTGTGGTAATGGTGGTAGTTGTGGTAGTAGTTGTGGTTGACCCAAGGGAAAGAGTGAGAAAATTTGGACTGAAAAGTGGTTAGACGTGACTGTCCTGAGAGAGAGAGAGAGAGAGAGGGGGGGGGAGTAAATACAGGCTGACAGATAGATATATAGATAGATGGAAAGATAGATAGATAGATAAATAGAATACAGTAGATAGGAAAATAGTTAAATAGATAAAATCAAGATTCTCTCTCTCTCTCTCTCTCTCTCTCTCCCTCCCTCTCCCCCTTCCCCTCTCCCTCTCTCTCTCTCTCTCTCTCTCTCTCTCTCTCTCTCTCTCTCTCTCTCTCTCTCTCTCTCTCTCAGCAAATTGTGACAAGATGTAGCCAAGTCTTTCCTCCACTTTCTCTCCCTCCCTCCTTTCCTTCCTTCCTTCCTTCCTTCCCTCCATCTTTCTTTCCCATCCTACCTACCTACCTACCTACTTACCTACCTACCTACCTACTTACCTACCTACCTACCTACTTACCTACCTACCTACCTATCTACCTACCTACCTACCTATCTACCTACCTATCTACCTATCTACCTACCTACCTACCTATCTACCTACCTACCTGCTTACCATACTACCTGCTTCTCTACCTACCTACCTCTTTACGATGGAGAGAGAGAGAGAGTGAGAGAGAGAGAGTCTTGATAGGATATTCTTGTCAATTTGTCTGGCGGTCGCCCGAGTGTAAATAGATGGTTTTTGAGCAGGAGAGAGAGAGAGAGAGAGAGGGGGGGGGAGAGATTGGTATGTGAATGTATGTTATGTAGGTAGGTAGGTAGGTAAGGAGAGAGAGAGAGTGAGAGAGAGAGAGGGGGGGGGAGATTGGTATGTGAATGTATGTTATGTAGGTAGGTAGGTAGGTAAGGAGAGAGAGAGAGAGTGAGAGAGAGAGAGGGGGGGGGAGATTGGTATGTGAATGTATGTTATGTAGGTAGGTAGGTAAGTAGGTAGGTAGATGGACAGGTGCATACGTAGAGAGAGAGAGAGAGAGAGAGAGAAGGACAATACCGAAGGAAGGAGATAAAGAAGGAGGAAGAGGGACGAAGAAAATAAAAGACGGAATAAGAGAATAAGGAGGGATGAAGGAAGGAGCGAGAGAAGGAGGGATGAAGGAAGGAATGAGAGAAGGAGGGATGAAGGAAGGAATGAGAGAAGGAGGGATGAAGGAAGACGTGAGAGAAGAAAATGTGAAAGCAGGTGTGAGAGAAGGAGGGATGAAGGAAGGAGAGAAGGAGGGATGAAGGAAGGAGGAATTGAAGGAGGGGAGGTAACTTTTGGGCAGACGTTGACCAAAATATGATTACAAGGCTATTCCAACGGGGAGGGAGGGAGGGAGGGAAGGAAGAAGGGAGGGAGGAGGGAAGGGTAGAGGAAGAAGAGAAAGGAGGCTAGATAATTTAAAAGGTAGGAGACTTGGGGAGAGAGAGAGAGAGAGAGAGACGTCATGGTACTTATTATCATTATTATTATCATCATCATCGTCTTTGTACTTGCAGCTGTTATTAAAATTTTGCATCATCATCATAATCATCATCATCATCACCACCACCACCACCACCACCACCACCCTTGGCCTAACCCCTCTTTCTCTCCCACAGATGTGTTGGCAGCTGGTGGCGCCCATTGGTCTTACACTGGACAGCACGGTAAGATTAACATTATCCCCTAACACAGTCTCTTGCGATTCATTTTACATTCCCTAACACTTTCCCTTTTGTGGTCTGTTTTCCACCATTTTATTTTTCTTGTATCCCATATATATATATATATATATATATATATATATATATATATATATATATATATATATATATATATTTGCCATGGTAGGTTGGATGAATGGGATATAAAATTTTGGAGGAGGATTTTTAGGATTAATCGCTAGAGAAAAGGAATTGCGAAGCCTTCAGCTCCACTCAAGTAGTTTTGAAATGTACACACACACACACACACACAAGGCTATTACTGAGGAAGATATTAACGTCTCCAGTTATTTTTACATAATATTAAAAATAACTTATATAACTTTTTATTTTATCTTCAATTGTCTTATCTCCCCTTATCTCTCATTCTCTCTCCTTATCTCTCATTCTCTATTCTCACTCATTATCTCCATACCCCTTCTTATCTCTTTTATCTCCTTACCTACTCTTATCTCTCCCTATTTCTCTTTATGTCTTTATCTCTCCTTATCCCTCCACAGCTCTCCTTATCTCTCTCTCACCTTATCTCTCCTTATCTTCCCTTATCTCTCCAGGTCCAAGCCACTGGGGGTCCTTATGTCTTTTTCTTTCTCCTTATATTCCCTTATCTCTCCATATCTCCTCATCTCTCCTTTTACCTTCTTATTTTTCCTTATCTTTGCCTATCTTTCCTCATATCTTTCTCCTCCCTTATGTCTCTGTCTGTATCTCTCATCATTTCTCCATATAACCCTGTCTCTCCTTCCCCCCCTTATCTTTTCTTACCTCATCTTATCTCTCCTTATCAACTCTTATCTCTCCTTATCATCCCTTATCTCCCCTTATCACCCCTTATCATCCCTTATCTCTCCTTATCACCCCTTATCTCTCCATATCACCCCTTATCTCTCCATATCACCCCTTATCACCCCTTATCATCCCTTATCTCTCCTTATCACCCCTTATCACCCCTTATCTCGCCAGGTCCAAGCCACTGGGGTTCGACGTTCCGGACATGTGCGGGTCGTCGCCAGAGTCCCATCAACATCGAGACGGGCAACGTGAAGACGGAGTACTGGCGGCCACTCAGCTTCAAGAACTACGATGAGGCCCCCACGTCCATGAGGATCAAGAACAACGGACACTCTGGTACGTGGTGGTGGTGAGGAGGACGAGGATAGTGGTGGTGAGGAGGATGAGGATGGTAGTGGTGGTGGTGGTGGTGACAGTGAGGAAGAGGATGGTGGTGGTGAGGAGAAGGAGGAAGAGGATGGTGGTGGTGAGGAGAAGGAGGAAGAGGATGGTGTTGATGATGGTGGTTGTGGTGATGGTGGGGAGGAGCAAGAGGATGATGATGGTGGTGGTGGTGGTGGTGGTGAGGAGACGGAGGAAGAGGATGGTGATGATGATGGTGGTTGTGGTGATGGCGGGGAGGAGGAGGAAGCGGATAATAATGATGATGATGGTTTTGGTGGTGATGATGATGGTAATGATGATGATGATAGGGAGATATGTGTTTGGGGATGTTGATGGCTTTGGGTTACAGTGGGAAGTATGGTTTTGTTTGATGATGATGATGATGATAATGGTGATTGTGACAGGTGAGTGATTCCCAGTCTTTTTTACTCCATTCTCTCTCTACAAACCCTTAAGATCCCCCTGGACTTTCTTCATTATATCTCAAAACTTATAATTGTGAATAATAAAGACTCTAAAAATGAGATGAAGAGAGTATTCCTTAATTCAGTAACTCAGTGACATAGGCGTTTGTAGACCATGCGTACAATGATGATACGTGTCTCCCCACTAACTCCCCCTCCTCCCCTTGCAGCCCAGGTAGAGATGGACGCCCGTGCTGCCCCCAGGGTGAAGGACGGGGGACTGAAGGGAGAGTACATCTTCGAACAGTTTCACTTCCACTGGGGCGCTGACTCCTCACTCGGCTCTGAACACACCATCGACGGAGTTAGGTCAGTTATGGGACGATTTAGAGATGAGTTAGGTTAGGTCAGGTCAGGTTAGGGTGTGTTAGGTTAGGTTAGGGTTTGTTAGGTTAGATTAGGGTGTATTAGGTTAGGTTAGGGTGGGTTGGGTTATGTTAACGTGGGTTGGGTTAGGTTGTCGTAGGTCAAGTTAGGTTAGAATAAGTTAGGGTTGGGTTGGGTACTGTTAGGATAGGTTTGGCTAGGTTGGGTTTGGTTTGGTTAGGAATAAGGTGGGTTGGGTTAGGTAAGGTGAGTCAGGAAGTGGTGATTGTAGGCTTAGTTATATTTTGTAGTTGTTTGTGTAGTGTTTGCTGGATGTGTGTAAGTTAGGGAAGGGTACTTGCCGTGTGTGTGTGTCTGTGTGTTATATTTTTGTAGTTATTTGTGTCATGTTTTGTGTATTTGTTCAAGTCAGGGAAGGGTAGTTGCTCTGTGTGTGTGTGTGTGTGTGTGTGTGTGTGTGTGTATGTGTGTGTGTGTGTGTGTGTGTGTGTGTGTAATATATGTGCTTTTAGAGATACAGAAAGAGATAGTGAGGGATACAGCCAGATATATACAGAGCCAGATATATACAGAGCCAGCTTTAAGCCCGATATAGCCGCCAAAAGCAATGTGTTTCCGATGGGGAGAAACTTTACACCCTGTCTCTGCCTCGCCCTGCCTCGCCCTTGCTTCGTTCTGCCTCACTCTTGCTTCATTGTGCTTCACCCTGACCCTCCCTGCCTTACCCTGGCTTACCTTTGCTTCACGCTACCTCTCCCCACCTCACCCTTACCCTGGCCTTGCCCTACCTGTCTCATCCTTCCTCACCTTTACCCTATCACAGCCTAACCCTGCCTGTACCCCTGCCTGACTCCAGCCTCACCCTGCATAACCTAAGCCTCACCCTGCCTAACTTAACTAACCCTTCCTAACCACATTAACCCTGCCTAACCCCTGTTCACCCTGCGTAACCACAACTAACCCTGCCTCAACCTGACTAACCCTGCCTAACCCGCGCCTCACCTTGCCTCACCCCTGCTAACCCTGCCTCAACCTTATTGACCCTATTTCACAGCTAATTAACCCTGTCTCACCGCAGCCTAACCTTGCCAAACCCTTCCTCAAATTCCTAACTCTGCCTGACCTACCTAACCCTGCCTAACCCTGCCTCACTCCACAGGTACCCAATGGAGCTCCACCTGGTGCACTACAAGGCGCAGTACGGGAGTCTCGGGGAGGCTGTGAAGAGGGCTGACGGTCTGGCTGTGCTTGGTGTGTTGCTGCAGACCTCAGACAACGACAACCCCGCCTTCACGCCCCTCGCCACCGCCCTCAGGAACATCACACAGGCCGGTGGGTGTGGGCGTGGGCATGGGGGGGCGTGGAATTGGGTGGGAGAGCGTGGGAGTGGGTGGGAGAGGGGGGAAGAGGATATAGAAGGGTGGGATGGAGTGTGGACGAGTGATTATGTAGATTTGTTTGTGGTAGGATGAGAGATGGATAGATTGATGGTTGGAAGAGTGTGGGAGGGAGTTTAGGTGTATATGAAGGTCGTGGGTGGGCGTGATAAGGGGTGGGAGTGGGTGGGAGAAAGGGCAAGAGGAGATAGAAGGTTGGGCGGGAGTGTGGACAAGTGATTCAGTAGATTTTTATTTTGGGGAGGATGAGGGATGGATAGATTGATGGATGGAAGGGTGTGGGAGGGAATTTAGGTGGATATGAAGGTGGTGGGTGGGTGTGGGTATATGTGGGCGTGAGTGGGAGGGCGTGGGGGGGGCTGGAGAGGGCGTGGTGAGAGGGCCGAGATTAGCGTTGGACTTGTGTGGGGCGTGGGAGAGAGGGAAAGATGGTTTAGAAAGGTGGGTGGGAGGGAGGATAGTGTGGATGAGTGATTGGTTAGATTTGGGTGGATGTGAGAGAGTTTTGGTGGGTTGGATGAATGGATGGATAGATGAGTGGGTGAGTGGATGGATGGGTGTGTGGGGGGATGTGGGAGGGTGATGGAGAGAGGGAAAGATGATTTAAAACAGTGGGACAAACCAACCCAACCCAACCCAACCCACCCCTACCTTACCCAACCCAACCCATCCTACCCAACGCAACCGTACCCTACCCTACCCTACCGTACCCAACCCTGCCCTACCCTACCCTACCCTACTCTACTCTACCCTACCCAACCAAACCAAACCAAACCAAACCTAACCCAAACTAAATATACCCAACCCAACCCACCACAACCCAAACCAAACCTAACCTACCCCAACCAAACCCAAATCAACCCAACCCCTTTTGACCCAGCCTAACCCAATCTAACGACCTAATCACCTCGTTCCAGGTCGTTACGCTGAGGTGGAGGCCAACTATCCCCTCCAGGCCTTCCTTCCTGACAAACTGGACAAATTCTACCGGTACGAGGGCTCACTAACAACCCCGACCTGTAATGAGGTGGTTACGTGGACAGTCTTCGCCGATGCTATTTCCATCTCTGACCGCCAGGTGAGAGAGAGAGAGAGAGAGAGAGAGAGAGAGAGAGAGAGAGAAGGTAACACGGGTATGGAATAAAGGAAAGACAGTAGAGAAGGCAGGGAAGAGAGAGAAAGAGAGAGAGAGAGAAGGAAACACAGGTACAGAATATAAGGAAAGACAGTAGAGAAGGCAGGGGAGAGAGAGAAAGAGAGAGAGAGAAGGAAACGCAGGTATGGAAGAAAGGAGAGGCAGTACAGAAGGCAGGGGAGAGAGAGAGAGAGAGAGAGAGAGAGAGAGAGAGAGAAAGTACTTATATGCATTATTTATATAACCTGTCAATATGTTAACCTCTCCTCTTCATAGAGAGAGAGAGTGAGTGAGTGACACCTAAAATCCCTATAAACTAACCCTGTTATTTCCAGAATCATCGTTACCCTTTCAGCCCGACGATTTCTTCCTAAAAAAATAATTAGTCAAAAAAAATAAAAAAAAACAGGATGATCTGGGACTGAAGGGAATTAAATTTAGATAATACTAGAAGAAATAATTCCTAGATTAGTTAGAATTAATGTTAGTTATTATTTTCTTTCTTATTTTTTCTTTTTGTTAACCCTGTCTCTAACTTGTGGTGTCTTTGGGGTATCTATTTATATCTATTTTTTTTTTTCTGTCTGTCTGTCTGTCTGTGGTGTGGTTTTCTGTGTAGTGTGTGGGTTCTTCTGTTTTTCTTGTTTTTTTTGGAGGGTTTCTGTGTTTGTGTGTGTGGTTTAGGTTGATTGTCTTCAGTGTGTGTGTGTGTGTGTGTGTGTGTGTGTGTGTGTGTGTGTGGTTTAAATTGATTGTCTTCAGTGTGTGTGCGTGTGTGTGTGGTTTAAATTGATTGTCTTCAGTGTGTGTGCGTGTGTGTGTGGTTTAAATTGATTGTCTTCAGTGTGTGTGTGTGGTTTAGGTTGATTGTCTTCAGTGTGTGTGCGTGTGTGTGTGGTTTAAATTGATTGTCTTCAGTGTGTGTGTGTGTGTGTGTGTGTGTGTGTGTGTGTGTGTGGTTTAGGTTGATTGTCTTCAGTGTGTGTGCGTGTGTGTGTGGTTTAAATTGATTGTCTTCAGTGTGTGTGTGTGTGTGTGTGTGTGTGTGTGTGTGTGTGGTTTAGGTTGATTGTCTTCAGTGTGTGTGTGTGTGTGTGTGTGGTTTAAATTGATTGTCTTCAGTGTGTGTGTGTGTGTGTGTGTGTGTGTGTGTGTGTGTGTGTGTGTGTGTGTGGTTTAAATTGATTGTGTGGTGTGGCAGTGATGTGGTGTAATGTGGGCTGGTATAGTGTGGTGTGGTGCGGTGTGAAGCGGTAGTTTGATGTGTGGTAAATTGTGGTGTGTTGTGATAATGTGGTGTGGTGTGGTGGACTGGAATAGTGTGGTGTGGTGTAGTCTTTTTATGTGTAGTGTGATAGACTGGTATAGTGTGGTGTGGTGTGGTAGTGTGTCGCTTCTGGTGGTAGTTGTGGTGGTGGTGGGGGTGACAAGATGGGGAATATCTCGACAGACAAGCAGACGACGGAGTAATGGCGGAGAGACAATGACGAAGAGAATATTTGCACAAGGAATAGTGTTTACGGTAGGGTTAACTTTGTCGAAAAACCGCGTGAAAATAAGTCAGAATAACACATAAAAAGCCAGTTAAAGGACAGCTTACACACACACACACACACACACACACACACACACACACACACACACGATTGAAATATATGAGAAACGAAAACCAAGACCACGAAGGTAACTTTTGTTATAGCTAACAGAACAGCAAAAAGAAAACGTAACCAAAACACGCAAAATTGTACAAGGATTAAAGAAAAAATAAGTAAAGACAGACATAATGGAGACGTTAGTTAAAAAAAAAAAAGTAGATTATTTTCAAGACAGCAGGAAGACCAAACTAGATACGGAGCTGCAGAGAAAGGACAAACTGACGGAAGAAGAAAACAGAGGATTCAAACCAACCCGATTGAGCACGACGGAAACCGATATAAACACTAAACTGGTGAAGAAAAGGAACTCAACACGCCCTCAAATAAAGGTATGTATAGTCTCCTACAAGGTAAACTAACGCAAACAGCAGACTCTTGCATAAATACGATCAATACGGTAAAATGCAGGACCGTACCGAAGCATGACTATACTTGACTGGTCTACCCAAGTTACCCATGAAATTTTTACCCCCCCAAAACAAACGTTTTCTTTCATGAAATTCGCATGAAACCCATTTGTGCATGTTTTCTAGCTAAATTTGGCTTAATGTTATGCCTTTTTGCATGATTTGGCTTTGATGTATATATTTGCTTGATGTATCTTGCCTTTTTTCGTATTTTTGCACGAGTTTTGGCTGTATATTTGACGCATCCCCTCCCTTTTCCTCATCTTGTTTACGTTTTTCTGTGATGGTCTGGCGGTAGATTCACATAAACTTTCTATCAATTCTCTGTCATGACTAAGATTTGTTTAGGCAAGAATTACAAGGAGAGGAGATTACAGAATATTCCCATGTATTTTGTTCTTTCAAAAATAAGAAGAATGAAGAGAGAAAAAAGAAAATAAAGTGAAAATGGTTACTGAAGGGAGTGGATAGAGACGTGAATCTTGCATCTTTCCTATCAGTCCTGCATCTCGTAATCTTATGTAATTTTCTAACTTCTCCTTAGTTGTCTTTATTCACTAATTAGTCTAGATTAATAGCTGACTAATATAATTGCGTGGGTAGAGGTTTTATTGCTATCCTTAATTATTTTTACCTTATTAACTGATGTTTGAATATTTATCTTGTGTGTCTTTTGTGATGCTAAATAATAATAGGCATCTGATTTAAATAATAGGTGATGATACTGATGATGATGATCATATACCTCACTTTTCCTCCCTACCGTGTTCCTACTTTCTCTTCAGTCCTTCCTGCCTCTCTCTCTCTCTCTCTCTCTCTCTCTCTCTCTCTCTCTCTCTCTCTCCCAATATTCCCGCCTCACGCTGCCTCGCCTGGTGGTCTCTGCTAAACAACCCGGATTTAATTAACTTCATAGTCGAGAATTTGACGTCACACGAAAACAAGATGTGTAGGCCCGTAGATTTTTTTATTATTTTTCTTTTATTATTTTTTTATTTTATTGGTAGATTTATTAATTTTGTAGATATTGTTTTTTTACTATTTCGTTTTTTCTTGTAGTTCTTCGTTCAGCCTTTGTTTCTTCCCCCTTCTTCTTCATGTTTTTCCTCCCTCGCTCCCTCCCTTCCCTCCTTCTTTCCTTCTTTTCTCGCCTTGTCCCTCACTTTCTTCTCTTTCCGTCTCTCCTTCATTCTTTCTTACCTTCCTTCCCTCCATCCTTCCTCCATTCCTTCTCTCCCTCCTTCCGTCCCCCGTTCCCCTCCTTCCTTCCTTCCTTCCTTCCTTCCACGCCAGCACTCGCTCAGAATTCAACCTTAAGCATTCCTGCCATAAGTGTCAATATCCCTGAGTGCCATCAGGGCCGAGAGAGAGAGACTGGTGGAAGGAGAGAATAGATGAAGGAATGGGATGCAGAGAGAGAGAGGGGGGGAGGGAGGGGGGAGAGAAACTAGTTGAAGGAGAGAATAGAGGTGAAGAATGGAATGTACGACCTGCCTACCTACTTACACTACCTACATACCTACCTGCTGCCCACCTACCTATCTACCTACCTACTTACCTCCACCAACCTACCTACACTACCTACATACCTACCTACCTACCTACCCACTTGCGGCCCACTTACCTACCTATCTACATACCTACCCACCTGCTGCCCACCTTCCTACACTACCTGCCTACCTGCACTACGAACCTACCTACCTACCTACCTATCTGTCAGTCTATCTGTGTATCAGCCTAAATATCCATCCTTCTGTCAGCAGTATTTCTTTCTCTCAAACTTTACCACTTATCTTTCTAACTATCTATCTTTCTGTCTTCCCTCCTGTCTGTCTATCATCTATCTATCTATATATCTATCAGTGTATCTGTCTATCTATTTCTAACGCGAACTATCTATCCATGTATCTGTATATCTCTTTATCTATCTGTCTGTCTGTCTGTCTCTATATCTATCTATCTTTCCATCTATCAGTAAGTCCATCAATCAATCAGTCCATTAGTTATTATTATTATTACTTTTTTTTTTACCTCATGCCCAAGTGACCCCACATGACCCCCGTAATGATCCTTGACCTCTCCCCGCAGCTGTCGGCGTTCCGGGAGCTGCACGAGGACCAAACGACTCTCCTTGTCAACAACTACCGCCCCCTGCAGCCCATCGCCAACCGCTCCGTGAGGGTCCGCAAACCACTACACCACACCACCCACACCGCCTGCACCCCACCCCATATAAGGCTCTGAATTTATCTAACTATCTATCGGTTGTATATTCTCAGTCTATCTATCTGCCATTAATTTTTCCCATCTATCTAACTCAAAAGGTGGAGTCAAAGGCTTTTCGTCTCATCAACTCTCTTCCTCTTACTGGCTCCCTTCAACCTCTGTCTCTTCGCCGCACTGTTGCCTCTCTGTCTTTTTTCTGTCGCTGCTTCAATGGTCACTACTCCTCTGAACCGTCTGCTTGCATCCCTCCACCACTACGGCGGGCAATGTAGCACCTGTCTAGCAGCAAACTCTCATCCCTTTTCTGTCCAACTCTCTAATGCAAGAGTTAACCGTTACTCCTAGTCCTTCATGTATGCAACAGGTCAACTCTGGAACTGTCTCCCTCTGTCTGTGTTTCCTATTACCTATGACCTCCAGTCTTTCAAACGCAGTGTGTCCAGGTATCTCGAAATGAACGCATCTTGTATTTGGCTCTCTGTTGTCTTGGTTTTGTTTTTTCGTGGAGGGAACGGTCTACGGGCTTCTGGCCTTTGGTTCCTTCTTCCTTGCATAGAAAACTATCGTACAATTCGTCTGTAACTGTCTGATACTGTATATAAAATAACGTAAAAAAGGTTATTACCCAGCCATAACCAAAAATATATCGCTAAGGAGGAGGTGCTAGGGGCTTCCTTATCCTACGAGAATGGGCTTAGCCCCTGGCTGTGGTTGGAGGTAAGGAGTTAGAAGCCAAGGCTTGCAGGGATATCCACTGTCTCCTAGAAGAATGCACCCAGGTGGAACCTCGCGGTTTTCAAACATTCTTTTAAGTCCGCTTTCATTGAGTATCTTAGTATCATGCACTGACCCTGGCCACTTGGCCAAACAGTTAAGAATTTTGTATTTGGCATAAAAAGCAACTTGTACATTAATACTATGATACCGCTTTCTGTTCACATATTCTTCTTCAAACTCTTTTGGGGCTATTATTCTCACATGTGTCCCATCAATTGCTCTAGCCACCCCGGGGAAGCCAGCAATCTCCATAAATTCGATTTTTTTCCTCTGTAGTTCTTGGGGGTCTGTGGGGAACATCAAGAATCTACACATTATTTCACGTCTGTAGAACGCATTTAATGTCTGTGAGATAACTCTGCTGACAGTAGGCTGTGATGGTCCCAAATCATCACTTGCATAGTTGCATTTTACCTGTGGCCAAATATCTCAATAAAATGATCACTTTCATCTCCGGGGTAAGTGCCTGGTTCCTCTCAGATGGACTTTGCAGGACATCTCGTACCAAGTCAGTAACAAAAATAATTCCTGCACGATCCAAACGGTATCAGCTTATTAGTTCTGCATCACTTCATTCATTCAACACGTCCCTACGTGGGCGAAAACTTCTCTGCTGACGCCTTGGAGCTTCTTCTTCTTCAGCCATTTTCAGGTCCTAGGAATATTCCTAAACGTAAGTCACCTCCCTGGCTACACCTAAAATCTCCGTCTTAGGACCAGTTCTAGGACGTGGGAGCGTTTATAAACAAGTCTTGCGACTTGGGATCAGTTCCTACGACTTGCGACTAGTTCCTTGATCCCAGGACCTTTTATGAATACGGACCCAGCTGACTTCCCTGGGTATCATTATGTGGAGCGCCATAACCCACTACACCACCAGCCTTGTGTTGGGTTATGGTTACCACCCAGCGTAGTAAATTATAGCAGGAAGAGTATATTTAGAATGGACCATTTTCCAGTACAATATACGTACATGACATACAAATACTAATACGTAATTATAGATATTCATTTCATACATATTTATATCATTTATCTAGATTTATTACGTGCCCATATAATTTACTTTTGTATTTAATTTATTTATATATATTAGTGTGTTAGTAAAGAAAATGTATCCGGTAATAAAGTGTTTAATTTTTTTTTCGAATTTTTGTTGCCTCTTGAATGAACTGTGATGGATGGAAAAGGTAAGTTGATATTGGTGTTTTAATGTTGATGTTATTATTATTATTATTATTATTATTATTATTATTATTATTATTATTATTATTGTTTTTCCTTCCTCCTCCTCCTCCTCCTCCTCCAACTCCTCCTACTACTACTATTGCTACATACTACTACTACCATCACCACCACCACTACTACTTCTGCTACTACTACTGCTACTACTACTACAATTATTATTATTATTTATTATTATTATTATTATTATTATTACCCTAAGGAATTAATACTAGTAATTATATACGATCTTGTTTATATCATACAGAGTGATTCATACATTACACAGCCCTTGTCACCAGCCGATGTGTGTGTGTGTGTGTGTGTGTGTGAGTGTGTGTGTATTATTTCCCCTTCATGTCCACTTACGTGGTACTTACAATGAACTTCGTGTATTTCCAGCCTACTTACTTGGTACTTACAATGAACTTCGTGTACTTCCAGCCTACTTACTTGGTACTTACAATGAACTTCGTGTATTTCCAGCCTACTTACTTGGTACTTACAATGAACTTCGTGTACTTCCAGCCTTCGTACGTGGCACTTACAGCTATCTTAGTATACTTACAACCAACTTATATCTAAAAGTGTACTCCCTTCCTACTTACCTGATAGTCATATTAGTCTGCCTCCTACCTACTTACGTGGTACCTACTTACGATGTACTTAGCTTACTCCCAGCCTACTTACGGTGTACTTACCCACAGCTTGATGCGTTCCGTGCCCTTATGACCGAGGAGGGTGACAATATCATCAACAATTTCCGGCCACCCCAGCCCCTCAACAACAGGAAGGTGAGGTGTCTGTCTGTCTGTCTGTTTTCTGTCTATCTATCAGTCTTTCTGTCTCTGTGTATTTATCTTTTGTTTCTCTATCTGTCATCCGTCTATCTATCTGTCCGTCTGTCTGTATGTTTGTCTGTCCAAACTTCCATCTACCCTAACTATTCTATATTTTTTTGGTGGTTACTTCCTGGAGCTATCTATCTATCTGTCTATCTATCTATTTATCTATGCCAAAACTTCTCCTGTTCCTTTAAATTACAAACGCTCACTAATAAATTCTGTCACGTTTTATTTTATTGACTCCCTCCACACTATTTTCCTCATCTGAGAGAAAGACCTCCCTTCTGAAGTATTTATATCCCAAAGTATCATCAAATTTACCCTCCCTCTTCCCCTGATGTCCAAAAATATCCCCAGACTTCCTCCAGATATCTCAAAATATCCGTAAAATATCCCAGATAATTTCCTCAGCGTCGATAAATATCCCAGGAGTCCCAGTTGGCCCGAAATATTCCAACTTATTCCTTTCCTCTTCGTTGCCATCATCGTCTTTAATAATTGTCTATTTTTCCTTAGTGTTCGTAAATTGGCTTCAGTATTCTTTATATATTTTCACAATATCCTAAATAATATCCTCATTGCCCTAAAATATCCCCAAACCCTCCCTATATATCTAAAATTCTCACAAAACCAAAACGTTTCTAATTTCACGCCAAAACTTCGTACAGGTTCGTCTGTTTTACTTAAGGTCTTCGTAAATTGGCTTCAGCATTCCTCAATTTTCCGTAAATATATCCACAATACTCTGAATAATATCCCCATTTCCCAAAAATATCCCCAAACCCTCCCTATACATCCAAAATTCTCTCAAAACCAACAATTTCTAATTTCCCGCCAAAACTTTCGACAGGTTCTGGTATCCGGAGAGAGCGGCGCCGACTCCTCCAGCATGAAGAAGGTTGGACTCACTGTGTACTTCATGACAACGATGGCCATTATTATGATGAATATGTAGACATCACCACCAAATATGTGATTTAGGAGTGAATATGTGGGTCTGGAGAAGGTATGGGCAGTTTTGAAGGAGATATGGTAGCTCTGAAAGCAATATGTGTTGTTTTCAGAGGTAAGTGTAGGTTTTGAGATCCGAGTGTGTTTTTTCGAAGAGCTGTGTGATCCCTTGTAGAATTTTGGTAATATGTAAATTATGAGTGACTATGTGGATATTAATTACATATACGTACTTTATTTAAAGATTTTGCAAAGATATACGTAAATTTCAGGACATGTCAGCAGTTTTCGGGAGTGTGTTTTTCAGAGCTGTGAAGTTGCAGGTTTAGACAAAGGATAAGTTGATAATGAAAACTCAAGCCCTTTTGTGCATATGCGAAATTGGAAGTATAGATAATTATTACGATCTGTAACAAAGATGTATTTCACGTAAATTTTGAAAAAGGGCTGTTTGTTGTTAGAGCCACCAGGGTATGTTATAGTTATCGATTTTTTTATTTTTTTCCCACTAAGATACGAACATAGGCTACGAGATGTTATGCGCTGTGGTTGGTAATGTTTTTGTTTTGTTAATTTGTTCAGTACGTTGACGTTTTTTGTATATTTTGCTGCACCAAGATTTATTCGGTTTAGGAGTGACGTTGGGGTATGAATACGTTAACCCTTCACCTCAATTATGTTTTGAATTTTCCTCGTTACTCGAATGTGTTTTGTTTACCTTGCTCTCTCCGGACGATTTTATTCGGCTCAAAAAGAATCTCAGTGAAGGTGTTAATGATGTATGTAACCCTTCCATGTCGAAAAATCTCCACAAAACTGCATAAAATCGCCTGTTAGCAAGATTAAACTAGAAAGTACGTTATCCGAGTGAAGGGTTAAAACGGATTCAAATTATCTCGTACGTTCAGAAGTCGCCTTGAAAGCTGAATAAACCCATTTTCTAGGCACAGGAAAAACCATAGAGAAAACGCCATGGCAGTGAAGGAGCTAAATTATGGTGAGTATACTGAGGGTATGCTGTGAAGGTATACTGTAGTGAGGTGTGTTTATACCGGTATGTAGAGTTTTGATAACGAATATGTGCTAAAATATAGTATGGTATATTCTGGGTTAGAGATGTTTGTTGAGTATATGCTTGTATAGATCAGCTGTGTGGGATTAGTATATATATGAACCTTTTTTAACCTCTTCACGCCAATGATGTTTTCCACTTTCGGAATCTCCAGACAATTTTATTCAATTCACGAGATTTCAAACGGATTGGGGGGGGGGGTGATACAGGTTACACTGACCCCGCCACTACAAAATCTTTCCCCCAGTATGAATTAAATCGTCTGGAAGTATAAAAATAAATCTCAATACATCATCGAGCTGAAGACGTTAAGTTGCAGCCACGAAAAAGCGCAGGTCGTGGACATTATCCAACGGACACAACCCAGAAACACAAAAGCAAAGCCAAAATAAACCAAAAACACAAAACCCATCACTAAAGTTAATAAAAGAACAGAAATCCAGTAAACAAAATTCCAGTAGCCTAAACATAGCCAGGCTGAATAAACATACGAAACTTGGCAACGTATTAATTTTTCAAGAATTCAGAGACAGTTTGTGGGCTTATGCACTAATAATGATAATAAAAATAATAAACCTGAGAAGTGCTCCCTAATTTATTAATAAACGCTAAAAATGCCGGCTAGTGGCTTTCCCCGGCCCGAAATAATAAAGGAGGCACGTTATTAAGGGAAGCCATGTTGTTGATGTTGCCATATTGTGAGCATTGTTATTGTATCTTCACAGCCTGTTTCGTATAGGCCAGTACTTATTCGTGTTTTCTATTTCTACCTTTATTATCTTCCTTCCACCCTTCCTTCCTTCTTCCCCATTAACTTTTTCTTCCTTTTCATTCCCGCATCATATCTCCTTTCCATTCATTCGCATATCCGTCTCTATATTTCAGCCTTTTTTTTTTTTTTCTCCCTTCTCCCTGTCTCCTTTGCATTCCAGTTTGTTTTCCTTAATTTCACTCCGTATCTGCATTACTAAGTGCATTATCATGGAAGGCTTTCTTACTTTTCTATTCACAAACTCGTTAGTGAACATTTTGAACACAATTTGAAATACCACTGTTATACCAGTTGCTGCAAGTAAAATTTTATTAGTGCCACATAAGTTGTAGTAAGTTCTTTGTACAGTATTTTGTAGGTATTAGAAAAAAAAATGAAACTACTAAAAAGAAAAGTACATTCGAAATTTTGGAGCTCGAAAATTCGCAAGTACGGGAGCAACTTTTTTGTCATTCGTTATCAGTTTTATTAGCAAGATCATTTAGAGGATTATTTCTTTTTTTTTCTTTCATTTCCTTTTTCAAAATTAGTCCAACTTTGCATATATACCAGGTCTCACCTACACAATGAACTGATTAGTATTAGATGAGAAACTATATATGATGAACGTAAAGGTGCAAAGATTAGCTGACGTCGTAGTTTTTTGCAGTTTTTGCCTCAGTTTTAAAAGTTCATTTTTGTTTTATGAGTCTTATATTTTCATAATTGTTTTGTTTATTGATTGTGTTATTCATAGTTTATCACGTAATAGACTTTAATTTTCTCCTACATCATTTCAGCGTACGTAATTCCCAGTTTGTCTGTTTGCTTCTCATATTTATCGTCTCCCTTAAACTTTAGCTTAGTCCTTCACTAATATACACCTGGCTGACCCTGTCTACCCATTTCCACTTTCTTCTACCCCAGTCGTAGCATAGTCTTAGTCCATGATACTCCCAAACTACCCTTTCCAATCCTCTCACACCTGCCCAAATGCTTGGAATCTTTGGAAAAACGAAAAAAAAAAAAAAATGCAGATCCAAGCTACTGTACAGTGGGGGCAGCTTTTCACATTGTTAATAATATATATATAAAAAAAGAAGTGATAAAAAAATACGAAGTGTGTGTGTGTGTGTGTGTGCGTGAGTGAGTGTTTAATTTCGACATTTTTATCCTTTGTTTCTCTTGTAATAGAACGTGAAGATATAAAATAGAAAAGTTCCATTTATTCTAGATAGGCGCCATTTTCAAACCTTGGCCGCAGTGTTGTCGTTGGGTGATCATTGTTTTTATTTTTGAAGTGTAACCGCAGATTTGACTTAGCAGATGTGTTTACTTTCCAAAATATTCACCTGCTTTTCAAAATCATCCTCTTGTTGGTGTTTAGAAATGGAAAACTTTGGCCTAGAGTAATTGTCGGTCGAGTAAAAACGTTAATTTTGAGAATATTTAAAAGGAACCTTCGTTTTAGCGTCTCTGTTGTTATGATTAAGGCATTTTTAGAAATCCACACTTTGTAAATAGGCCAGTGTTATTACTAGTCTCTCTTTAATGAGCAGATCATTAGATAGTTCTCTCTCTCTCACATTCACTCGCTTTTTTTCTCTCTCTAATTTGATGTGGATTTTTATTTTCAAAGATAGTTGTCTCACTTTCCCACTTTTTTTTTTTTATGTTTTTCTTTGTTTTACTTGCTCATATTGTACTTTATCGATGTTCTCTCTCTCTCTCTCTCTGCATTTGTTATTTTTCTTTGCTTGCTCTCATATTCTATTTTATCACTCTCTCTCTCTCTCTCTCTCTCTCTCTCTCTCTCTCTCTGGTAATGTTAAGTGCAGTAGTGTCCAGATAACATAACAGATACTCCCTCTGTTGATATTATTATTATTACTTTCACCTCTATTGTAACGTTAATTGTACCACTCATAGTCTTTGGTTTATTTTAACAATGAAATGTTAGTAATAAATTGTAGCATTATAATAAAAAGAACAGCGTTTCATTGGTCCTTGGAATATTTTGGATGTGGTGATGATGATGATGATGATGATGATTATTATTATTATTGGTGGTAGGTGGTGGCGACATCATCCACTCACTTGATGTAATGCTGCCTACTTCCTTCACCTTTATCGTTCTTTTTGTGTCTGACTTCCTCTCTTCTCCCATCTTTCCTGTCGCTTGTTATTAATAAACTCCTTCCATTTCAGTTGGCTTTGCACTGAGTGACAAGCCTAATGGTTTCCTATAAGCCAGGAAAGCATTTACAACGCTGGGTGGTAACCATATAACCAAACCATATGTGTTACCCACGTGTCAGCAGGTGGGTTGGCGGAGGGTTAGTGCCCCTCCCCGTAAAACAACTAACTCAAACAGCCACCCCGTAAGGGATTGTGGCGTCTGGCTGTATAGATAGATAGGGTACTTCCTAGAGAAGGAGAGATTATACTCTCTCTTGCCCTTCCTTCAAAAGCAGAAATAGCCATGGGAACTTTTATTTATTCAATTATTTTTAAAGGATCAAACATATATACGATCGATTTCGTTAAGTTTGTTTTGTAGCAGGAACTAGACGCGGGAAGACTCTGCATCCCCCTTTCCTCGTCCTTCCTGGTAAAGCAGCTGTATAAATCTACAATAATATTCTCCCGTAGTCAAGATTTCGTTCTGAAGGACGGACAAGATACACTGGGAGGCTCTGTACTGTACTCTCCTTGACGTGCTGGGAGAAAACCAGGAGCTACGATATTAATGTTAAGTTTGTGAATCCAAGGCCATGATTTAAAAAAAAAAAAAAAAAAAAAAAAAGACTGGACGATGGAACCACATAAATGAAAATATGGCCTATCTGGGTGAATTTTAAAAATGCTGTATATTTAAATAAAGCTGTATGGAACATTAGAATGTATTTAGAAAAGTTCTGTTCTCCTTAGGATCTACATGACTGATTTGAAATATTTATTGTTGTAAAGGTATAGAGTACTTATGCAACAAAAGGTGGTGGGTCTTGCTACACACATTCTTCAGCATTTACAGTCATTGGTTTTAAATTCGTGGGTGCAGCCCTATGCCCGTTAGCAAATATTAGCTGTGGTACGTGTTATAAAATGTAAAGGAGTTTATAAGATACATAACATTTAGGAGGAAGAAGTAGCATCAGTGCAGTATAGAAGCATTGCATAGCAGTTTTAACCCGAGCCGCCTTATCTGTGGGTTATATGGGGTTGGTGAGTGATGACCAATACATCCACCAACACTCTCTCTCTCTCTCTCTCTCTCTCTCTCTCTCTCTCTCTCTCCACTACTTTTTGTTCTTTATTTTATACATGTCATTCATTGGTACACATCACCATTGTCTCTTACAGTGGCTTCAGTAGTACATAATGTTAGTGACTATGGCTACGTAGTGTAAAATGTAGGCTATGAGGCTATGATGTAAATAAGCAAGCAAGAAGTTCATAGTAATGAGTAACGTAATGGATGCTGACGATAAATGTAGAACAGATTGGAGAACAGCAAGTATTTGTATGTATCATTATACTGTATATGTCATGAGTAATGCTTTCTAGAATTTAGGTACAAGTTCAGGATACTCATGGAGAATGGGAAGTACAGGTTTTTATTGTTTAGCCATGAGACTTGCTCATTCAGCAAAATTTTTCGTGGATTTCTATACTTCGCAGTAAATGGACATTTCATTTTATAGTAATGCAGTGTGTATGCTGCAGGTGTCTCACAAGCTGGACCTGTCAGCCTACATGGTCATCTCTGGTGAATTCCCAATGATATAACTAACTCTCAGTCTCATGACAACAGCATCATAAAGTCCGCCTCTTTGGCCATGTGTTGCGTGAGTATTCTGAGACACATTCACCTAATGAAGACAGCTATACTCAGTTTTATTTATCGAGGCGAAGATGCACTTGACATATTGGTGATGATTGGTTGAATGCATCATTACTTCATAATCTGTTTACTCATTAGCATTATTAATTGACAACATATATCTGAGGGGGAAATTTGGGTTAGTAAATATTATTCGGACACGTTGCATTCAGCCAATCATCACCAACCTGTCGAGTGTATCTTCGCCTCAATAAAGAAAACGGAGTATAGTATTACTGTTTGATATGCTAGCATGAAGTTGTTTAGTAATATCATGACTAACAAGGGAAGTAATCGCATTTTTTACAGGTATAGCTGTATTATGCATTGATATCAGGAGAGTCCAAAAAAAAAAGGGCTTTGTGAGCCAGTTCGTCTGCCTTTTCATTGAAGGGTAGGCTATCCCAGCATGGAATAGAATGTACAGGATCTACATGAAAGATCACGGATCAATCTAATATTAAAGTGGGCATAACTGTTCAATAAGACCAGTAAATTGTTTTTAAAAAACTCATATGATCTTACTAACGTAAAGGAAAAGTGAAAGTAGAAAAAAAAAATCAAAATATCACAGCCAGTTGGTACTGTGACCACTCTATCTGCACCCATAAATCTATGGCTAAAACGTTTGGAAGTTTGGGAAAATTGATACCTAATATTTATCATTTAAATCTCAACTAACGGCATTTTCTTTGCATGTATCTTAATCAGAATATTTTTAAATATCATTCCTTTAGTTACTTAGGGTATTACTGGAGGTACTTGAAAAATTGAAAAGCAACGTCGAGTTACATCACGAGAGGATCGGTTTGGGCAGCAGGTGAGTGAAGAGTCATCCTTATTTTCATGACTTTATATGATTTATTCCCTGTCAGTAACCCAGATATATGCTTCTGGTGGTTTTAGGAATTTATTTAATAATTTTGAAGTGACAGATAACCTGTAGTGGAAGTAAATATAGAGTTCCCAGCACCTCAATAGTTTCATGTTTTTAAATGGCTGTGGTGGAGCCCCTATATGTATCCAAACATTTGTGAGGCATCCAACCTACAGATGGATCCTGGCTTGTTTCAATAGCATCCTGAATGTTTTGTGGCTGATTTCAAATGTATCCTAACTGTGTTTGAAATTATTACTGGATGATTTATGGCATGTGCACCCTACTGCCTCCTCCCATGATTTGAGCTGATTCAATAGATATTTCAGGCGCATCCAAACTCTTGATGGATTATTGACTACCCCAGCATTATCCAAAATATCATTTGGCTCACGGATAAAAGTTGACCAGTTCACCCTAACTTTGGATTGAAACCAAGATTTTCCCCATGGTTTTTGTTTCATGCGATATTGGCAATTTTCACTGGAAATAACCAATTTTTTTTTACCCCCCCCCCCCCTTTTTTTTTGTGGGTTGCTGGATTTAAATTTCACGGAATCAGTTTTCCGAAATGTTATGTTGGGGAGGCAGTAGGTTAGGTTAGGTTAGGATGAAAGCAGATGTAGGCTTGCTTGTGAGTCCTAATTTCTGATACAGTGTAACACTATTGCTATACAACATTTCAAAAAATGGTAAATGTACGGTACGCAATGTTTGAAGCACCATACCAAACCAGTTCTTCCAGATAGTGGGTAGGCTGTTAGATTTTTCTGAATATTTCTGGGGTGATAAGTGAATGCGTCTTGCAAAAGTTGTTTGTCTGTTGTTTTTAGCAATGTTGTGCTGTCAACTCATGTGATTCATCAGTTGTGGTTTTCTGGTTGTTTTAGTGTGATTTGAGTGTTTTTTGCCCTTCGTCTTTTGACTGAATTGGCATGTTTTGGCAATATCCTTGGGTAGGCCTATCTCCAAAATGAGTGATTTCCGACAAAAGCAAGCCCAACTTCATTAAAAAAAAAAAAAAAAAAAAATTAAATCGAGTGACATGAACTACCAAAGTGTTGTCCCTCAAGTAAGGGATATTTGAAATTTGAAGATGTGGAAATGCTGTCAGTGATTTGATTGGCCTGCATTTTGGCCGATTTTAATTTCGTTGGCCGTGAGGTCTGAACATGTGCAGTAGTCATGTGACGTCACACTCGAGAATGGCTCATGGCAAGAGGAAAGAGCTTCATGTGAGTTTGATATTGAGGGGAGATTGGAGGTAATTATTTGTAGGATTTTCACGTCAAATGTACAACAAAAAGTTTTTAGTGGAATAAATTCAAAATAAGGTGGTCTACATTGTGGTTGTGTCAGATTTCCTGGATTATCTGATGTGATGTACCGAAAATTGACCAAATTTAAATCTGTGAAATCTAAATCCGGCAAGCCATAAAATCACAATGCTGCCAGGTTCTTAGGTATCGCCTCCGACTTTCCTTTCCGATGATGGGGGTTCTTTGTGTAATTTAGGAGTTTTGGGTTGGAGGAATTGCCAAACACTGGAATTGTCGGTATTATTATAGTTTCAGCCAAGAACACAACAGAATTTATTTTATATATATATATAGTATCCGGGTGCCCAATATCCGAACATCCCCACTATCCGGACATAAGAATGTTTCATACTGTACTTTTTTCCATACTATACTTACCTAATTTCACTCTTTAATGTCCTTTATTGGTGTGAATAGGGTGTTAGGAGCTAGGCATGTGCAGTAGGAAGGTGTTTTTCTGAGTTGGGCTAGGTTAGGGTCCATAAGTACCAGTCCAGAAGCCAGTCACCAGAATGTTTATTGTATGAACCTACTTCTAAACCTTCATTTTATGTTTCTTTTGCATTGATTTCAGTCATTTATGTGCCTTATTGGTGTGATTTGGGTCTTAAATAGGTGTTATGCATGTCCAGAGGGAGTTGTACAGGTGTTTCTCTGAGTTAGGGTCCATAAGTAAAAGTCCATAAGCTGGGGCCCAATATCCGGACAGAACCAATATCCGGACCTACCTATGGCTCTATTACGTCGGATATTGGAGTGATTACTTTTTTCCAGACAATTGCAAGACACTTCTGTGGCATTTTCGTCGCAAATTATTTTTATTTTACTTGAAGGTTAGGTTAGGTTAGGTTAGGTTATCCTCAAGAGTAAAATATACTTTGCGATGAAAGTGCCATAAAAGAAAAGTGTCTTAGAATTGTTGAAAACACATATTGAAAAACTGGATCAAAATCTTCTAATTGTGTTTTTGGCTGAAACTATAGTTTTACCAAAATTTCCATTTAAAATTTAGGCAAAAAAATCATTTTAAAAAATGTAAAGCATTTATTTTGGGCATTGACCTACCCAGTCATTAAAACTCATAGCTGCAGCTGCCTGCCCGTAAGATGTGCATGTTCCACCATAACATCTTCACAGAAATTTTGAATTACCAGCCTAGTTTTTCACAGTTTGTGACCATAACATCTTCACAGAAATTTTGAATTGCCAGCCTTGTTTTTCACAGTTTGTAACCAAGTATGGGTATTATTGTATATTTGGCCAAACACAGGGTATGCTTTTTTTTTTTTTTTTTAAGTGGAGAGACGGTAAAGGGCACAAAGGCTTAAGAGTAAATGCAGATTATACAAAAGTGATGGTATCTAGGGCTGGGGGTGGTACTATTGAAGAAGAGGGAGAGTGGCCATGCGCCATTTGCCACAAGGTTGTGGGAGGTAATTCCATCTTGTGCAGTGTTTGTGACAAGTGGGTGCATAAGTGATGTAGTGGTGTTAGAGGTAGACTACAAGATAATGCTGACTTCATGTGTGCGGTGTGTTGGGGAGAGCATGTGGATATTGCCAGGCATGAAAGGACTGAACTTGCTGGTGAGTCTCTTGAGAGTGTGGAAGAGTTTTGTTATTTGGGAGACATGCACTTGAAGTGGGGCAGGAGCTAGCTCTGTGGCTAGAGTGAGGAGTGGTTGGAAGAAGTTCAGGGAGCTGTTGCCTTTCCTGACATTGAGTGGGCTCTCCCTCTGTGCCAAGGGATCTTTGTATGTGGCATGTGTCAGAAATGTAGTGTTGTAGGGTATTGAGACCTGGGCAGTAAAGGAAGAAGATATTTGCAGGCTCAAACGTACAGAAATGGCAATGATTAGGTGGATGTGCAGTGCATCCTTGAGTGTAAGGCCTAGGGGGGGCTAGGTTTACGATAGAAGAGTGGAGAGGGAGGGTGGGACTGGAGTGTATTGGTGTTGTGATGAGGAGAGGTAAATTGGGATGGTTTGGGCATGTGAAGAGGATGTGGGTTGATTAATGGGTGCTGAAAGTGAGAAGTGTTAATGTTGGGGGTAGGGTAGTGAGAAGCAGACTGAAAAAGACCTGGGACGAGGCCGTTAAGCGTGACCTCAGGGTTAAGGAGCTAAATAGGGAAGCTGTCAGAGATCGAGCAACATGGAGAGCTGCCAAAAGATGACCAAGGCTGACACACGTAAGCATGTTAGAGCCTTTATAAAACGAAAACAAACATTATATCAGCTTTTATATTAAATTTTTACCAAATGGGTGCAGCCTTTCCATATTTTCTATTGAAATGCATCTCACAGGTTGCATGTTATTTTTTGTGGATTACCACAGCCACTGGCATTTTTACAAACTTACCTCTGAAAGCTATAAACGAGGATTTTGAATTGCATAAATATTCTGCTGACGTCTACCAGTAGCTGGCAGAACAGTATTTAATGTTCTGAACGTGTTTTTAAATTTGAAAGCTGGCTGTCAAGTGGAAGTTAAGTTAGGTTCAGTTAGATTATCAAGTTTCCTTTAACTTTGACATGGGATACTCTGACACATTCAGTCGGAGAGATGGTAAACAACGCGGCTTGCCAGTCAGAGATCGTTGGTAAACACTGTTGCTGGTGACCTGGCAGCTTCCTTAATTAGCCCGAGTTAGGTAGATTTTGTGTTTTTGCAAGCACTTCTTGCAGTCATAATTGAACAGTTATCAGTTTTGCACATGTACCAAAGTTACTGACTTTGTGAGTTTGTTATAGATGGAAATCACCATTCCCATTTGGTAAAAAATTACAATTTTTATGAATTACCATTTCAGTTTCTGGCTTCTCTAATCACTTTTCTTGTGTTTTTATTTATTTATATATATATATACCGATATATATTTTTTAATCAGCTTTATCACAAATACTGTTCTCTTGTTTTTGACCACTTCCCAGTCCCCTTCTTCAGCAATAGCAGGCTCATCTGACAAATGTGACTATAGTAGATTGATCAGAATGCATGAAAGCCTATCAGAAAAACCAGAGAATATCAAAATTTAGCACCTAACTGGTGGGGGGCAGCAGGGGAGCATGGTGGTGTGGTGGCAGAGGAGCATAGGAGTGAGCCAGGCAGTGATGAAGATGAGATATACAAGATGGAAGCAGTTGAGGCAGGACGTAGCATTTGCACCCCACTCGTTAAAGGCCTTGGCTCTTCCGTGGTGCTGGTAGTTGTTGCAGGGGAGGAGGAGGAGATGGCGGTTTGCCGTACCGTTGTTTTCTCAGTCGCCAGGAGCTCCCCATAAGGCCTCAAGCATTGCTCAGTGTTGTACAAGTGCTGGATCACTCTCTGCTGGGTTCAGATCCTTGTCTTGGATGTAGGCAGTGGCATTGTCAGTGTTGGCAAGGAACTCCTTCAATGTCTTGATGTCCAGGACACGAATGAGGTTGTCTTCCTCCCCATTATCCTCGCCACCCTCCTGCACCTTCGCCACCGGTTCCCTTAGCACAATGAGTTGCTCAGTGTGGCCCTGTAGGACCTCATCATGATCAAACCCTGCCTTGTGTATGTTTGGAAGCTTGTGGACTTCTCGGCAAATGCTCTCCACCCCCTGAAACCCTTTGAATGAGTGAAGACTTTCCAGCCATACTTTCCAGAACTTTGTATAAACAAATTTAGCAGCACTGTATACAATCCCACCATCAGTCGGTCTCAGGACAATTAAATAAGCATCTGTAATCTGTAATAATTATGTGTGAATGATGCAGAATTATCCAAGGTGCAAATTGTTGTGACAGAGAATCGTTAATGTTTTGATGGGGAAGTCTCTTGATCGTGAATGCAGTCAATGATGTTATCGGGATAGCCTTTTCAATGGTCCCTCTTGATGTCGTTTTAGTTACTGTTCTGGTTGCTGAACTCCTTTATTTTCTTCTTTCTTTTTTTCAAACCTTTATTTAGAAATTCATTTGTAATTTCAAAGCATTTCCCCCAGAACACCCCGAATGTGAACACTTGATTGATTGAAGGCACAGTTTTCATCAGTGCAGGAAATATTTGCTCTTTAAGGCTTTCATAATTATTATTTATTTAAAATTACTATGTATTCCATGACAAATTAGAGGGTCAGTGGTCAAGCACGAAATATTCTTTATTGAGTCGCCTAGTTGTCCACACTGTTTTGTATATACCTCTTCTGATGGACGAGAATGTGTACCATAAATGACTTCACTCCACCTGTGACTAAAACACAGTAATGTAAGTCTAAAAACAGTTTGTAAATCAACCCAAATCTTGTAATCTAAAATATCATAATTGGTTAAAAAACAAATCAAAACCTATTGCAAAACTAGGGGTAGGCATATGATAGGCAGGGCAGGGTGGTATTTCTACCCCCATCAATATTCCGGGGTACTGTGTTTTTTAGGGGTATCGTAAATCGGGGTTTGCCTGTATTGGTTGTGGAACAGATAGCCATAAACCAGCGTTCTGGGCCAACAAATGGTGGGGGAGGGGACCATGATAACCAGGACACACTGTACACAACACATGCAGAGCAGTTCACAGAGAGGATGCTTATTAACCCTTTCCCGTGAAGGGAGGAACGTAAATTCTGGCTGTGCGCGTAACTCTCGTGTGAGAGCTTTCAGAACAGTCACGCAGAGACATTTTAATTCTAACGCTTATAGGAAAGTTACTACTCATCATAGAAAGGCCACTTTGGTCTCATTTTGAAGATGAAGAGTTTTGCCCTGTCATACATTGTCCAAAAAGACAATATTTACAAAATAAAATGCAAAAAAAGTGGGTAAAAGTAAGCTGACATGCTGAAGTTTTACACTGTCCTTTATAAAAATATTCGCCAAAAAAAAAACTATTCAAGAAGTGATATTTTTTGCTTCAATACGTAGCAGAATAAATTTCCTTTCTAATAATGTATTATTTGTTGTACACTCAATCCTCGTAAACCGCGGCAATTTGGGTCTGGACAACTGTCGCGGATTACAAATTCTGCGGTTTATAAATAATATGTGAAATATTAATTAGGGTCTGGACTTTGGCCAACCACCCCCCAAAGCACCCTACCTACACCTATCTAGGCACCATCAATTACAAATTCTGCGGTTTATAAATAATATGTGAAAAATTAATTAGGATCTGGACTTTGGCCAACCACCCCCCAAAGCACCCTACCTACACCTATCTAGGCACCATCAAACACAAACATACAACTTTAGGAATATTCAGTGCATGTATTTAATAGAAATAAGCAAGGTTAAGGGATCTCACCTTAATCCTCTGATGATATTGCTTATGTGAATGAAGTGGGATGGTGTTGGGAAGAACATAGAACCTCTCAGCATAAGGTGGGGGTGTTCCTTCATGCTGTTCTCCCTTCTGCAGCTCCTCAGCCTCCCTCAGGAAGCCCTCAAAGTCTGCCTGGTTTTGTTTTGGTTTCTCCCTGGTTTTGTAGATCGTCCTTGTGGTCGACTCGTTCCTCCCATATTCTTTCACCAGGCTTGCAAACTTCTCTCCCTTCTCAACACGACAAATGAGCTCCAAACGTTGACTGTATGACAACGGCGGCTGCTTCTTGATGCCACAGGGCTTAGAGCGCTTCTTTGGGGGTTCGGGAGGGGCCATGGAAGGTAGGAGGTGGGGGGAAAGTGCACAAAAAAAAGGCAGGTAGCTCTCGTACCGCACGGTGATGCTCTGTACTGTGCAGGTTGGCGGGCAGAACAACAACATGGCGGCATTAGTATGCACACTTGCCACCAGGGACGGGTGGTGATTGGCTGTTGGGTCGCGGTTATCAAATTGAATGCCGCGGTTTACGATTCTCCCCGGAAAAGGCCCACTTCGGTGCCTAGATCCGCGATTTTTGTGACTTAACAGTGGTTTAAGGGTGCTGGCAGTCTGACAGCCACTTTGCCGCGGATTACGAATCCGTGGTTTATAAAAACGCGGTTTACGAGGATTGAGTGTATTTTCTTAAATATTAACACCACATATATACGCGAGAAAAGGAGCATAAGTGTTCGGCGGGAGGTCAAGAGGTGTACATCCTACCTGTGAGGAACCTCTCACCACACTGAGCCAAGCAAACCAAGTGAGCACGCATGCACCGGCTATGGCAGGCTTAGCTCCACCCACTTTTGTCCGTCATCCAACAAAAATGACGACTTCCTAAATATTTCTTTAGAGATTATATCGGATGACGGGCAAAGTCGTCATACTAACGTCAGAGGTTGACAAACGCATGACGACCCAGGTCGTCATTGGTAAGTCTAAGGGTTAAAAGGTGACTCACACATTACATAATTGCTGCAGACCCATATTTTAAATGTGGAAAAAATTCACTGACGATTGAGTGCTGCTCTCATGTTTTATCCAGCTCACAAAACAAACTTGTCTCTTGAGAAGAAACTGTTAATCAGGAAGATAGTTGCAGAACAGAACTTTGCATGGATCCTGTTCACTTCATCGTGTTCATAATGCATTCAGAAAATTACAAAGTTTGACAGGGACATTGACCAGTTTGCCTGTGATGTTCAATTATTCTTTAAATTATCTAGTGCCAGACGGGAAGATCACGTACCCTTGGAAGAAGTCGGTCAGTGTACAGCTTGGTATGCGCTATGCTGTGTGACCTCAAAATGGTTAAATGCCAGTTGTACTTTGAATCTTGAAGCAGTAGAAGATTCTACAGGAATACTTCCTTCATTTCTTGCCAAAGCAAAAGAACTTCAAGAGGGAGATTGAATTAACTGCAAGGTACAGTACAAAGAATTTCACATGTACTGACAGCAAACCTTTCCGCAGCTTACCTTGCATTTGTTGCCTTCATTGCCCAGGATTTTTAGAGCTTTCCTTTTTGATATTTCAGAAGGAGCCCATGATCCGTTTATTATATGATTGCATGGGCCAACTACTGAGTCAAATGTTGACAAAATTTGCCCCAGAGAAAGTTCTTATGCATTCCCCAGGGTCACCTCAACAGAAGTTGAAATCATTTGCCACTCTGGCTTCCCTAGATTGTACCAAACCTGAAAATCACGAGCCTATAGGTAATAGACATTGGGACACGTGCCAAGGCTATTTTAATTCAACAGGGCAGCAGTGAGGAAAGGCAACACGACTTCAGAGAGAACTGTTTGAAGTGTTATACAGCTGCTGTATCTTACCTACAGAAAAATCTCTCATTTGATGTGCCTGTCCTGAAGGAAGCCTATGTTCTGCACCCAAAAAAAGAGACCTGACCCATCATTATTGGCAAGCATCTCTAAACTAATACTCAGCATTGCAGAGGTTCTCAGTACCCCTAGGCCAGAGAATGTTTTGTCAACCGTGTTCCAGTCAGATCCATCCACAACACCAGAAGACCTGTGTGATGTGGTGAGAAAGCAGTGGAAGTTTTATCAGACAGAACACATTCCACAGGAAATGTACATTAAAACACTCCCCAAACTTCTACTAGGGTACAAGACTCTTACTGGCAGCATGTACATGAAAAGTTTGGTCTTGGACTCCAGGAAGAGAGCCCATCTGAACACCAAATAAGGAGGGTTGATCAGTACTGGGCTGACATTGGTGAGATGAAAGATGAGCCGGGAAGAAAGAAATTCCTGTAACTGTTTGTGCTTGCCAAGTGTGTGTTGACTCTGAGTCATGGACTTGCTACCCCTGAAAGTGGGTTTTCCATTGACAAGTCTCTTCTTGCAGTCCATGGTCAGAGCCTGGGAAAAGAAACGTTTATTGCCGTGCTAATTGTAAAAGAACATCTTGTGAATGCTGGTGGTGTAATGGGCATCCCAGTCACTTCAGTTCTTCTGAAAGCTGTGAGACATTCCTACCAGGAATACCAAGACGACTCTGAGGCCAAGATAAAGACAAGGGAAGATGTGCAAAAAAGAGAGAAGGAACAAGAGAAAGAGGCAACAGAGATCAAAAGGAAGTCGGAGGAGGTAAAGAAAATAGAAGAAATAGAAACAGAAATCAAGTTGAAAAGATCTGCATTCACAGTGGCTGATGGACCAGTTTCTGAGGGTAATCAGAAACTTCAAAATGCTTCTTGTCAGTGTGTAATGTCCAGGACTGAAGTGCAGAATGCTAAGGCACAAACTGATCTGGGACAGGAGAGAAAACGTTTTCTGGAGAAGGAAATCTCTCGAGCTTGAGAAATGGAAAATTGATATTGTTAAGAAACAGAAGCAGTTATTATTCATACTTGGGAATATAATACTGTTCCATATGTACTATTTGATGTTGTATCTTTATGTAGTAGACACAAAATGTTGCACAGTCAGTTTGATTGTAAACTAAGTTGGTTTGCATTGAATATATGCTTATTGTAAGATTAGTGACCGTCCACTCTGAAGGACATCTCAGCTTATTGTTCAGTTATTGTTACAGAGCCAGTACAGAATACTGATGTTTCTATTAACACCAAAATAAATCGATGCATTTTGTTTTTAGTTATGTTTAAAGGTAGTGTCAGTGCAGGTGCCACTCCAATGCCTAAACTGTTAGCAGATGAGCAGAAATAAATGCCAGAGAAAGTTTCATTTTTAGAGAAAGAAATTGTACAATAAGTAAATCTTGAGTGCCAGAGAAATTTTCATTGTTAGGGAAAGAGAATGTAAAATAATGCCTGTGATTGTTACCTGTAGATGGTTCACTAAGTTATTTTTCAGACGGTGTGTGTGTGGGAGTAGTGGTTGCTGGTATTCATGGGTCCAGTGAGCCTTCCAACCTGTTGCTGTCGTCAGTGTCTTCAGCCAATAACAGATAGAGGAAGACAGTTCCAGAGTCGACCTGCTGCATACATGATGAACTTTGAGGTGGTGAGTGAACACGATAATCAGTGTAAAAGTAGGGTATAGAAGTTGGTGAGGCTAGGAAAATGATGAGATTGAGTTGGTTGGGTAGTTTTAGAAGTAGTAGCTAGTAATTATAATCCCAGGTTCATATGAAGTGTGTGGACTGCAGGCCAGAAAAGTAGAAAGAGAGCAGGGCAGACAGAAATGGAATGATAAAGAGAGCAGGGCAGACACAGTAATAGAATGATAATGAAAGGAGGGCTGACACAGAAACAAAGATAAATGTGAAGGAGGAAATAGGCAGTACGACAAGAAAAGTGAATGATGGTTGCCACCACCTACCAACAGTTGGTTGGGTAAAATTATGTTACTAAGAAAAATCATCATCGACATTTGGACCCTTTCCCTAGGGTGGACAGGGTGAGGAGTAATGATGTCCAGACAGTATATAAAACATATGAATGAATAATTGGGTCTTGGAGGTGAAGTACTTTGGTGTGCCGTGTAAACAAACTGTCAAGAGTAAGGTAATTGGAAACAGAGTTTTGAGGAGTGTGAAGTGCATTGAGAGAGTAGGTTAAAAAATCTTGGATTGTGAAAGAATTTGGCTCTGTTGTATTTATTTTTCTCTTGGAGGGAACAATCATCTGGGGCTGTAGCCTTTGGTTCCTTCTGTGCATTATAGTAATAATAAAAGCAGACTGTTGACAAGAGGGATAAAGAGTTTGCATAGATAGTATGGTCTTTTGGGGAGAATGAATGTATATATCATGTTCGTATTGTTTATAAAGGCTCCAGCATGCTTGCATGCGTAGATCTTAGTCACTTTATGGCAGTTCTCCAGTCTGATCAACAATGTCGCAGCCTCCCTATCCAGGGATGTGAAGGGGGATTGTATAATTATATTGGATGAGCCGTTGTGGGGGACAGCATGATAGGCAAAGAAAAGGGTGGATGGATATGGTAAATAAGTGTGTGAGGAAGCAAGGTAAGTTAAGTTGAGATTAGGCAACTGGCAGGGGATTGAATTGCTTAGATAAAGGAAGCATGGAACAGCACATGACAAGGGTTTGGCACTTATTTATTATTCTGTCGTCATTGAATTGCCCGTCTCTGATTATCAGAGGCTTGAAAGGTCGGTGAGTAAGTGTCTGACCAATTTCAGTGGGCTTGCAGTTGTTTAGCTTCCCCCTCTATTGTGTTGTTCTTTGTCTTCACCTCATCCATAGGCGAAAAAATGGTCAGGGTGGTGGTGATTGGTCCACTCCATGTGGTATAATATTGGTTCTCCCCCCTCCCCCTCTTAATTTATGGATCCTGCCCCTCATATTTCTTGATGGAAGTATGGATTGGGGTGATGTGATTAAAAGTGTCAAGAGAAATACCTTAAGATCGTTTGGCCATGTGGAGAAGTTGAAGAATGAGAGACTGACAAAGAGGAATGTATGTGAGTGAGGTAGATGGGGAGGGGGAGACCAAGGATGGGATGGAAGAATGGAATGGAATGGAGAGAGATATGGAGGGGGTGGGGTGTGAGTTGGAGGGAGAGCAGATGAGTGGCATAAATCTGGGTGACATGGAGGTAGTTTGTTTCTGGCCACCTGTCACAGTATTAAGGCGTCTGGCAATAGGTAGATTGAAGCAGGGAAGAATGATGGCCACAGTGTAGTTTGGCAAGGTGTATGTATGTCTTTCTGGGTAGGGTAGTTTGAGGAGTGGGTGTATGATGCTGTGGTTTGTGGTGTGTCTGGCTGAAGGTTTTTGATTGCTGTGGTGGCTGTTTGTGAAATCTGGTGTTGGGTGGAGGAATTATGTTGTTGTGGGTCTGGTGTGTGTGTATGTCCGTGTGTTCAGTAGAAGCATTAGCAGATGTAGCAGAAGCAGCAGCAGTAGTAGTAGTAGGAAAACCTGTTGTGTAATTCCAGTTTTACTCTAGCAAACTTCATACAATTTTATCATTGAATTTTCAAACATTGGAGGATAATATAACCTTAATAAATCACCTAAATAAAGCCTTCCTGAGGTGAATATAAACGTCTAGTATCAGTGAGAATAAACCTAAATGTGCGCCATCCACAGTGGGGGCTTAAGGTACAAAAAAAGAAAAAGAAAAGAACTAATGAATGTTATCGAATGTTCTAGAACCCCGTGGATGGGAGGAAGGGATGGTGGGGGTGGAGGAGGAGGAGGAGGAGGGGGGGAAGGAGGGAGGGAGGAAAGGGGGTAAAGGAATTTCTTTGGCATTTTGTGAAAGGAAAGAAGTAAGGAGGAAGGGGAGGAGAAATTAGGGGGAGGAGGGGTGGAGGAAATGAAGGACAAAGGATGGAAGGAAAGTGGTGGGAGATGGAGAGGATTAGGAAGGGGGTTAGAGGAAAGGAGGTGGGAGAAGAGGAGGAGGAGGGGGTTTGGAGGAAACTACTGACTTCCATTTGACTGAGATGCAAAGTAAAATAATCTTTTAAAAATGCACACCTGTTATTATTTATATATCCCACATAGAAGGTACAGACAGTCATTACCCTACTGGATGCTAATTAAGAGCAGTAGAAATAAACATTCACTTACCGTACATGCATCATATGAGTTAATATATATATATATATATATATATATATATATATATATATATATATATATATATATACATATAAACTGCATAATAGCGTGGAAGGGCCGATGAAGAGGGGGGAGGGGGAATGGAGAGAAGCGGGAGGGAGGGAGGGAGGGGGGTGGAGGAAAGTACCAGATTTCGCGCAACCGGCTCATTTTGAGTTGGGCTGAGCTGGTGGGAGGAGTTTTGCCTCTTGGGGTAAGCTTAATTTCCTTTTTCACATTTAATTTCGTTTACTCTTTTATTTGACTTTCTTGGATAATGTTTAGTACTTTTTGGCTGTTGACTTGCTATGAGGTTAAGAAAAGTGTTAAACTGGAATTTTTGGAATGTTAACATGCAGCATCTGGAGTTTGCAAGACTTTTGCTCTATATGGTAGTTTGTTCACCTTTCGTTTGCAACCCTATTTCCCACGTTTCAAACGAGAAGACTTAGTATGGTACTTCATATGAGGAGTCTGGAATACAAGAGGCTAATATGCCAAAATCAAATTTTGAGATAGCATTTAAAGTTTGTCAACTTTTAAGAACATGCAGCAACCACATTTTTAAAACTATCTTCATGAAACTTTGCAGGTTGCTATGTTTCTTGTCTAGATTATGCATGTAAGGTTTCACTGTCATTAATATTGAGCCCTGGGAAGTGTGTATACCTGAAAACGTATAATTCCTGTGCAGAAGTCACTAATAAGACATAAAAAACATACAGTAGGTAATAGCGGTGAAAATATATAGCGTAAAGATTATTACATACATTCCCAAGCACACTTCTTGGCTTATCTGATGTAATTAATAATTGAGGTTGTCATCCACATAGACTTCCCCCCTCCTGCTGATCCCTTAATGCCTTGAAAATAGCTTCCACTTTATCACTTTCTGCCTCGTCAAAGCAGAAACACATGCACTTTTCACCAACTTTCCTGGCGGGAACAACAAACTTTTATTGACATTCTCCTCACCACTTAAGTTACGCTTCCTCCTCACAACGATCATATTCCACTGTTCCACGTTACGTGCATGCTTGCGACTATGCACAGAAGGTCCTGGGACATTTTTACCATCACCACACATTTCTGTGCAGGTTTGTCTACAAAATATTGCACAATGAAAGTAACACCAAAATGGCAGAATTTGTCAGAAGTAGAGCAGGTATGTGACTGAGACTGGCAGGGAGGGCAAAACAAGTGCTGACTGTCCCATGAGGTGGGTGGTCCCGACTTATGGTTCACTGATTGGATACTGCACTCGGACACAGAGAGATTCACCTGTTGTATATTCTTGCTCAGATACAAACAACCCCAGATCTGCAAAAAAATAAAATAAAATAAAAGCCTTAGAATAATGGGAATATATAGTGGGGCAAGGGCAAATCGACATTTCCTGTCTTACTGCCAGGATAGAAGGGGACTAAAGTTTGAATCCATGATAAAACGAAAATGGGAGACGTGGCATATTCACCTCGTACACCAAACTCCTCATATTTCCATTTGCACTTTTTCATGACTAATGGAATATATAGTGGTAATCCAGTGTTATAGCTGGGCATTCAAGAGGGTGGTGGTAGTATCATGCAAAGGTGAAGCATAGATTAATAGTTACTGAAATTATGGTATATTTCTCACCAAATTGTAATATTCCAAGCAGAATTTGGATTTTGTGTGTGTGTGTGTGTGTGTGTGTGGTTGATAGTAGAAAGCCTAAAATTGACCATGGGACTGAATGGGTTTTCCATTAAATTTAAAATATTTTCATTTTAGGATCATTTCATGCAACCATAATGTTAAAATAGTACATGTTGCATTGAGGCTAGCCTTTTCTCCTTGATTTAAATTTCTGAAGGTTAGTATAGATAGAAATTATTGAGACTAGTTTTAATTGGTTGAAGTGCTCTATCCCCTGAAAGGAAGGTGGTGGATGGAAGCCTGCCTGCAGTCCACTGGGTTCATTGGGAGATTTTGACCAGAGAACACCAGTAATCTGGTGTATGGATTATTTTTAATTCATTTGTTTTTCCTTCCCCTTATTTAAAAAAAAAAAAAAAAAAAAAAAAAAAAAAAAAAAAAAATAATCATGCTAAAAGGGGGGAAGGTTCAGTTCAGATTTTTTTTTTTTTTTTTTGGGGGGGGGGACAGCAGGTATTATGATTGCATTAATGTTGAGTACAGTATTAATGCCCCCCTCCCTCTGTGTGTGTGTGTGTGTGTGTTCCCCCTCTGAATTTTTTGTTCCCCCCCATTAATTTTTATTCCTGCTTTTATTCATAATATTCCTACCTTTAGACTGTTTTATTCAGTACAAGAAATAACTAAATGTATAGTAGTAAGGTTTGTATTATCTTTTGAGGAAGCTCCCTGGCACCTTTTCCAAATATATAACTTTGTCCTTATGTAAATCCTTTCATTATTGCCATACTCTGCATAAAGGGCATACAAAAGGATACGAACCGACCATATCCAAAAATATCTAAAAGGTGATAGGGAACGTAGAATACACCCGTAAGAATTACTGAAAATATTATGGGATGAAATAGGTTAAGGAAGATTGACTTTAATTGGTTAATTGTAAATGACCAGTTAACATTAGTTTGCAACCTTGAATTGGGTAGTTATAGTTATAGTATAGATGCAGTAGCAGTATCATTTAGAAATCTTACTGGGTTTTTCTATGTTCCATCAATTGTTTGTATTGTGTATAAAGGCTCGTCACCTAATGGCGGCTTTCCATGCTGTTCAATCTCTGGCAGCCTCCATATTTTCCCTTATCCCTGTCTTGCAGTCTCCTGAACTAATTATCTAGTTTTGGCACCTTTTTTTTTTTTTTTTTTTTTTTTTTTTTTTTTTTTCCCCCAGGTCCTTTGAAAACATCCTCTCATTTCATTCAGTATAGGGATTCTGTACGAGGAAACGCAGCGTCTTTGAAAGTAATATGTATACCTATCAGTGCTTATCCTAATGGAGTAAGGCTTAACCCCCACCATCATTGCCATACTTTAACCATTCAAGTTAAATGGCTTGACTCAAAAACTTTGAACTTGAAGGAAATTATACTGTTCAGATGCCTAGTTAACCAGATGTAGGGTATGGAGGGTTTGTATCAGAGGGATGGTTGAGTTGCTGCTCACATAATACCGTTAATGGACAGGCAACTGATCACCCTTTATATATCGGGATAGTTTAATGTAACTCTTACGGGGAACTGAAGGTATGCAGTACTTTACAAATAGTGATTTAGAGGAAATAGTCATCTCTTATGGGAGGAATACACAGGATTACAGAATGCTGCCTGCCTACTATAGTAGGACTCGCGCACGTTTGCGGCTGTGGTGTGGCCCGCACCTGTGTACAATGGTGCCACGTTTCCCCAACTTGCGATGTGAAACGGAAGCTATTTATGTACAAGGCATCACAAATTCGATAAATTCAGATGAATAAAACTTACACTTGTGTATTTTGATGGATGAATCAACAGTAATCTTATTATGCATAAAATATTTATACAGTAACACAGAAACATGGCATACATATTGTACAGTGTTGCTAAAAGAAATTGTAGTCACTTTTAATGGTTTTTGGCGTAATTTTAGGGTGGGTAATAATATCACAGTTATGGATATAAGATAATGAGCCTGAAAAAAGAAGAAATATGCCAATATCCAAAGTAAAAGAAATAATTCATGTAATTCTTGTGAGTGGCAACACTTACACACCCAGTCTGGCCTAAGGTAAAGTACGTACCTCCGTAGACCCAACCATAGCTTGTACAGGTGTTGCTAGGGAAAAATGCTCACATTTACCGGCTTTTACCATAATTTTAAGGACGAGGAATAATCACATTTATAATCATAAGCTAATATGTAGGACAAAATAGTAGGCATAGGCCAATACCGAAGTAAAAAAAAAAAAAAAAAAATTATTCACTCGCGAGCGGCAACACTTCCACACCCAGTCGGTGAGAGAGAGGCAGGAGAGGGGCTTGCATTGAATGCATTGTCGGCATCAATAAATATAACAAAACCAAATTAACAAATGAAAGCACAATTATAAATAACTTATAAAAGAATCAAAAGTACTCAGGGTGGCTCACATTTCCCGCCAGGAGAGAGAGAGAGAGAGAGATAACGGTATAGAAAACGTGGCAACACTGTACACAGGTGCGGGCCACACCACAGCCGCAAACGTAGGCGAGTCCTACTATATCAGTTGGCAGATAGATCAAAGATTTCCATTTAGCAAGAATTAAGATATTTAGATCAGTTTATTGATCAACATGTCTGCCTGGCCAAGTAGACCCATCATCTGCTGGGAAGCAGCCAGGCGTGGAGGGCCATTCCATGCAGTGAGTCAAGTGTTACTTTGTGGTTGACAGCACATCATGAGAGAGGCACAGGGAAAACTAAGGAGGTTAGGTTATTGGATGGATTCCATATCTCCACCCATTTAACAGGAACACCATAATAGGCTCCACATCACCTTATTTGGTTATATTTTTACCCTGAAATAGGTGACCAGAAGGAAATGGAGAAATGAAGAGGGCAGACAGATATGAGAAAGGGGATGGAAGAGCTAGGCAGCAGTAAATCATTTAAGCCGTACTCATAGTTATAATTTAAGGAAAAATTTTCAGGTTAGGCAATATGTGCTTAGTTTAACATTTTGGAGGTTAGTAATGATTTGGAAACTAAATTTTGTACTTTATTGCAGGAACCTGGCTAACACTGATTTAGTCAGTCAGCAACCCAAGACCACAACTGCCAATTGTCAGGACCACAGCTGCCATAGCCATTGTCTTCGTTCTGGGAGATGGTCAACTGGCTGCCAAAAAGGTGGGTACACTTAAGGTTTTCTCTGGTATCTTGCTTTATTTAGGTCCTTATGTGCATCTAGATGAATAACTTGTCACAAGATGGAAAGCTCAGGAACAGGTTTGGTTTTATATATGTGTGTGTGTGTGTGTGTATAATGCTAAATTACAGTGTTAGAACCTTAAACTATTAAATGAACAAAGTAGGAAAATTTGGACCTCTAGCTTCTTGCCATGACGTACTCAGAATTGTCAGCTAAAGACCCAAACATTTAAGGGTTCTACCAGGTTCCATTGGTAGTAAAAGTACCAGTGGTACGTAATCTAAATTAATTTGAAGTATTTCCATACAGTAACTCATGGTTTAGTGTTTTTGCAAGTTTAACCAATACATATGAAGGGAAGGGTATCTTGGTGTATTGGTATTGTTCCTCCCACCCCCTCGCTAAATTTAAAGTTTTGTAATGACGATTAGACTATCAGTAATTTAGCCAGTTCCTCCGTGATGAGACTGCATCAACAGCCATGGCAGAAGGACTGTAGGTCTGTCCAGCTGCAGTGGCCTTGATTAATGTACTATACCATTTTTACTCTAACTTGGGCTAAAGTTACATTCTCTATCTTGAATGCTGAGCTTTAACAGTATTTACTAGAATATCCTAATCATGACTTGCTGTTGAAATGTTGAGCCATGGCACTTTCTGCCAGTGAGTTGTTTGAAATAAGATACACTAGGACAAAAATCTGGCCAAAGTTAGAGAAAAAACATGTGTCATGGTGCAGGAGCTGATATTTCTTACAGCACTTACATTTTAAAGAGTGCGCATGTCTTTTAAAACCCAGTATTGCTGTGTGAGCTGAACCTTGACATTGGAAAAACTACCCCAACCTCCGTTTTCCCCTTTGACAATAAATGCTTAAGACTAGGATATTGTAGTCACTATAACTATTTCCTCCTTGACTAGGGGCCCATATTCTCGTGGGTTGAAGCTCCCTAACACCATTTCCTAAGCAACTTACCTTGCTGATTACACCGTGCCGTCCATGTCAATGTTAAATTATTCCAGTATCGACATACTCTGCATAGATAAAGTGCATATTAACCATCTGTATCCAGAAATAAATTTATAAGAAAACAGATGTCAGAAAGCTTCCTTCTTTGACGAGAATGAGCCTAGGAGTTTAGAGGCTGTAGTTCAGAATACTTAATAGACCATATCTAGAAACATTGTGAGTGCCCTATTAATTAACAGGGTATGGATTTGTGTATAGGTGTGGTATAGGGTATTTCAAGGAATATTAGGGTAGGGGGTTTGGTTGGTGGTGTGAATGGCATTTCATGGTATTTTAGTAAGTTTGGAGCTGTGTGTGTGTGTGTACAGTAGGGTGTTTCTTGGGTATTGATCATTCTGTGTGGGGGACTTTTGGTTTGTAAATGGTATGTTTGCTCTGTTAGCTTTGTATTTTTAAAATGAATTCCTGAAAGATATCTTTAATGTAAAGGAGTAAGTATTGCCCTATTATTGGAGGTTAATATTGTTTGTAGAAAACGTAAAATTGCTGTGAGGTAAAGTTGCAATCATTTGGTACAGTATCATTTTTATTGCGTTATTTATAAAAGTCTCCTGCATGCTTGAATGTGTTGCCTGGGTCACCTAAAGGTAGCTATCTGCACTGCTTGATCTCTAGCAGCCTTCCTACTCAATCCCTAATCCGTGAGGACACATGGCCTTATTTCAGATCTTTTTTTGATCTGTTTCTCAACTGTACCCTTGAAGTTCAAACTGTTCTCCTTCTACACCCACTTATCTTCCATCCTTTCAACATGCCCAAACCATATCCATGTAGCAGTCATCATACCAATATTCTAGTCCCCTCCTTCCTCTCAACTCATTTGCAATCCTAGCCCCCCAGGTGTCTTATTCAAGGATGCACTACTCTTCATCATTGTCATTTCTGTATGAGTCTACGAATATCCTCTGTACTACCCAGGTCTCTCAACCATACAGCATTACACTCTTAACATGCTACATACAAAGCTTAGCTTGGAAGGAGAGCCTTCTCAATGTCAGAGGCAACAGCTCCCTCATCTTAACCACTCCATACCCTAGGTAGAGCTAGCTCCAGGCCCACCTCCAGCACATAACATTTCCCCCAAAGATCAGCTGCTCCACACACACTCCAGGGAGATCATTCTTTGTGTGCCTGACAGTCACTACATGCTGTCTGACACACAGCACATATGAAATCAGGATTATTTTGCAGTCTGCCTTTAATACCATTACATTTCTCATGCACCAACTTAATACAAACTTTGCTCAGGATGGAGTTACTTCTCAAACCCTTGGCAAACTGGCAGTGGCCACACTCCCTCTACTTTGAAAGTACTGTCTCCAGCCCAAGACGTACTTTGTTTTATCTGCATTTACTTTCAAACCATTGTGCCCAGTTTTCTCCATTGCCTAAATCTTTCCTGCTTCCTTTTCATTCCCTTCAGTGAAGTCATCAGCATACATCTCCCATGGGAGTTAGTTTCTAAGTAAGTGCACCATAACAAACAACAAGGAGCTGAAGACTGACCACTGATGCACACCAACATTCATTGAGAACTCATCACTCAAATTTCCATTCACTCTTACTTGGGTGTGAACACCCACATTCACAGCCATAACCCCTCTATCCAGCCACTTTTTGATCCCAAGCATTCTCATTGCCCACTTCACAACTTCCCTAAGGACTCTCAGAGGCCATCTAGCAATTGAAAAAAAAATAAGGGACCCTTTTCGTCTTTGTATATTTTTCATGGAGCTGTCAAAGAATATGGCATCAGTAGGTCCCTTTGCATGACATGAACCCAAACTGCATCTCTTCAGTATTCACCTTCCCTTATCATGCCTTCTAGGACTCTACTACCTTCATTATCTGGTTGAAAAGTTCTATGCCTGTATAATTTCCTCTTTCCTGGCAATCACCCTTCCCAATGTACACATTTAGTCACTCTTCAGCCAGTCATTGGGACAACACATTTGTATATAGTCTGTCACATCAAATCAGTAAGTATACCCACTTTTTTTATCTCAAGAGACCTTCAGCATTTCAGTCAACTCAGATACCTGCTGCCCTCCCCAGCTGCATCCTGCCTATTGACCTGCTCACAGTTGCAGCATCTAAGACCAAGGGCAAATTGCAGGATTGACTGACTTAAAACCTTTCCTGTTGTAGTCAAACTCCTCATTCAGCAATCGGTTATTTGCCCTCTCCAGCTATGTTTAATATCATCACAGACCACCACAACCTTATTCATTCACACAGCTTCTCTCTGATAATCCCCGTTATCCCTCTTCATCTGCTTTGGCACCGTAAATACTGTATTCTTCCTTTCAGGACAATTTTGGTTATCCAGTAGAAGTGTCAGAGACTGCTTTGTATACATCCTATCTAGCCCTGTACATGGCAGCCAGGCATTCCTGTTACCACCCTAACTAACCCTGTACATGGCAGCCAGGTATTCCTTTTTCCACTACCCCTTTTTTGTTCCCAGAAAAGTTTCTCCTTTACTGTGGCTTCACCCACTCCACCACCATGTTACCTTCTGTCATGTTCATAGTAAAATATGGCAGTGTTCATACTAGTTTTGTCACTTGTAAAGGCTTAGTTTTGCTCTGCTCGGAGGTTATTTTTACTGTTTGTAGTGGTAAATATTTCGGTGTTTGTAAAGGCCATTTTTGGACTCAAGGTTAATTTTGCCCTGGTTGTAAAAAGTACATTTTCCATGGTTTGTAAAGATGTACAGTAATCCCTCTACTATCTGATGTAATAGAGCCAAAGGCATGTCCAGAAATTGGGCCCCTGGCTCCTGGACTGGTACTTAAGGACCCTAACCCAGCCTAACTTAGAAAGCCACCTAAATAACTCTCTACCGGACATGTATAGCACCTATTTAAACCTATTTAAGACCCTATTCACACCAATATTGGACATGAAGTAAATGAAAAGGAACCAAAGAATGAGGAATTAGAAGTGACTGTACCTCAGCCAGGGTACTTACAGCACGTCTGTGGCCGCCTTTTTTAAGGATTTGGCAGTGGTGAAAATGCTCTTGAAGCACCTGCAGTACTCCAGTGTTGTGCTGCACGTAATTCTTTGCGCTGTGAGTTATAATTGTTTAACACTGCACATTGTTCCTAACTGCATCATGCCAGTTTCAATCGCCAATTTGCACTCCACAGTTGATCCTCTGCACTCTAAGTTCTAATTTCTTAACACTGTAAATTCCCATGTGGTCCAGTGGCAAGGTATTGCAGTTTATTTACTGCTTATTAAAAAAAAAAAAGCACATGTGGCTTCCATTGTGATAAGCATCTACTCACCGTCGAAGTTAGACAGTAACTGTTGATGATGGGGAAACAGAGTTGCCAGATCACACAGCTACATTACCAAACTCCTCAATTTTCATTACGAAATCTAACTATCCAAACTCGTAAAGCTAGCATTTATTCTTCACCAATTATATATACAAGTGGAAATACATAAAATCACTCTCCTTATAATTAACAGCATGTTGATTATTTTCATGCTATGTAGGCTAAGAGATTAATCAGAGAGAGCAAACAATCCACCATCTCCATCCTGTGTATCCTCGTACATGTGAAAAATCCGTTTGGTAATGAAAAATACCAAATGGCAACCCTGAGAGGGGAGGGGGGAGGAAGGAAGGGGTGAAGGGACCATGGTGTAAGCCAGGTGTTCAGTGCCGTGCAGCAAATTAAAATTACAGTTGGGGGGGAAATCGGATTTGGGGGGGATTTTTTTCCCTTTTTTGGGCATTTTTGGGTTCCCAAGGTCCAGGCCCACAATGTCCGGAAAGTGGGTGTCCGGATAGTACGGGGATTACTGTACTTTGGTGTTAGTAAAGGTCTAATTTGTTTTCTTTAGGCATATTTTGCCCCGTCTGTCATACAAGTAACAGGTTTGCCCCGCAGTTTATAAATGTGTAATTTTGATTTATCAGAAAA
This sequence comes from Coenobita brevimanus, assembly GCF_032717465.1. Lineage (NCBI taxonomy): Eukaryota > Metazoa > Arthropoda > Malacostraca > Decapoda > Coenobitidae > Coenobita > Coenobita brevimanus. Next base: position 2,054,630 of record NC_136991.1, read on the forward strand.
GGTTATTTTGCCATTTGTTGTTCAGGGGTGATTAGCAGTGTGGACGGTGTAAAGCCAGTTTTTTTTTTGGGGGGTGGGGGGTGGGGGGGGGTTATATGATATAGCCAGTAAAGCTTCCATACTGGAAGTGAATGGTTCAGGTGGAGATTTCATGTTCATTTTTACAGTTTATTTGAAGTCACACCTTGCAGGATGGTGTTTGGATATAGATGTATGGTAGTGTTTTTTATATGTTCATTGTCCTGTTTTAACCCGTGGATTGCGTACTTTTTTTTTTTTCCCCCCCCCTGTGGTGCACATTTCCATATTTTTTTTTAATGAAGATAAACATCCAGGGTATCATCTGCTTAAAAAATAATAATAATAATCTCCATATTTGTATAGGAAGATGTGTAAGTTTATGGAGGGGAGTAGTGGGGAGGTTAAAAAAAAAAAAAATAAACTTTAAGAGAAACATCCAGGACATCATGTGGCGAAAAGAAAAAAACCTGTCTTTGTGTAGCATTCGTGTAAGTTTGCGTAGGGATCAAGTAGTTAACGGTGATGCATGGCCATCACAGCCTGAGCTGTGGCTCACAATCCATGGGTTAAATTGCCTAATTTCATAGGAACCTGTGAAGTTACAGCATTAACAGCCACATCTCATGCAGTCCTTTGCAGCATAGGGGCCAGAGACTCGAACAGCATTTAAGGGTAGAGTTGCACAGTTGTCATACTGTTGACATATACTCCTGTAACCTCTTGAACTTAACCATAGTGCATAGGCCATGGTGTTCTGAATGGAGTGCTCAACCAACCATACCTTTAAGTATAATTCAGACTGCATAACTGGATTCTGAAAGTCATTGCTTGCTAAGTTAACCTTTTCAGAACAGTGACTTTGATTTTTCTTGCTACCCTCGGTTTTATATGCCTGAGTAGCGTGGAAGTTGATACAGTAAATTTTTCGTTGGGAAATTCCATGGGGAAAAAAAAATAGAAATTGCTAAGTTTCCTGGGAGCAAGTACAATGACTCTCTTGATTATTACAGTATTTAAGGGTGTTTTTCAGTTTGAACATTTTAACAGTACAGGCATAGGAGTATATATGGGGTTAAATCCTCTTTTAGTGGAGTTTGGGGGGTACTATGTTGCAATACTGTCATTGTCACCTTCCAACACACCCTTGACTGCTATGTCAGATTATTGGAAGTTACTGTACTGTATATATAAAACCATTCAGTTATACTGTCAGTCACCTTCCAACACACCCTTGACTGCTGTCAGTTTATTTAAAGTTACTGTACTGTATATATAAAACCATTCAGTAATTATATTTTTCAACTGAATAATATACGGAGGCAGTAAGAATAAACTACAGTAGACTCTGGAGTCAAGGGATTTCATATTGAAAATGAAACCACCACCCCATCCCATAGCACTAGGCTTCTGTTTTGTTGTAGCCCTTCTCCCGCAGTTTTTAAAATCTGTAATCCTCCCATTCATAGAATTTCTGTATTGTAGCCTTTATCCCTGGAGACTAACTTTTGTTTAATTTTTGCAGGTGAGTTACCATGTCAAGAAGTTTGTTTCAAGACTGGCCTATTTGTGTAGGCGAAAACAAGTTACGTCAAGAATATTTTATTTGACAACATGTTTGAGCTTTATGTTAGCCAAAGCTCAGTGTTGTTTAGTTCTAGTACTAAAAAATGTTAGTTATGAAAGAATCTTTTAGGATATACAACTAAAGCTTTTAAAGATAGGAAGACAGGCTGTACATGCACTTTTTCTGTTTTTGCTGAGCTTTAAAAGTAGCATTTTTCCAATAAATGCTATGATTATACAATGTATTTGAATAATATGTTGCTTATTCTCAGGTACAGAAGTGTTATATTTGTCACCTTAAGACTTCTAAAGGATTTGCTTGATTTTTGGGAAGGCAGTTCTTAGTTTTGGTAAATATTTAATTAAATCTTGATTTGTAATGGGGTTGTTAAATGTGACTGAATTGTTTTGAGGAATCATAATAATTTTGTACCATATTTTATAGAGGCTCCAAGATACATGTTTCTGCTTTGATCAGAATCATAAGATGACATATTACGGAAGACCTTGCTGGATTTTGAAATTCAGGCCAGTCATAGTAGTACCTTGAAGAAAAAAATAAATATGCACAATAGTTATCTGCGTTGTGAGAAGAAATATGATCGATTTGTTTAATATCTTCACTAATCTTAAAATATTAGTGTTCAAAAAGTGATAATTACAAGTCAGTCTTTTACTAAATTTTTAAATGTCATAGGTGGTTAATACATGTTGAAAATGTTAAGCTGATTAAATAGGTAATTTAAGGAAATTATCTTCAAGAGTATTCTTAAGAGCTGTCATAACCTGTTTTGAAGACTGTGTGTAATGGAAAGCTTTAAGGTGAGAAATAGGATACTGTAGTAAGATCTGAAAAATCCCATTTCTGTCCAATATTCCGGACACTGGGCTCCAATGGGTTAAGTTGAAGTTGATATTGCTACATGCTAGTTAATGAAACAAAAGTAATCAATGCATCACATTTGGCTTGACTTATTGTACCGTATTAAATTTGATGCTTGTATATATATATATATATATATATATATATATATATATATATAAATATATATTATATATTTATATTTTTTTTTTTTTTTTTTTTTAATATAAATAAATTGCATGAGGCAAGGCATTTTCACAAAGGATTCAAGTGTACATTGTAAACTCCCAAAAAATGGCTTTATACAATACAGACTCTGAAATCTGAAGTGCTTGGATCTAAAGGATTAACAGAATATTTAAGTTCTGATAATTATGTACTTTACAACTGTGGGAATTCAGCAAGCAGCACTGTTAACCTGTGACTTAGTTGTTCAGTTTTCAGTTTGTTGCTATTATATGAGAGTATAGTACTTAAAATTGTGGAATTGGTAATTCACCTTACTTGGGATCTCCTTCCCTTCCCCCCCAGATGTAATTATTGGTGCAGTCCTCTTTGAAGAAAAATTTTACCTCCCCATACATTTAGTGATAAACCTAAAAATTTGCACAAATACTCAGTACATATTTAAAAAAAAAAAAAAAACTACTTCATAATGGTGCAGTTAAGATAAATACCACAGATTTACAAAGTACAGTATTATAATGCATTGTGTGAGGACAAGATCCCTGTATTGCATACTGGTAAAGAAGAGATACTTGGGGGGGGGGGGTCAGATCTTAGAGTTTGTACTGTGCATAAGTTCTGGAAACGATGTTAATGCTAACACGAAAAATTTACCATTCGAAAGTTTGCTTGTGGCAACATGACAAAGTGGATGAACTCAACAGAAGTAACTGAAATACTTCTTTAACCCCTAAAAGACAGGTGTCCATATGTGCTGTCCAAGGGTGCTAGGGCCAAAAGATTAGTGTCCGAATATGCTGTCCCACACCCACCCCACTGCCACCCTCCCTCCACCCACCCCCCACCCACCCCCATGCTGCCACTATCCCTCACCATCCCTACTGGTTATCCCCCACCACTGCCACCCCCAACCCACCACAACTACCTCTACCCTCCACTACCACCCTACCCCTACCTACACCACACAAATCCCTCACCATATCGCCTGTCTTTTAGGGTTTAATTAGATGTCAAGTATATGAAAATATCAGTTTGCCTGAAAATACTGCTTTGCCTCTTGTTGTAGCCTTTGGTACAGACATCAGTATTGCTGAAATATTTAGGTTAAAATTTCCTACCAGAAATGGCTGCATTGACAACACTTATTTCAAAATAATTGAAGTTTAACATATTAGAATGAGTTCTAAGTTACATATATTGCAATGAAAACTATGTTTTAACCCCTCCAGTACCATGACGTCTTAATTTTCTTGTAGGGATATCCAGATGATTGTATTTTCAGGCTGCTGTCACCTTCAGACTATAATCAACTTATGATGTGTTGTACTGAAGGAGGGCATGTTAGTGTCCTGTAGTATGCAAGGCCACACCTTAAGATGAATAATATAGTCTGGTGTCAGGAATAGATGTCCTTATGCTGAAGGGGTAAATTGGACCTACTCGAATTCTTTGATGTATGCCATGCTGACTAAAATTCTTGCACTGCTCATCTTTTGAGTGATATTTGTAATGAAACTGGCATACGTCAGAGACTACTGTAGTAGGGTGCAATCTTTGTGCACCAAAAAAATTTAATTGATCTTTAACATGCATCCATACAAACAGACTGTGTTTAGCAATGCATGTTAGTAAAGCCCTACTCATCCTTTGTTGTATACCATTTTTACTTGTACAGCTCTGCTTGGCCGAGCAATACGAGAAATGGTATATAAGAAAGTGATGAGCAGGGCACGCTCTTTAAAGTATCTAAGGCGCAGGCGCCGAACCTATCTCGATAAATGGGCCACAAAAATGAACTGGCAACCTCATGGCTTGGTTTCCAGTTCATATTTTGCTGGCCCATTTATTGAGATAGTTTATTTTTTCCAATCTTCAACCCGTGTATGTATATACTGTGGAAATAAAACCATTGTCTTCTACTACAATGTATATTGTATACCTTTTTTGAAGATTACTTTTGTACTTTAAATGTGGACTTTGAAAATCTCAAATATCAATAGACATGAATGGTACGAAGTACAGATCACTTCGAGAAGCCGACTGTGGATGGACACCAAGGGAAGACTACCTTGAATCTGGACTTCGTTTTATATATGGAAAATTTTTGGACTTTGAAAATATCTCTCGGCATATGAAAAACGAATCTGCACTTTCTCAACTAATACGAATTTACAGACTTTTACAAACATCAGCATTCAGAAAACAAGAGACGGGACTTATAACCATACAAAAGCAGGGCCTAGGCATATATTCATGAAGATACAATTCTGCTTGAGATCTGATAATTATAGAAGCTAAGAAATGAAAATTGTAATGAAAAATTTATATAACTAAACAACTTGCATAAGAGGCAAGGCAAGGGAGGGAAGAAAAGAGGAGAAAAGTACAGGGACAGTTCAAAAACATTGAAATATTAGTATGACTGAGGAAGGAGGGGAGGGCAGGACAGACAGGGATGATAACAGGAACAGCAGGGCAGAGGAGAGCATGGCTGGGTGTAGTAAGGATGCAGGGAGGGGGGGTACCTCTGGGTATAGCAAGGATACAGGAGAGGGTGTAGTAAGGATGCAGGGAGGGGGGGTACCTCTGGGTATAGCAAGGATACAGGAGAGGGTGTAGTAAGGATGCAGGGAGGGGGGGTACCTCTGGGTATAGCAAGGATACAGGAGAGGGTGTAGTAAGGATGCAGGGAGGGGGGGTACCTCTGGGTATAGCAAGGATACAGGAGAGGGTATGCCTGTGTATAGCAAGGGTGCAGGGGGGGGGTATAACAATAAAGGTAGGGTACCAGTGCAGAGGAGGAATGGCAAAGCAGGGCAGGAAAAGGGTGGTCAGATCAGGGCAGGGCTGGATATAAGTGCAGGGCAGGGTAGTGGGAAAGGAACACGACAGTGTAGGCCAGAGGACAAGGCAGAAGGCCAGGAAGGGGAAGGGAAAGGAAAAGGACAGGAGAGGAAAGATAGCACAGCAGGGGGGTGGTGGTGGTATGGTGGGTTGGAAGGTGGCTGTAGGGAGGTTGGATGGGTGGTGTGGTGATGAGGAGGAAGGGAGATGACAGGAGATGGGAAGAAGAAGAGAAGAACAAGGATAAGAAGAGGGAATGGATGAAGGGAGTAAGCCTAATACAATACATAGCTGGTACTGTAACTATAAACATATGAACACTAAAACAAAAAATTCCAAGTTTTCATTTATAGTATACTGCCAACAAGAGGTATCATTAAGTTTCATCTCCAGAAATTGCTTGTTAGAGTAAAATAATGATAAAAAATTGTGAGGCCCATATCAGTAATTCCTTTATAATACATTCGCTAAGCATTTCTCTATTAATCTATCAGTCAAAATGCATTTACTTTTCACATAATATACTTCTTAATCACAAAAGTGTGAAAAATCAAGGTAATTCATCTAAAAATATTTCCACTTTAGCATTAACACATATCTAAATACTTGGTTATTGACTTCAATAAGATCCTTAAATACTTGAGAAAAAATCCCTCTTGCTGGGACCCTACCCTAACTTTAAGCAATGTTTACCTATCAGCAATTTACAGAAGTATATACCAATTATTAAATGAAGAATTACTTTATTGCTGGCATTATACACAAACGAAAATCACAATTTTTATATGTTCAGTTTGTAATAGCGTGGAAAATGTGCCATCAGATCTTAGATGAATGTTTAAAACTATTTCAGCTTTATGCATGTATATACTGTGCTGCTGCTAAGACCATGAAATTCAGAGCATGTGATGAGCCTATACATGTGGTTCAGTATATCTGTATAGTATCGTTTATAAACGCTCCATTGTCCATGTGTCAGCTTTGATCACCTAATGGTGGCTCTCCATGTTACTTGATTTCTGGCAGCCTCCCTACTCAGTCCCTTATCCCTGAGGTCACACTCTATGACCTCATCCCATGTATTTTTTTGGTCTGCCTCTTGCAATCCTATCCCTGACATTCACACTTCTCACTTTCCACACCCAACTGTTCAAATAACGTGGTGCTGGGAGACGACTACATGTGGTGGCACTGATATGTGCAGGCCATGTCCAGTGGCAAGGGCCTGATCTCACTCAATGACCTTAAATTTAAGCCCCTGGACTCCAGTCCTGACCCTGCCTCACTGGTCGAACAATCTGCAAATACTGTTCTCTACTTCAGAATTATCCGATCCAGACTTTCACCATTCAAGACCAACACTAATGCAATGCCAGTTGGTGTTTTCAATGCACAAGATCTCTCATGGCTAAACACACAGACTCAGGACAACCAAGGGACCCTCAATCAAGAAACATATGAACAGGTTAACCACCACCACACCCCAACAAAACCTCCACAGAGACTTATGAGGCTGCCTCCTCCCCCCAGCCTCACTATCAACCTCTTCCCAATAAGTTAATTCATTTTTATCTGACAAGTGAACCAATCCCTGATAACTTAGTGAACCTTATGAGACAGGAATGAGTCCCCTCGGTCACTTGGTAAACTGACCCTCCAGTCTGACTCCATTTTGTCTGAAGTGAATAGATGCATAACGGCCATTCAAACCACCAAGGACATTGTCCTAGAGGTATCACTTGACCATATATATATATATATATTTTTACTTTATTTCTACTATTCCAACCACTACCTACTGTAGACATACATGGCCAATAACAGCCATCCAAAATTTCCAGTTGAATATCCATCAAAATTAATCAGACATCCATCTCTCATAAACAAACCTACCTAAATGACCCCCATTCAAAAGGAACTGTGGAAGAGCATACGGAATTTCACAGTACAAATCATCAGCCCAGACCATCCACCAATAACTGTAGTTGTCAACCTTTCTCCTTTTTATATTTATTCTTTTTATTTCACACTCTACATAGCCATTACCCACCCACACAAGGCCACTACATTCATCCAAAAATCTCCAGCCAAACAGGAGCCTTCAAAAACCATCACCAGACATCCATCCATCAGAAACAACCCTACCCAGAGAAACTTCAAGTATACTGATGTTCTCTCTCTAACTTGATCGAAAAATGCCTTCTGCTCTCTCTTGAATGCCGAGTTGTAAGAATACAGTATATAAGCACTAAAGTATTGTCAAAAATAGATGCTATCGAAAGAATGTACATCTATAATATTTTCTTGTTCTGCCACTGAGAAATGTTAAATAGGCTGCAAAAACATTAAAAACTGTGCCACGTTAGAGTTAAATGAGTATAACCAGATTCCAACACAACCATCACCTTTCTTTGTTGCTGTGCCAACACAAAAGACAATTCACAAACCAGCAACTAAGCCCACAATGCAATGCCTGATCCCACACCAAAACACTCACCACATGTACCATACTATCACACCATTCTACCACACCACTCATCATATGTACCAGAGAGGAATGCATCCTCCCACACCACAACACACCGCATGTACAGTACCACACTATCTAACTGCCAATCCTTCAATATAGTGAATATCTTTGGGGCTGCCAGATTTCTGTAGTCAGTCCACTGGGTTTATGGCTACATGAACCTAGACTTGCAACCACCACCATCAACCATTTAGCTACATCTACTTTATCCAGGGTCCAGGAGAGGGGGATGTTAATGGCACCAAAACACAAGAGCCTGAGCCCAAAGGGGGCTCACAAACCAAGTTTAGACTTCTTGTTATGCGCAAATATTTTTCAAAACTGTATTATCTTGATCTAATAGGTTTATCAGCTATTGACAAAGGAATAAATTATGTTGTATTAATAAATTTGTTTCAAGGGAAAGATGGGGGAGGGGGGAACTCAGTACAGGTGATGGAAAGGTCAGAGGCTTGTACTGATTTTTAGCACTAGGGTAGGGTCTCTCTCTCTCTCACACAATTTTTTTTCCAGATAGAACCACCTGAGGCAGGAGTCAGGAACAAAGAATGATCATGCATTAAAGTGGGAGAACTATCAGTTCCATGCTGAGTGAAGTAGACTAAACGTTATCACCATCATCTTAGCAAATTTTTTTCAAATCATCATCATCATAGCTTTTTCTTTCTTTTTCAAGCAATCACCATCACCTTATCCAATACTTTTATATGGATGAAATGTGCAGGGCCCACAGAGCAAAGAGGAAACCCAACAGAGGGAGAAACTAGCCAACTGCAAGCCCAATGAAATGGTTCACACACTTAGTCACTCACCACTCAAATCCCAGAATCTTCAGTACACACATACACATACTGCATATTGTACAAAATAATCTGCTCAACATATAATACTGCAGATTTCTGAGATATCATGGGTTAATAGATGACAGGGAGGGACTTAACAGGCGAATTAGTTCTTGCACAAGCTTAATAAATACGATAAACTTGAAAGAGGAATTTCTTGAACATTATGGGATATGAAACACACAGTATTAGAAAATATTTCATGGCAAATGGGGCACCACAAGATCAATTCAAAATTTAACACAAAGATGACACAATCAAGGCACATTTTCCACACTGTTTTACAACTACGAATAGTAATGTAAAAATAATGAACATACAGTATTACAAGTACCCAAGAAAAAACAATAAAAAAGCAAAACTAGGCAGTTTGTTTTCATCTGACAGAATCAGGCAACTCTTACAATTTGAATACAAAGTCATGGGAGTAAAAATTTCAATAAGCCTTAGTGACGAGGTAGGGACGAGCCTCCTTGGTTCCTAGTCAAATTAACTCTCTACAGTGACTGCACTTAGCCATCATGATAAGAGTTTATGAATCTCTGGCAGGAGAATGCAGACTGACTACAGTACAAATCAACAGAAATAAAAAGGCACAAAAAAATATAAATAAACATGGTCAGCCACAGAAAAAAATATTAACAAATGACATCAACCATTATAATGACAAATGTTTTTACAAATGAAGGGCAACACCTGAGGAAGCTCGTTAATCTCTGACATAAATGAAGGGATTCAACTGGGATGTATAATGAAGAGGATCATCTCAAAATACTTACTATTCTTGGACATAAATGCAGGGAAACAACTCAAGTTGCTCATTATTCTTTGACATAAATGAACATTAACTAAGGATGCTCATTCATTTTTAATTTCTCAGTGCTAATCAGGGCATTTTTTTTGTTTTTTCTCCAATTAGAAACTGCTGGCTGCTAGAAAAATAAAACAAGACAGAGCTAACTTCATGATCCGTTAATTTTGAGATTCCTAGACACACTGCATATGACTGGAGGTCACAGGCAGAGGGAAATACAATCTGAGGAAAAGAATTTCACATATAACCTAATGCCAATGAAAATCTTCCAGACAAGGACAGCTGCATATTTTTTCCTGTGGCAGACTGCATTGTACATCACTATGACATGGCAATAATAAAAATGCAAAAATAACACATAATTACAAGAAAATAGGCATAAAAATTATAACACCCAATATCAATATTTCAGGTAAGATTTAATATGCAAAACATCTTATTTTTATTGTTCACCAAAAAAGCACTATGGCTTTTAAAAGTCCTTTTATATGCCACAATTATTTATGATCTTTTAGGCTGATAATACCTGTTGCTGTGGTGGTCCCTGGGTCATCAGATTATTCTCTATTAATTTTTTTCAGATACGTGCATCTTACTAGCAGCAGTCTACTTTGCAAAATGACATGCATGTGTCCTTAGCAAAATTTCTAAGCTCATTTAGCAATACCTCATTCAAGAAGCTAGATGATCAGCAAACACAGATACGCTAAACAATCAGCTAACACTGCTATGCTTAGTCAGGGAGCAAATACTGTGTTGGCAAATTGCTGAAACTGACACTATATTGGTTCAGAAAAGTGGTTTGGTTACAGTACCACTAAAGAGGAATACAGGACCACAGCAACAGCAGCCCACAATTTACTGAACCATAATACAGGGCTGCCCATATATCTGGTGTTGTTGGCTCAGTCTGCTGGTATGGGGAATGCAGATATTTTAACTTTCAGAAATATCTATTCAACTGGCAATTAAATTGCCATCTTTCCTTTGTAAATGCTAGTTGAAACAATACTGTAATATCATGCAAGTCATGAAGAAGTGCCATGGAAAGGATATTGGGCCACAGTGCTATCACATACTGCCAGTGAGGTATGGGAAATGAATCTGCATAAGGACAAGAATCTCATGTCTCTATGTGTCATGTTTGTGTGTGTTGTGCCTCTGTGTCATATCCTGTGTCATGTTTTTGTGTGTCATTTCTCTGTGGTTCAATTTCTATATGGATGGAGCCAGAAGAGATAATAGGTACGGAAATGAATATAATGAGTGTCTAATGAGAAAGGGTAAGGTGTGGAAACTTCCTGAAATGTTGCCAGCTGATGATACTATACGGTGAGGATGAATGTGAACTGCAAGGCTTGGTGAATGAGTCTGGGAGTGTATGTAGAAAATGGAATCTACAGAGAATGGTCTTTGAGGGACAGGAAGTCACAGCATACACATCGAGACTGGATGGTGAGGAAACAGAGAATGACAGTGCATCTAAGTACTTAAGTACTGTGAAGGACGGAAGTGCTTGAAAGGGTACAGCAGGCTAGAAAGGTTGCTGGATCACTGAAAGCTGTGATATGAAGAAGGGAAGTGTGCACGGAAGTGTGAAGTGTGGAGACAGACAGACAGACAAATGAGGAAGAAGTGAGTGCGAAGTGTGGAAACAGACAGACAGACAAATGAGGAAGTAAACTGTTAAGAAAAATACTTTGTGATGGTTTGGTGGTGTAGAGAGGATGGAGAATGAGAGACTAACTAGAAGTGTATGTGAGTGTAGTGGAGGGGGAGACCAACAATGAGATGGAAGAATAAAGTGGAGAAATGAGGGAGTGGGGCAGAAGTAAAGCTTGGATCCTGCTGGAGAGCAATGGAAATGAAGTTGGAAATGAAGTGAGGAGTGTGTAGAGTTTCATGAAGAGACAGACAAAAGTGTTGTGGTGCTGTTTGGAAAAACACTCTGAGAGGGGTTTGGCCATGTAGAGAGGACAGAGAATGAGAGACTGATTAGAAGAGTGTTATGTGAGTGAGATGGAGGGGGAGACTAAGGATCAGATGGAAGGATGGAGCAGATATATGAGGGAGAGGGATATGAGCTGGAGGGAGGGCAGTCAAATGGCATAAGACAGTGCAACAAGATGGCAATCTGTTTGTGGCCACCCCTTATGGGATTGGGGAGTCTGGCAATAGATAAGTCAGAGGTGGGTAAAAATTTCTGCTTACTACAATGAGTGAACATTATGCAATTACTGCATGCAAATGCAAGAGGAGATTTTGGATTACCTGATAAAAAATGCAAACAAAGGATGCAAACAAGCAATCACTATAAAATAAGAAAGGGTTATGGGCAACAGAAAATGAAGCAGGGTAGACACAGGCATTGCTGACTGAGCCATTCACCACATCAGTCATCATCATCATCATTATAATTATCAAAATCAATATAATAATCAAATCAGTCTATTATCATATTCATCATTGCAACCATCATCATCCTAACCTCTTCTTCCCACCTAAGGATGGCGTAAGGTATGGTCCAAAAAGCAAGGCCAAAACATATGGAATCAGACATATATATGGACCACCCTGTATTTTTTAACATATGTGGCATATAACCAGGACTTTTGCATCTGTTTGTGATGTACAGGCATGTGCTAAAGTATGCCAACAATACTCTGCCAGCACTAACTTGTATTTCATATTTATCACTCTTCTTTATATAACATTTAACATTCCTTCCCCTACTCTTTTTATTGATGCTTGGAACAGACCTTCATATGGTAATGATCTGATACTGAAGCTGTCAGGTTATACTACCAGCCTTCAGTTCCTTTACAATCCCCCTCAAGGAGAATGGTGGACTATGATAGAATGGTAACTTTGGTGTGTAGGCCATACCACATAAAATATTCAAACAACACCTTCCATTGCTACAGCCGGCAGTGAAGTGTCTACATACTTTTGCTCGTGCTCTGGACAGAAGTCTTGCAACACATTTCATAGCCTGTGGCTGTGTACAGCTGGCCAGTTGTCTCTAGTCTAACCTTAGTTGCTTTACTCGAATCTGACAAGGACATCTTCTTTCAAAGCTGACAGCAGGATGTAATGAAACTGGTGGTTTGATCTGACCGCTAACCAAAGAGATTCATTTCTACCTCATACCTACATTTCGATGAACTTAAGCAAAGTGAGTATCTCATGACTACACTGAGTAACAAGCCAAGTGGCTTCTTGCTACCCAGGATATAAGTTACTACACCTGATGGTAACATACAACTAGACAGACACATGGTGGTGAAAGGAGTTACGACACTCCAGCTGGATGTGGTCCCATAAGGTATTACATCAGTCAGTAGCAAGTCCCAAGTCTATTGCAAAAAGGGGAAACAAAAAATTGATGAATGAATGGGTGGCTGTGAATGTGTGGTCCAGCATCTCATAGATGTGAACAAAGTGTGCAGCGTCTGGCTTGCAATAACCACATTAAGGGCCTATGCCCAATCATTGAAGCACTGCGTGGGTTGTAAAAAATAAAGGAAAAAAAGAACCGCGATAGCAACCCCCTCAAAAAGCATGCCGCCCCCTCACTGTACGGGCACAACATGGTTATTGCAAGCAAGGGCTGCGTGCATGTTTACTTAAACAATCATCCACCTGTCTGCCACTTATCCTTCCAACATATGCAGTGAGAACTCCTCTTTATCAAAAATTAGAATGCCAAAGCCCTACACATACTGATGATGGAACTGATATATATCATGGCACACAATGGTGGGTTGTGTGTATTGTGAAAGTGATTTACCCACCCTCCTAATCACTCCCCAATCCTAGAAAACCCCACTAGTAGCAAGGGGACCTGGATCCAAGCGACACGATTTACTGGAGGGGCAAACCAAATACAGGAGTACAATAGCATATATTTCAACAATAAATTATTTTACTATAATTTTAAGACGCGGATTTTTCGTTCATTTACTGCCAGCTTAAAACTTTAATCTCCTCAGTCATATTTGGCGCATATTTCTTATGTGCGTACTTGGTGTTCTAACTTCCAGCATAAAACTTTAATAACATTTATGTTAATCTGCTGCCTTAAGTCATGAATGGTAGTTGTTCCTACACCACACTAGTTACTAACCTTACTCAAATTTTATCACATAATTAAATGTAGGTCCAATCTCCATTTGATGTTAAGAATACCATAACCACTTTTCCTGCCACACACGCTTTCACGGGACAATAAGGCTAACTACCAACACGAGGGCATCGACATGGCGGACTGGTGTGGGTGACTGAAACGGAAAACACAGCATCAACCTCAAAAAGTTCCGGGAATAATCTCAAACAAGAATAATGCTGCAGGCAAATTTGAGTTCAGAAGTATACTGGTAAAGTGGAGGTTTATGATACCAGTACAGCATGCTAATCCAGTATGCTAACCTGACGTGTTTAAACTGAAACAACTGGGCATCCACAGGCTATAAAAATCTGTCCACTGCACATCTCGTAATATACCTTCACAATAACAAATAACATCAACAACAATAATAAAAATAATAATAAATGATAATAATAAAAATAATAATCTGGGCTGTATTCTAGGTGGCTTAGGAAGCTTGCTAAGATATCATGTTAGGAAATCACCACAGCCACAAAAAAGACAAGTTACTTTCATTGAACTAACACCAGACATTGTTCAATGGAGAGAACTGCTATACTAGCAGTCAAAGGCATAAAAAATAACATGGGGAACCTTTCTATCACAAAATTCTTGCAATATATCTTCCTAGCTAACACTTATAACAATCTATCTACTATCTATGTGTGTCTGTGTAATGTTTATCTATCTATCTATGCTGATGCAATAGCTTAGCAAGGAGATATGCTAATCATGAAGAAGTGCAATGGAAAGGTTTCAAAACTATTTGCTACCACCTGGAGAATTTGCTTACTCTATTTTTGTTACTCTAACCTGGCATAAAATTACCATCTCAGCAACAGTTTATCAAGTACAATGCTAGTCATGAAGAAGTGCAATGGGATGGATGTAGACCTGTAGTATTGTTACTCTACCACTGAGCTATATGAAAAAAGCTGGTGAAGGGACAAATCCTGGGCCAAGGTGTAAAAACTAAGCTAACTGAACACAGACTAATATAAATAAGTTTAAAAAATAAAGATCATCAGTATCCTTAGACCCCTAAGCATCACTCTCAGTTGCATAAAACCAGCTGGTGTTAGCTGGAATAAAGACAGTTGCTTTCCCACTTACGAACATCTGAGCTACGAACTATTGTTGTTGACAAGATTAAACACTTACCTGCTTGAGATTTTATTATGCCTTGTGGTTGGCATTGTTCTAACAAAGCTTATAGCCTCATAGTGCCAGGGATTGATTCCTGGCACTGCAGCATCCTATCCTATCATCATCATCGTTGTCAACGTTTTCATCGCTGTCATCAATTAACAAATAAAATGAGTGCCTAGATTACATTAACTGGCATTGTATACTCTAGTGGTGAAAAGATCTAATTATTGAGCCTAGAACTGCCACTAATCCTAATTATTATCATCATTAGGCATTAACATCAGCTATTATCATTACGCATCATCATTATCAATAGCCCTGCCTCCTTTTCCCACCCATGGATGGGATGAGGAATTCTCAGTTAAAATCTCGTAAGAAGGAGAGCAACTGTTAACAAACTCTCTCCACCTCAATTTGGCTTAAAAGTGATTTGGAAAGGATGCAGAGCCACAGCACTGCTATCCTTGTCTTACTCTGCTTCTGAGCTTTGGGGATTAGGCTGCCAAAGAACAAAACTCGCCAAGTCATGGTGGACGAACAAAAAAGATGTCTAACTCACATTTCAGAAGGGTGGTTGTGGCAGCAGTAGTAGTACGATTTGAAGATAGATGGCCTGGAGGAACCTCTTCAGAGTAGAGGTATTTCCCCAGAGGCTACAGGCCACTGTATAATGAGAGTAAATCCCAAGCCAGCAGCACTGACCCCATAGGCAGTGGTAGCACCAACCCCACAGGCAGCGGTACCACCAACCCCACAGGCAGCGGTACCACCAACCCCACAGGCAGCGGTACCACCAACCCCACAGGCAGCAGTAGCACCAACCCCACAGGCAGCAGTAGCACCAACCCCACAGGCAGCAGTAGCACCAACCCCACAGGCAGCAGTAGCACCAACCCCACAGGCAGCGGTAGCACCAACCCCACAGGCAGCAGCAGCACCACCAACCCCCACAGGCAGCGGCAGCCCCAATCCCACAGGCACCCCACAGACAGCAGCAGTACCAATCCCTCACAGGCTGTGGCAGCATCAACCACCACAGTAGTAGCAGGAACAGAGCAGCATGAGTACCATTGGTAGCCCCTGAAAATATGGCATATTTTTAGGACATAATCTTAGGTCTGTTGATTTAACCCTTCAGTACTTCTATAACCCCGATAGTATTGGTGCTGGAGTGGCAGTAATAGGATGGGGGAGGGGCTGCCTGATTATATTAACATTCTTCAGTCCCATGCCTATCCCCCAACAGGAGAATGGTGGACTACAGAAGGGTTTCTCTGGCCTGCAGTCAACTGGATTCATGATCTGATAGGCCTAGGGTTGCAAATACTACTCGTACATGAGACCTATGATGAACTTATCCATTTTACCTCATTTGTCTGGCTCAATTCCCTGATTATAGCCCCAAAAGTACTTCCTTATTCCCAGAAAGGAAGATGGTGGACTGCAGCGGATGAGTAACTTTATGTCTGCAGTCCACTGAGTTCCCATTTCAGATGAGCCTGTGGCAGCAACTACTATAGCTTGGGGAAAGTGGCAAATCTACTTTGTGGGAAGAAAAGAAACTTCAGTAAGGTTCTATCTACCTACCTATCTATCTACTGAACACAATGCATAAAGATAACACTAATAAATAGTAATAATAACATTCATAATAATAAGAGTCTGTCTCAACCCTAAATCTTAATCCTGCAAGGAAGGGGGGGATGCTAAGAACAAATGGTCTCAATGTTTCCCTGTCCTCTGCCATGACACTGCCTTCCCCTCAGCTCACACCATATATAAAAGGATAAAAATTTGTGGGAAGAAAACCTTATGCCATATTATTTTTGGGCTTGCGATGTCTCTCAGCACCTCTTCCTAAGCAACTAATATTGTGCAATGCATCAGTGTTCTCTTGCATATTATATGCATCATTTGTAAGGTACAGGAAAGGTGGAGCCTTTATAAATGATACGAACAAAGGACAAAAATGCAGAGAGCAAGTCTTCATCTGGTAACAATGATATAACTATGCATCTCCATTATTCATTTACAGAAACATTCACCTACCTCCCTATCCCTCAAAAGGAGGAAGGTGCATGGCATGAAGAGGACACATTCAGCTGGCAGAACAAGACAGTACTATACTACTGACTTGCATTATTTAAGTAACTCTTCATGCCAAGCATTATTTGTGTGTTAATCTTTTGTTATCACTCAGCACTGAACAGAAGCCAGAGTATAGTTGGAAACTGGGCTGTAGATAGATTTAATTCCTTTACAACAATGGCTCTCTCCCAATATGAATACAACAGGCTGGTGGTAGCAAGTATAAACTATGGTACAGTAATCACTTTAATATCCGGACGCCCAATATCCGAACATCCCCACTATCCGGACATGTTTCATACTGTACTTTTTTCCATACTATACTTACCTCATTTCACTCTTTAATGTCCTTTATTGGTGTGAATAGGGTGTTAGGAGCTATGCCTGCGCAGTAGGAAGGTGTTTTTCTGAGTTAGGCTAGGTTAGGGTCCATAAGTACCAGTCCAGGAGCCAGTCACCAGAATGTTTATTATTGTATGAACCTACTTCTAAACCTTCATTTTATGTTTCTTTTGCATTGATTTCAGTCATTTATGTGCCTTATTGGTGTGATTTGGGTCTTAAATAGGTGCTATGCATGTCCAGAGGGAGTTGTACAGGTGTTTCTCTGAGTTAGGGTCCATAAGTACAAGTCCATAAGCTGGGGCCCAATATCCGGACCTAACTATGGCTCTATTACGTCGGATATTGGAGTGATTACTGTATATGATAACGTCAGAAGGTCCCCTATGCAAAGTGAAAGTTGCATTAGTGGGGGGTGAGAGAGAGAGAGAATCTGGTGAAAGCAGGGAAACCACCAAAACAACTCATACAATACATGGTGGCTAAATATCCAAAATGAAGCATAAAAAACAAGGGTAAAAATCAAGTTCCCATCCATACCTAATTTGCCAATAAATCTAAGGTTTTCCTTTTTTTAAATGATTCATACAATTTTAACTTTCAAGTCCATCAAAACTGACACTTTGCCCCCTATTCCCACCAATAATAGGGGACCAGGTAGGATTTAGTGGCTTTAGGATGGGGGATGAGAGGGGAAAATGTGGCAGTTCTGACAAAAATTAAGCAAGAAATTGCACAAATTTCAATTTAAAAAAAAAAGGGGGGGGGGACCTTAGCTTTCTAACCACCCCCCCAACTTTTTTTTTTAATGGGATAACAAGATTGCAGAGCACTGCCACCTCTGGAACCAAATGGACTAAACCTAAGTTACAGCAGATGCCAGCTGCTTTTATGCATTACTAATGCTGTTCATCCACTGAACACGTATTCACACAAGAGTCATCTCCATAACACACCAAAATACTGTAACTAAATTAATTTTGGGCTGAAATCACAATTCCAACAAGTGTCATAGAAGAACAGATGTTCACACAAGTCATCTCCATAACACACCAAAATACTTTAACTAAATTAATTTTGGGCTGAAACCACAATATCAAAACTATGGTTGGCACTGTTCCGTAGACAAGGAATTTAGGGCTGAAACCACAATACCATAACTATGGTTGGCACTGTTCCGCAGACAAGGGTATACCGGTAACCTACTTACAGTACTCTTGATAAAAGAGTTAGGTAATTCTTTACCAAATGGGTGTGGCGATTCCAGCTATATGCTTTCAAATTTATGATCTAAGGGAGGGTAATTTTAATACATGTGGAACAAAGATAGTTAAGTGTTGAATTCTGACTGCAAGAAGTGACTGGAAACAATATACCTGTTTTGGGATATTTAAGGATGCAGCCAGGACACTCAGCAATATGTTTAACGTTTATCTCTCTGACTGACCTCACTGTTTACCAACCATCGCTTAGACTGGACACGTTTGTGTATCAAACATACTCAAAAACATTAATGACCATGACAAAGCTATGGGAAACATTAATTTAAACAAACCAAACATAGTCCAACCTTTGACAGCAAACTTTCAAATCAAAAACCATAATCCAACCTTTGACGGTCAACTTTCAAATTAAAAAACATTTGTTAGGATCATCAGACATGGGGCAACTACTCCAAGACAATGGTGGAATGTTCACACATTCTAAATCATGATTTACTGTTCTCAGAGTAAGTTTATAAAAATGCCTAGTAGCTACAGTGATCGAAAAAATGACGAGTAACCTGTGACAAACCTATAGGACTACATAATAGATAGATAGATAAATAGATAGATAGAGAGACAGATAGAAGCAGGAAGTCAAATGATGAGAAGGTGTTGTGTTTGCGAGAAGCGAGCAGCGCTAAACGCTTACACGGGGGAAAGCTGACGACAGCGGCCAGTAAGGAGATGATTCAGTTAGCTGTCAGCAGTCCTCTCGTGAGAAAGATCTAGTCCACCCACGAGGAACACATGTGACACACCCCTGCTATACCAGAATTTAGGAAAGAGAGCTCAGACCTAGATTAGCCACCGAACAGGCTAGACAGAAGGAGACAAGCGACCCTAGAGAGAGGTCGAGACGGAGATTAGCTTGAGAACAGAGAGAGAGAGAGATAGCGAGACAGGGAGGTAGCTACCCAGGACTTATACTATTATACCTGTTTAATATTTCCAAGACAAATAAAAATAGTCCCATACTATTCTTTACCTCTCCCGTCACTACATGACATCTGGTGGGGAAACTACTACAAGATATAAAAGCCGCTCGACCACAAGTCTAAAATATACTTCTCTACAATTAACTACAAAGTCTTTATGACATTTGGTGGCATTATCTAGGAACCCGAACACAATTCAGGTTGCGGCGTTAGATCTCAAAGGAAATATCCCAAACCACGAGGATATCGCAAAGGCACAAAGACTTGACCCAGTATGGTCAAAAGTAATATACAAGTTAGAAAGTGGAGATGACATACAATTACCCAAACTGCATGTCCCACTTGAACAATTCACAATGGTCAATAATACATTATACAAAATTAACTCTAAACAACCAAAACGCCAAAGAAATACTAACCAGTTGGTAGTACCTAATGACATGATACCCCAAGTATTACGAATGATACACGACAGCCCACATGCAGGACACCCTGGAAAGGATAAGACATTCAACCAAGCCCAGCTATTATATTACTGGCCTTCATTACGAAGAGATATACACAATCATATAGACAGATGCGAATCATGTGCGAAACACAAAGGATACCCAATCACACCTGCACCGATGGGTAATTACCCAGTACCACATCAACCATGGGACGTTGTCGCTGTTGATTTACTCAAGTTGCCATTATCATACAATAATAACCTATACTTATTCGTAGCAACGGATCATTTTTCCCGTTATGTCATTTTAGCTCCAATTAAAGATAAGACAGCAGAGACAGTAGCAAAGGCAATAACAGATAATGTAATATGTCGCTTTACTACCCCAAAGGTATTAATAAGTGATAATGGAGGAGAATTTAATTCTGAGATCTTACAAGAAATATGTAAACAATACAACATTAAAAGGTTAACGTTTTGGCCTATCACCCAGCATCGAATGGGTTGGTAGAGAGACAAAATAAAAAGGTATTAGATGTGCTACGACACATTCTCAGTGAAAATTATGCGAGCTGGGATGATTGGATTCCCAGAGTAGAGGCCTCCATTAATGGGTCTATAAATAAATCCATTGGTGACACACCACATTTCATTATATATGGCACGGATAAAAAATTACCATATGAGCTCCTAGAAGGTGACAGCATGCCTATATACAATTACGATGATTACTCTAAACTCCGTTCACGTGAATTCCAGGACATACACAAAAGAGTACAAAAACAATTAACGATGTCCAAGGAAGAAATGACGGAGGCATTTAACAAAAAGGCAAAAGATTCACCTATCAGCTTAGGAGACATTGTTTACGGAGTCATTCATACGAGAGACAATAAATTATCCCCTAAATTTGAGGGCCCATACAGAGTAATTAACATAAAGGCAAACAAAGTTTTAATTAAGTCACTTTCAAGTGGCGAGGAAAAACAAGTTCATATTGACCATTTAAAACGAGTTTCAAGGGAATTATCACATAATTATTCAGCCTCGGATACAACCGAACAGGTGAACGTACCTCAAGAAACCAAGCAAGAACACAACAATGATTACAAAAAGAAATTAAGGTCATATACCAAACAATCGAACATAGGTGCAACTATTCCAATGAAATCTACAGTACATCATTTACGAGAATTAAATATCGATTTAAACTCCTTCTATAAATGAAATAACAGCCAACCGTAACGCACATCATCACTATCATCAACCACAGCTTTATAGGAAATTAATAGATTTTTTTTTTTTTTTCGGTAGGTTACGATGAAGGGACTTATGCTATGGATTCTCCTATACATAGTAAGAGTATATGCGCACCTAGACCCCAAGCATATAGTACGACAAGGATGCCTCATAGCTCCAACGGCCACGACTACAATCGTCAAGGATGTCATGAGTACTGAAATAAGTCTAGATTACTTGTATGACTTACCTACTTATATAGAAAGACTTGCGACGCCGATGCGAACTCTGGACTTCAAGATAGGGAATTATGTTTCACAATCACATATCACCAAGGAAGTGGATGAAATGGTGAAGTTAGCGAAATGGAAACTAGAACAGGCGAAGTCAACTATGCTCGTCATGATCCAAGATCTCCCATCTTCTGGAACAGAGGTGCTGAGCGACAGGAACAACATCACACGTACTCGCCACAAGCGCGGTTTGTTCGATCTGGGCGGCGCAATTCTGGGGAACATCTTTGGATTGGCTACAGAGGATGAACTTAAAAGAAATAAACAAAAAATTTAATAAGATAGCTCAGGTACTAACATACCAAGATAAATTCATCACAGGACAGAACTTGGCAATGAAAACAATTGTGAAAAATCTGAAACAAGCAGAAAACGTAGCTCTCGAGAGTATAGATAAAATAAATAACTTGGAGGGTAACGTTACCCTTTTCCAGCACTTCTCCATCATCACAGAACATATTGACACGATTCTACTACAATTAGAGAACACTAGAGATCATTTCAGGGCACTTATGCAAGGAATTTCGAATGCTGGTGATGGCAAGATCACAAATGACTTACTCCCAGTTCATGAGCTACGTCAGATAGTTAGTCAAGGCATACATAAACATAAATTGAAGCCATTGTTCCGCAGTAGGGAATTTATGCAATATTACCCGTACTTGGAAGCAACACTAACACCCACATCAGTGATAGTTCATGTACCATTCATCACGGAAGACCTGTTCACAGTATACCAAATACACCCCTTCCCCTATAGAAACAACAACACTTTAGTCATCATCAACATCAACACAGACACCGAACTCATCATGGTCTCCAAGAGACGAGACACTGTCACTTTCGCAAGTGAGTCAACGATTGAGCGAAAGTGCCGCACATCCTTACATGCTGTTCATCTTTGTCCTGCGTACATTTTCACGTTTCAGCCTACTGATACGGTCCCTTGTGAAATGGCTATCATCAGCAATAACAATATTCATCATCATTGCAACTTCACTTTTGCTCCAGATAAACTTGTACACCATCAACGCATTGGACACTCGCAGTTTTTTTATTTCCCTCATAACACATCAGTTTACATAGTCTGTCCAGATATACCACCATCTCATACATCAGCCTCAGGATTATACATAGCACCAGACTACTGTGCGGTATTTACACCATCCATGTCTACTTTTTCCACCATCAATCACTACGCCATCCTCAATCATACACACAAACATTTCCACCCACTGCCTGATATGGACTTAAACATGAGCACAAGTATTAAGCTGACTTCACCTAAGTTTGAAACTATGCAGCTGATCAATGAAACAATGAAGCCCTGGGAAGATTTGAGTTTGAGTATGTTCAACCCATATTATGTGTATAGCCAAGCACCTTCTGTCTTCATAATTATCTGCATTGTGGTTGCAGTAATGCTGTTGGCCATGCACAGAATGCATGCAAGAATTGCTAATTTGGAGTCATTGTTTAGTGGGGGAGAGTTAACATCACAGTTAACCACCCTGAATGAAGTGTATATATTTTGTATATAGTATTAATTATATATATAAAAAAAAAAAAAATAATAATAATAATAATAATAATAACACAAAGAAGAATGACCCATATATGGCAGACCAGTACCATTATCTTTAAATGAAATATTA
Source organism: Coenobita brevimanus (assembly GCF_032717465.1). NCBI lineage: Eukaryota > Metazoa > Arthropoda > Malacostraca > Decapoda > Coenobitidae > Coenobita > Coenobita brevimanus. Next base: position 2,077,853 of record NC_136991.1, read on the forward strand.
GTAACTCTTACAATAATCTTAATTTTAAACTATTTTTATTCTTGCATGTATGCATTTCACTATAATAACCCAAGTACATACTGTATTACAGTTAAATAATTTACTTTAATGCATTTATTCCAATATGTATTCAACTTATTTAAAATGTAATATTACTGAATAATCACTATTTACTATGAATAATATATGTATACAATATTCATACAATTATGTTACTTTACAATATTATGTATTTCACTTAATTAGCTTATAAGTTCATTATAATGTGTATGTAGTATGTATTAATATATATTAACTATTAAATGTCGATGGTACGTCATTTTCGCGCGGCCGAGCAAATATAGGACTACATAATAGATAGATAGATAAATAGATAGATAGAGAGACAGATAGAAGCAGGAAGTCAAATGATGAGAAGGTGTTGTGTTTGCGAGAAGCGAGCAGCGCTAAACGCTTACACGGGGGAAAGCTGACGACAGCGGCCAGTAAGGAGATGATTCAGTTAGCTGTCAGCAGTCCTCTCCTGAGAAAGATCTAGTCCACCCACGAGGAACACATGTGACACACCCCTGCTATACCAGAATTTAGGAAAGAGAGCTCAGACCTAGATTAGCCACCGAACAGGCTAGACAGAAGGAGACAAGCGACCCTAGAGAGAGGTCGAGACGGAGATTAGCTTGAGAACAGAGAGAGAGAGAGAGATAGCGAGACAGGGAGGTAGCTACCCAGGACTTATACTATTATACCTGTTTAATATTTCCAAGACAAATAAAAATAGTCCCATACTATTCTTTACCTCTCCCGTCACTACATGACATCTGGTGGGGAAACTACTACAAGATATAAAAGCCGCTCGACCACAAGTCTAAAATATACTTCTCTACAATTAACTACAAAGTCTTTATGACAAACCCATTTCAATAGAAAATATGGAAAGGCCGCACCCATTTGGTAAAATACTGATAAACATACACTTTAAGCAACAGAAGACCCATACCAAATCAGTTCTTCCTCCTGATGGTCTGTTATGTTTTTCTGATTTTTTCTGGGGTGGTAAATATACATTTCTTATTACATCTGTTTCCCCGTCATTTTAAGCTATGTTCCGCCGTGGTAACTTTTGTTGATTCGTCAGTCCTAACACGAGAATTTAATTAGAAACTAAACATAACCAAGCTTAAATATAATTAAACCTAACCTAACCTAAAACCCCATTCACCCACACATGGTACACGTACTAATGATGCCGATAAAGAAAATCTGTCATACCATGCCCCTCTCCTTGAGCATGACACTGTGACGTCATCTGCTACGATGAGTCTACAATTAACCTGCAGTTAACAATGGTGGAGTTACAATGGACCTACGGAATACCAAGGTAACGTTATGGAAGGCGACAGAAGAGCTCACAGTTGTCCCTGGAAAGGCTACGATTGACAACGGAAGACAACGGTCACGCCACAGATGATCACGGCGAAATCATGGTGGGCCTATGATTACCTATGGTCTGTACAGAAGCATATGGTGCTGATACGATTATCAAGAGCATGACGTATTGTCGAGAATGCCTTTGGCATTTTGGCTGCCAGGGCAGCAGACAAGATATGAATGGTAAAAACCCATTTATATCAACTTCTAACAAAACACAAGTTAAGTTATAAGTCTCAACAATTTATTAAACATGCATTTCTATAAAACTCAAATGCAGTGTGCAAAATCAGCAATATTTCACAATTTACATGCATTTACAATATATTTGTACTGACGACGAAAGGCCCCAGAAGACCTACGGTGACAGTAATACCTATGGTATTTTTCTTATTTTTCAGGGTGGTAACTGACCTTCTCCTGCTAAAAAATTTCCCCTTTTATTATTTTCATGCTCCTTAAGATGCACCTATGGTTGTTTGTTTCCAGCGTAATGGAAGAATCATACTCAAAGGTGGATTTCATTTCCCATTTCCCAACAGGTTAACCCCCATTCACACAAACACGGTACACACAACAGACGATGCCAGTATGGCCTACCAGGGTCTTCCACGGGAGAGGTACTGGGGACATCCGTTGGCATCCGTGATCATCCAACATCAACTACAGAAATATCAAATATTTTATATTTCCTACAGTGAGCTATGGTAAATTTTCTACTGTGGACTACCACATCCCAAATGGGATTGAGGCATCTGGCAATAGATAGATTGATAGATAGACTACCACATGTCTTCCAGGGCCTTCCATCATCAATACAAATATACTGTAAATACATGTAAACTGTGAAATAGGTATTACTGTCAATTATTACAGTCAAGCCCGTCAAGTATTCCAGCCTTTTCTATGACATTAAATGCGCTGAAATTTCCTTCGTAACTGTGTCTTAGGTTAGGGATTAAGTTTCGTTACGTAAGGTCAGGTTAGATTAATAAATAGGGAAATAAAAAACGTTTTCGACGGAAATCTGCCTCAAAATTATTCGAACTGGAGTAAATCCTTCCCCTAGTGAAAAAATGAAAACAGAAAAATTCGTATTTTGGTCAACTGCAAACACTTTATTTCACATTTGACTTCAACTCCTAATGGGTTTAAGGATCTGCGGTGGAAATTAATCTCTAAATTATCCGAAATAGGGGTAAATCCTACCCCTAATGAAAGTAAAAAATTAAACTATCGGTACCCCAACTGTAATAAATGACGAAAATTCCAAAAAATACAAAACAAACTAGAGGAATATGAAGTGAGGTTTTCCTGCTGCTTAAAAAGTACATTTACCTTCTAGATTTTCGCTGAACTATCTATAATTATTACAGCTGGATGACGATCATCACTACCGTACCTAAAATCTGAAGTACCATTTGGACATACTGTACTGTGCATATCACAACCTCTTCAGCTCGAAAACCGTATGCCACCTCAGGGTGATTTTCCTTTGGTATCTCCAGTAACCTCCTCAGAATCCGATTTCTCTTCCTAAGTCGGACATATCCATTTGATAAAGGCATGAATAATGTTACAAAATAAGCCAGAACTGAACCTGGGGTGTTGCTGCATTTTATCAGACACCATCGTCACCACTAATCACCCAATACGTCTTTTTCTATGCAAACAGCCATTCTAGAGGCTCTAATAGCCGTCTCACTTAACTAATGTTTAGTATATTTACAAAACGTACCTTAAAACTGCCAGAAATATCCTCATCAGAGATCCATCGCCCCTAAACAGGCGACGCCATCCTGATGCTTTTGTTTAAAACTCATTCATATAATCGGGAATCTACAAAAAAGTCATTTACTTTGAAATAATCTCATTATTTTTCATACCTAGATTTATTCAATTAGTTATTTGTACGAATACTTTGGAATTTGATTCCTTTTTGTTTTTGCTGGTAACTTTAAAAAAAAATCAAATTTGTGATGCGGAATTAAGTGTCGCGAATTAAACGTTTTTAAATATTTCCATATATCTATTTTGTTCTGGTTTTTCTTTTTGTGCCTTCCAGAAACCTTATAAACTTATTGCAAGCAGTAAATAAAAGTTTGACTCTTCATTGCATCAAATACAACAAATTCAGAGGGGCCTCTCCACCCCACCTCCTTTTTTCCTGAATCATTTTTTTTTTTCTTCTTCTCTTTTTTCCCAACCTACACTCCAGTATAGTGCCATCAGAGAAGTAACTTTAGGCTAGTTATTCTTGATTTTTTCCTAAACCCAAACTATTCACCTCTAGTCTGGCCCAGATTTACTGCTTGACCTTCAACGACAACGTTCCCAGAGTGCTGGAGCTAGTACTGAATGGCAAATAAAGAATATAAAAAAAATCCCCAAGACATCATCCTACATTGTTCTCCTTACCAATTCTGGCAGAGATCTCGCCAGTATCCATGCTGACCTTGTCACACCTATCCCTCCTGAGCCTATGCCCCTTAGTATGGACACGGACAACTCTTTATTTCATTATACATTTTCTCCTGCTGATGACCATCCACTTATGACAAAACTGTCATGCAGTGATTTTTCTTCATTACTCACTTCCCTATTCATTACCACAGCTTTCAGTGAACCAGCAACCTTTTAGCCTTGATGTACCCTTTCATGCACCTCTCCCTCCAAGCTTCTCCCCATACTGATCACATGAGGAACTCAAATTCTTCATTTCCTGGCCATCCAGCCTTACTGTGCATTCTGTGACTTCATTTCTCTAAAAGACCATACTTTACTCTTATCTACATTGCATTGCCCAACCTGAATCTGCTCCTCCCAGTTTCACCTCCCACTCTCCCCAACCAGGCCAGCAGTAAGCGGTGTGAATTGTTGCTCTTTTCTCTGTCCTTGATTTACTTTTTCCTCAAAACCTTTCAGGCCTAATCATTTGGGACTCCTAAGCAGCCCATGCCATCCTTCACAACATCAGTCCCACACCCTCAGCATAAGGCTTAGGTTTGGATTCCAGCCCACGTTGGCCACATCTGGCATGACCAAACTGATTTTATCTGAACTGCTTAAGACCTCCCCTCCCTTGACACTCATCTCCCATATTCCAAGGAAGCTGCCTGAAATCCTTAACCCGTTAACAGCTCTATACAGCCTGAGCTGTTCCAAGTGTGACTGCTCAATACAGCCCTGGCTGTGCAGGTGAATTTCGAATATAGTGCCATGGTGACCAAGACCAACCCATGCAAGCATGTTTGAGCCTTCAAAACCGAAACCAAAAAAGAAACCAAAAACCATACATTCCAATAGGGAATCAGACACTTCGATGTTCATCCATGGCTTTACCAAGATAAATATTGGGCTAATATTTTGTTACTATTATACTTTGGCATGTGTTCTCCCAATTCCTAAGACAAAACTTGGCCTTTGGGAAATTTCATTTTTACCCCTATGTCTGCGCACCACGGACACCTCCAAAAAACCACCATGCGCAGTTAACGGGTTAAGGAGGGAGCTGGAGAGAATCTAGACTTGTGTACAGATGCTGAACCAACCATCCACCACTACTGTAATGGGCTCTATATAAGCCCGTGTTCTCAGAGGCAAAGCGGGGATCCTCTCTTTGGCTCATGTGTAATGTATGTGCATGTGGAATGCAAGGACCTTCATTCAAATCCCAGTTAGTCTTATGATTAATTTAACAAGTTTCGTGCAGCCTATACACTATGAAAACTGTCATGAGCTGTGATGTTTTTACAGCAAGCACCCACCCTAACCCACCACTGGGATGAGGCAGTCACCCACATTCACCTGGGGTATCACTCCTTGGGGAAAGCCATATACTGTACAGTAAATGGGCAGTGGAAGTCAAGCCCAGCAAGCTCTGTAATACCCTGCCTGACCTACTCCCACATTACCTTATCATTTGTCCTATCATAGCCCCCTTTACAACCCCTGAACTGTTCAGCAAACTATGTCATTAGCTTATCACTTACACTGATGAATTGGGGGATTCTCAACCTGAATCCTAATTTCCTTCATTTTTGAGTTTATGCCACATACAGTATTGCTTCACTTTGTTGATTATTGCATTTCATTGTTAATATATTACTATGTTGTGGGTAGGGACATTTTTTTTTTTTATACATATAACTGGTACTCTTAACTTGATACTTATGCTTGCTTGTTCAACTGTATTAGTACATCCTCTTTATTCTTCATTATTCATCTCATCATTATACTTACTGGTTAGTGGTGTTTCCATGTTATGGGTAGTTTTCTATTACATGTGCCAATGTTCCACCTTGCTTATTGTCCATCTTCCTGCTTGGCCGTCAATAACATTGCTGGAGTGTTGGTACTTGTACTGAACGATGAGTAAAGAATTAAAATTACAAAAATAAGTAAGCCATTGAGGGGGGTGACCACAGTGCAGTTGACAACCTGTTATACTCTGGCTGTGAGAGCCAGGCCAATACATGTTAAAGTCCTATTGTGGGCAAGGATATTTTTTTCAGCAAGTCCTTCTCACATCTCCACCTTATTCAGCCTCTGCCACTTCACAGAACAGATCTTAGTTACAATATGAAAATTAGCAGGAGCTTCTACTTGTGTCTGCATGATCATAAATAATAAAAGGACCCTAGGAAACATGAACAAGCTGGTTAATTATAAATTAAGATAGTTTTCACACAGAAATGCTGATTATGGTTCTCCTATCATGATTTATCTTTCCTTGCGTTGGAGACCTCACTCCTTCCTTTGGTAAGAAAAAAAAGAAGTCATGATGTAAAAATGATAAATTGGTGTCTGTCATACTGGCCCCTTGCCTATCTTGGTGTTAGTGACATATTTATACTGTACAGCACCTAAGTCACTGATGTATGCATACAGTGCTGAAACAAATATGTTCTAAAGACCATGTGTAAAACTTGATACAGTTTAAGGTACAGTACAATGTATTAAGAGATACAAAATGTCCGTGTCTAACATGGATAATTTTTAACTCTTACAACAGACACATGACTGGCAAGATTAAGAGAATGTTTCTGTAAGAGGATAGAAATAAAATTCTTAATACACTCTTCGCTAGAAGCCTGGTTCACAGAAAATTTCCTCTCCTCTGCAATGTCGCTTTCCTCTTCTACTGTGCAGTATTCCTTCCTATTACTACTCTGGAACATTATTTCACTCCATGCTTCCTTTTTTAACCTACAATGTTTCTTTGCTCCATCCATGCTGTTTTTTCATGCAGCATTTCTTCATTCCCTCCTTTTCTCCTCTGTAACATCTCTTCATTCCATCCTTCCTCTCTATTACTGTTTCTTTACTCCATCCTTTTTCACTCCATTCTTCCTTTTCGCACTACAATATTTCTTCATCCCATCCTTCCTTTTCTCCCCTCTAGTATTTCTTGACTGAATTTACACTTCCTCTTCTCCTTCACTCCACCTTTCCTAGTCTCTCCTGAAGTATTTCTTCACTCCATCCATCCTCTTCTGTTCTTGGTGTGTTTCTAATAATCATCCTTCCTTTTCTAGTCTACAGCATGTCTTCACTCCATCTCTTCCCCTTCCATTCTCCATTCCTTTTCACTCCACCTTGCTCCTCCACATCCTAAAGGTGTTATTATGCTTCTGTCCACTCCCATCAACTGTCTTGGCAAATTCTGAAAGTAACATCAGGATGAAAAACAGACTTAAATAATAGAGCAATTTACACAGAATACTAGCAATCATATTCTTAAACCATTGAATGCAGTAGTCACCTCTTTAGTTAACCTGTTTAGCCTAAAGATGTCTTTCTATTTTATTCTGCCTCACTAAACTCTATGTGGTTTGGGGGTTTCATTCTGTGTGGCATAGGAAGCTTTGTGGCACCTCTTCCATATCATCTTTCATTTTTAGACATACTATTCTATGCAATTTATATAATAATGATATTCAGTACTTTGCATCAATAATATACAAGAGGATACTGGGATGCACTACATACATACATAAAAACAACACAATGCATCCTCTTAAGGAATTCCCATATTGTGGATGCCAGGTATAGCTGACCTCTTCTATGGACTGGAAGCTATACCATATTCCAAACCAGCTATCATCCACAACAAAATAACTATCTATCTCTTTATCTATTGCCAGACTCCTAAGGATATTAAAAAATCTCCATAACAACTAAGAATACAACCCATGAAACTCCCAGCATAGTGAAGGGTTAGAAATCAATGCCTTCAGAACTATAATGTCTTTATCAAATTCTTGCTAACTCCAAACACTTTTATTTGCACTAAGGAAACTGCTCTTCAGATGAAATTTATTCACACTAGTGAGAGACTGTTTTATTCAGCTCTCAGAATAGACCTCTCATACCAAAAGGAGTAATACTGTAGTTAGTTTGCATCCCCTTCACTACCAGGTGTGGGACAAATGGCATCTGAAAGGATATGATTTGATTCCAGGCTGGGAAAGGGACAGTTTGATTATATGAATATAGTTAAAATGAACTTTACTGATATTCCATAAGATCCACTGACAGGCTTATAAAAATAACTCCACTAATATCACCACCAGTTTTGAATAACAGCCTAGCAATGTATTCAGTATGAACTGTGGGTACTGGTGTCAAAGTGGTAACATGTGAAGGTGTGTGGCAATTGGTACTGGGTCTCAGAAAATGGGCTGTCATGTCTTTGCCCAGAGTCAGACTCATAAAATGTTCCTTCAAGTGGTAGCAAGATTGTCATCACTCTGAAGGGGTTAACTTGTACACTACTGCAGTCTCCCAGTCTTAGATACTCTACTGGTAACAAGAATAAATGGTGAAGGACACTTTCTACACCTTCAGTGCTAAAAGTGTCTCCTCAGCTAAATAAAGCTGTTTGGTGGATATGCTGAGTGGGAGTGAGACAGTTCTAGGCTTGAATTTTTTATTTTCTCTGTTTCAGGCTACACAGAAATCATCTTCAGAGTGTAGCCCGAAACATCAGAGAAAATAAAGAATTCAAGCTCTAACCTATGTTTCTCTCTCCCACTCAACATTTTCACTTGTTGTAATGGATCCTCAACAAATTGTCTGGTGTCTGTAAGAAGCATCGCCAGACTGATACAGCTGACCCCTTACATCCATTTTTTTTTTTTTTTTTTTTTTTTTTCCCAGAAGATTTTTTTCTCAATATAGAAATGATATTTAGTTGTGATGGGGTTAATTAAGGGTATATCTAGCCCATCAAGTTTGCAAAACCTCTCCTAGGCTGAAAATTGGAAGAACAAATATAAAACTACATTACAGAAGGAAAGGAGTTAAGGAGAGTTTTTACACACTTCACATTTACCTAAAGTAAAATAAAATAACCTGATGAGAGCAAGAATAACAGTTAAACAGAGATCAGGTACTACAAAGCTTAAGGCTATGGCCCAATATGTTCATCAATGCATGTCACTGATAATGAAAATAAATAAATACATACAGTACAGTTACCACTACACTGAAGGAGTTGATGAGAAATACTTCTAATCCTTCTAATCAATCCATCATGAAAGGTATCATCAAAGGTGAATGAGTTTTCTGTCAGTAGAACATATACAGTCCTTACAAATTATGAAATGTGTTCCAAAATATCACCACTGTTATCAAATAACTGGTCTGCAAAATGGAGGATACTTGCAAACTGGCTTTATGGTAGAACTGGAAACTCATGCAGTGAGATGTCCGTAACTCACTGCAGACTTTATTTTTATTAAATGACTACTTATGGTGAATAACTGTAATGTATAAGAAAATGCTGCTGAAGAAGTTAGTGGAGATTGTTTCTACGGACTTCACTTTAGGCGTCTTATAATGTTGTAATCTGGAAGTACTGTACCAAGAATTTTCTACAGTGCAATGCAAAGGGAATCATCATACTGAAGAAGTAAACAGAAACTGCAACAAATCCCTTCAATACAAGGACTTTCTCCTATGTGAAATGCAGTAAGTACTTGTTGCATGTTAGGGATAGGGAAATATTTGAAGTTATTACTTCTCCCACACAGATGATTAGCTAAATTGAAGGGAAACTGGCAAATCAGCTTAATAGATAATAAGGGAACCTGAACTGGAAGTACAGTATTTCTGCAATTGCTCTGCACTCAAAAAACAAATAATAATAATAAATAAATAAAAATAAAAGGGCAACATATAATAAGGAATCACTACATAAGCTCTGGTAGTAGCAGAAGTAAAATATAGAAGGCATTTTCCTATTGAGGGGGTCAGTTGCCTTTCACTCCAAGGCTATACTTTTATGCTGAAAAACTCATCTGAGGCAAGAATGACATACAAGCTTTCACTGTACAGTTCTGGAATGTTTAGTGAAAAGTAATTTGTCTTACAATTTCATTTTGCATTAAAGGTAGCTCTCTTTAAAAGTATGGGATAAATTATAAAATGTCACAACTTGTTACATACTCTTAGCACAATAAAACAGAACTGGTAGATCAGTTTTACAGGCAGCAATGGAACTTTAATGAATACTTTTTTGTACTTTGCTGAGGGCTTAAAAAAAAAAAAAAAAAAAAAAAAAAAAGCTATACAAAAATAAGGGCTGTCTGTACTAACTTCTTTCCTTTGTAGTCCACTATGCACCCTGTTTCCATTACTTCATTTATTTATGTATTTATCATCTACTCTGACTTTCACCCAACATTACTGGCTTCATTCCTTCCTCTTCCACTCTGCATATCCCTGCACACCATCCACCCTCTTCACATCTGCATCCTAGCAAATCTTGATAGGTCTATCTATCTATCTATTGCGAGACGCCATAATCCCGCAAGGGGTGGCCACTTGACTTTGAGTTATTTGTTTTATGGGGAGGGGCACTAACCCTCCACCAGCCCACTTGTTGACACGTAGGGAGCACATATGGTTTGGTTATATGGTTACTGTGTGATCAAGTAGTACCATCTCAGCAGAACCCAAGAGATATGTTTGCATGTACGAGACATGACACTGACATTTTCTACACAAGACTCCCATATAAAGAACTGGATGCTGATGCTGATGCTGATAAATGAAATTTCTTATCATTATCCAACCCACCCACCCTCTCAAGCACTATTCAGTTCTCTAACAGTTGCTTGTCCATAAACTCTCTCATACCTCCATGAATTGTAGCATTTTTTTTTTCCCTCTAAATAATTTTATAGAGTTCAGGGGAGACTCCTTGTAGTCATGGAGTTAATGAAGGCTATATCTATCCCCTCCAGTTTGAAAAGCACCTCTGACACTGAATAAAATGATCCGGAGTTATCAAGAATGAAATAAAACTGACATCCCAAGCTGAAGGCATTTAGCAGTATTAGTAATCCCATACAATCTTACAGGAATACAGGATCAAAGTAAGATTACCAGAGTCCAGAACATCTATTCCCTCCATTTTTTTTTTTTTTTCTATATTATTGCTACCACCACATAACAATATTTTATACAGCACAGGTGACACTCTTCCAACTGCAGTGGCTAATTATAACCTTCACTAAACCCAAAACTACTTGAGGTCTGTCCTAAGTTGAATAAATCATCTAGTGGTAGCAAGAATAAAATAAATAAATAGATAAATATCATGGGACTGAAAGTGTTATGGGTTAAATATTGCTTTCATTAACACGCACACTACGAGCAGTCTAAAATGTGGCATAATATCACCTCATAGTAGCAAGAAGAAAAATGTAAAATACATCATAAGACTAATAAAGTTATAGGTAGAGGACTGACCTACAGTCAACACCCCTGGAAGCAAGGATGGCACTGCAACTGGTGTCTGCTAATTACTAGACCACCATCTCTTCTTTTACAGCACTTCCATCTCCATCAACTCCCTCAGTATGATACCTTTTTGTAACATATTCTTTCCATTATGGGAAGTAGACTGGTCATCTGCCATTAACTGTACAAAATTGAAGAACTGTGGCCTAGCCTCAGGACCTCCACCTCAAAGGGGATAATATGGCATTGGCTGTTAACTTATTCTTGTTGCTACCATGCAATCTTAGTCAGTTTAAAGGAGCCCTCTGGTAATGATGGGGTAAATGAATATTGTATCTAACACCTCTAGTTAAAAAAATATCCTGAGATGAATATAATAGCCACAACATACATAGCAAGAATTAAACAAAAGGCAACCTGAATAGGAAAAGCATTATTTACAAGATACAATGTTTTGGAGTGTTAAAATAAAGATGCAACAGACCTAAAAATAAGAGGGGGGGGGGAGTCTCAATATGAAATGTCAATCTATCATATCATCATCATCATCATCACAACCCTGTATCAATCTTCTAAAGCACAAAGCCTCTGCCATCTTTTTCCACTTCCATCTAAACCCAGCAAATGTCCAAATCTTCTCTCTCCATTTGTTCTCATCATCATCACCACCACCATCACTATCATCATCACCACCACCATCACTATCATCATCATCACCACCACCATCACTATCATCATCATCATCATCACCACCATCATTATCATCATCATCATCATCACCACCACCACCACCATCACTATCATCATCATCATCATCACCAACATCATCATCATTAACTTCATCATCATCTTGTCCACTAACACATGGAGAGGGAGGGATCCAGAAATAGGAAGACAGTGCAAAAGTATATTCCATTCTAAGTTGAATAAAACTGCTTCCTATATTCTTACAACAGCTGGCCAAGGTATAAGAAAGCTTCCAGTTCATGAGTAATATGAGTAACCTACAAGAACAAAATAATGTGTTTGGCTTTTCCACCTCCCTGCTGAAATGCACTCTGTAACATGGCATGAAGGCTAAGCATATCTAAGGTTCACTCTTGTTTTATAACAGCAAATTTTATTGAATCAGGCTTCTCTCCCTCTCTGCTGAGTGCACTCTGTAACAATGCATGCAGGTCAACCAGATCTAACACTTAGTGTTTGGCCTCTCTATCTAATTGCTGAATGCAATCTACTGTGGCATGCAAGCTAACCACATCTCATTCATCATAATCACCTCTAATCCCTTGCTTTCTCCTGGGAACTCCCCAAAGATGAGGTGGTCATGACAGAACTACCTCCACTCTACATTGTCTTCACATACTGGTACCTCACTCACTCACTTAAACATTCCTCTTATTGTTTCATTCTCTTCATCCATACCACACATGGTCTGCCTATTCTATGATCTTCAGTAGTCTCATTACTTTTAATTATGAGAGTAAAGTGTGTTTGTTTTTTTCTGCAATGCTAATGAATATCTCTCTACAGTGCCATACAGGACATATCACATCAAGCACAACTGTTTCATAAAAGACCATCAGAAACTGGGGGCTTGCATACAAAATCACTCTCTGAAGTTTTTGGAATAAGACCCTGTGTGTTGTTCAGTCAGTGGTAGGTGGGGGCATTCACCATCCACTCACTCGATGTAGTGCTGCTCTCGGGTGTCTCTTCCATCCTCTTCTATCTTTTTTTCCTTCATTCTTTCCTCATCCTTCTGCCTACAGGTGACTTTACACTCCCTCTTCTGTCTTACTTTCCTTCATTCTTTCCTCTTCCTTCTGTTTGTGGGCGACTCTACACTGAGTAACAAGCCAAATGGTTTCCTGTACACCAGGAAACCATTTACTACACTGGGTGGTAACCATATAACTAAACTTTGGTGCCTGATGGTTTAGTGGATAACTAAGGTGCTCCAATTGGATTAAGCCAGTGTGGGTTTATATCCAAGGGATGGTTGGGGTTTATTGTTCACATACTGCCACTCAAGAATGAGTGAGGCTGGTCACTCTCATCTTAAATGTCAGGACCAACCTGCCTAGCCCCAGGCTCCTATGTTCCTCATGGGGCAACATAGGATCGGATGATGAATGGATGAATGATTTTGTTGTTCAGTATTGGACATAATGTTTGCCTCATATTCCACTGCACATAGTGTACTTCATACTTGAAGCAAGTGTGACATGTTCTTCCCTGATGAATCATATTACTCACTTCAGTTTGGTGATGCAGTTTTCATTTTAATTGGGCCATTACCAATTTTAATCAGCTTAAGAGAGATCCATAGTGAGGGGGGTTAAGAGAGGCAGTACGCAGCCCCTGTAGTACCAAAATGAAAGTATTTGGAGGCAAGGCCCATCAAGAATTTGGCTCTCTATTGTATTTTGTTTTTCTCTTGGAGGGAACTGTTACTGTGGGCTCATGGCCTTTAGTTCCTTCTTCCTCGCATTTAAAAAAAAAAAAAAAATAAAAAAAAAAATAAAAAATTGTTTTAAAATTCCTCAGGTTGAAGGGGATAATAAAAATCATCTATGGTCAGGGAAATATTGTATACCAAACTTCTCACAGAATAGGAATCTTAGGTAGTAATGTGAAAAGTAAGAAAGGTGAAATAGGCAAACTTTTGTCCTCAACTGTACATAAGGAAAATTAATGATTTAGGATGACTGTACATCAGTAATCAGTATCTCCATCAGTTACATTTTACCATTACATTCTCTACCTTTTCCATTTCTAATTATACCTTGTGTTCTCCACCAGTTATCTTCCTCTGCCATCCCCCAGTGTTCTGCACCATCAATGGGAACCACATATCATCCTGCAGCCTCTATCAGTGAGCCAGCTAGTCACCTGTGAATCAGTGACAAGAGTAAGAACCAAATGAAAAAGTGAAAATAGAATAATTTCAGAACAATAAAAATGGTAAGTCAGTACTACAGTACCACAGTGGCTGTGTATGGACCCCTAGATTTGGCTCTTATAATTCACAATATTAACCTATAAATCTCAGTAGATGGCCATCTACTTTATGCTGACTACTGCAAGAGGGCTTTAAGGTATCAAACCAACCCACTGGACATATTTGGTGGCATTACTTGACTGAAAAATGACTAGTAACCTCTCAGGAATTCAAACCACACCTCTTCCTTGACAGTACTATACTGTACTACCTTATAATCTGGGAAGTATTCTAGCCATGCATCCTAGCAGTCATAATGGTTAGATATCAGTTAGAATTACAGCTTTTCTTTACGTAAATGAGTCTGACCTCTTGGATGATTGGAAATTTTGATAAAACATTTCTCCAAGTTTCTTTCTCTACTTTTATTAGTGTTCTTTTTCTTCTTTTCCACAGCCTAAGACACTGATACAACCACGATCAAAGATAGGGATGGAGGACGAGACACATAACTCACCAACTATAAAGAAGGCTTTGAAGATCAGGGAAAATGCGGTATTAAGCAGGAAGATATGAAATGAATAAAACCAAGTATTCTTTCAGTTCTTCCTAACTTCTATCTATCTATCTATCTATTGCCAGACGCCTCAATCCCGTTTGGGGTGGCCACAAACAAATTGCCTCCAAGTCGCCTTGTCCCCCGCCATTTCACTGCCCTGCTCCCAACTCACACCCCCCTCTCTCATATACCTCTCTACCCCATCCCTCCATCTCATCCTCGGCCTCCCCCTCCCTCTTCCCCCCTCCACCTCACTCACATACACTCTCTTCGTCAGTCTTTCACCCTCCATCCTCTCCACATGGTCAAACCACCTCAGTGTGTTCCTCATAATGCTTCCTATCACATCCACATCAACACCACAACGCTCCTTTATATCCTCATTCGTCAGCCTGTCTCTCCATGTGACTCCACAGGCTCCTCTTAAATAACTCATTTCCACTGCTCTCACTCTTGACTTGTATCCTTCCAACAATGTCCAAGCTTCACTTCCGTACGTTAGAGTTGTTATCACAATACTGTCATGTAGTAACTTTTTCACTTCCATGCTCCCTTCCCTGTTTCTTATCACTGTTTTCAAAGAACCAGCAACCTTTCTTCCCTGCTGTACCCTTTCATGCACTTCACCCTCCAAACCTCCATCTTTACTCATCACACTACCCAAGTACTTAAACATACTCACATTTTCCAATTCCTCACCATCCAACCTCGCTGTACATTCACTAACTTCACCTTTCTCAAAGACCATCACTTTACTCTTCCCTACATTCACATTTAGATTCCGTTTCTTACACACTCTCTCAAACTCATCCACCAAGCCTTGCAGCTCCCCTTCGTCTTCACTCAACAACACAGTATCATCTGCAAACATCAGTACAGGGAGTTTCCAAACACTATCCTCTCTCACCAGGGCCACTCCAACATCCACTACCCTACCTTGTACCTCTTTTATTACCCCATCCATGTACAGATTGGACAACCATGGAGACATGACACATTCCTGTTTCAAACCAACTTTCAAGGAGAAAAATTCACTTAGTTCACCATCCACACGCACTGCAGCCTTCGCACCATCGTACATACTCTTCACAGCATTCAACAACTTCCCATCTACTCCATATATTCTTAACACTTTCCACAATCCTTGTCTATCCACCCTGTCATATGCTTTCTCCAAATCCATGAAAGCCGCATACAACTTCTTTCCCTTCTCTAGAAACTTTTCCACTAAAGATCTAAGAATGAATATCTGATCTACACAACCTCTTCCCTTCCTAAAGCCTCCCTGTTCTTCTCCAACTAATTTCTCTGTTCTTTCTCTAACTCTGTCTATAAGTATCCTACCATACACTTTTCCTATTATACTAAGAAGACAAATGCCCCTATGATTACTACACACTTCTTTTTCCCCTTTTCCTTTATACAAGGGAATAATTATACCTGACTTCCAATCCTCCGGGACTCTACCTTCCTCCCAGGCCAATCTGCACATCTTCCACATCCATTCTACTACTATCTCTCCCCCATGCTTCAGCATTTCACCACACACTCCATCAATTCCTGGGGCTTTCCCCGATTTAACTTTCTTCACTGCTTCCACAACTTCTATCCTACTGATTTCTTCCTGTCTTCTCACCTCTCTCCTTCTCCCAGCCATTCCCCAGCCACTTATACTCGCATTAACTTGATGAAAGTAAAATTTTCATTCAACTTCAGTGTGTCACCAATATTCACCTATTCTTCTTAAGTAGTTTAGGATCATTTTTAGTGTTAAACATGGAGATCCTCAACAGTGAAGAGGTGGCCCATTTTTTTAGGATTACTTCATGATCCATATCTTTCTAAATTACTTAAAGTATTTTATTATTTTAATTTTCAGGGTGAATGTTGCTATAACACAATAAAAACAGAAAATAATACAAAGTAACCCTAGAAGAAAAGAAAAATCCAGCAGTGACACAAGATAGTAAAAGTAATAAATGGAATATTTACTAAATGAAAAATATGGATATGTGGAGTAATGCTGGATGATGGGATATCCTCACACAAACTGACAAAATGGCTGGGAGTGGAAACCATCAGGAAGGAAGCAGAAAGGAGACTGAGATGGTTTGAACATGGTGAACCTGAATCAGGGGAACTGGGTAAGGATGAGAAGTACTCTGTATGGCAGAGGCACCCAGACGGAGAGGTAGACCAAGGATGACACAGGATGAGGTGGTGTGCTATCCTTTAATCTAGAGGTATTACTAGAGAGGTGATGCAGAACAGAAGTGTGTGGGAGTGTTATCAGGTAAAGCCATCTAACCCATGTTACAAGGAAGGCAGATGTCAAAGCTAAAAAGGTGATTTGGTAATAATAAAACTTCCAATTAATATCCAAAATCTTTCATTACACAGCACAATTTACATAAAACCTATCCCCTGTTTTAAGTTTTCTCTTTCCTTCTTTTTATTTATATCTTGAAAAGCTGGCTTGAATATTTTTTACTGGCCTTGCTTAGCTCTTAATAAGTTGGCCTGATTTTCCAACTCATCATCTTTTCTATCCCGTCTATCTACTGCCAGATGCATTAATTCTGGATGGGATTACTGCTAACAAATCGCTTATATGTATGAAGAAAAAAGCAGGAGAAAGGTGCATAGCCGGTAGAGACAGGGCCACACATCAATGCATTCAAAGTTTCAATACTTCTTGTTATTCCAGGAAATGCTGAAATTACTGAGAAATTAGGATAGCCTTATTGTGATGATGATGATATAAAAACCATGACCACAATACAGAATACATAATACAGATTAAAGTTCACTAGCCATTATCTTCAACCCTACAAGTCATCCACAAATCTCTGGTAATATCTAATGTCTTGGTGGATGAACAAGAGGCCAAGATAGGGTGAGCAGGAAACAAAAATCATTCAGTAAAATTTCTTTTCTGACTCTGCCTCATAATTTCAGTGTTTCTTATAACAATTCCCCATAAATTAACAACAGAGACATTGATTCTTGTTCAAAATAATGATAGTCTGAAAATGAAAAATGCCAACAATTCATCTTCCATCCACCGGCAACCAAGCAAATATTCAAATAGTGTGGTAAATCGGCAGGATGACCAAGCCGTACACGGGGAAAAGTCTTGACGGGGAAGTGTTTGTTTATAACGGGGAATCATTCTGACTGGGAAGCCACTATCTCAAATGCCATCTTCGGCAATAATGAATTACAGTATAAAGGAAATGTATATTAAGCTTTATAACGCTTGCCTTTTTTTTTTTTTTTTTTTTTTAGTTCTTTTTGGGAAGGGCCTCTCGTATAAAATGGATTTAAGGCTACAGACTCATTAGCCCTTTCATCGTTGGGACAGCTCTGTAGTTACTGTATTCTAATGGGAAATGGGTTTCTTCAGCTAAGTGAATTGCACGAGTGTTAATGTTATCACCATTAACATTCAAATTCAGAACAATCAAGCTGTTCCAGCAACTTTATATTTAGCCTAGTGAGTCACAGGCCACTGACAGTTAGGTCACAACCCCAAACTGAAAAGGAATTAGTGACCGGAACAATTGTCATTCCTAACTGTAACTGTACACTTGGTTGTGGCTGTGGTGGTGGTGGTGTGAGGCCAGATTACGGCGCTGTCGGAAATACCATGCTAATTTATTGGCTCTGTGGTTAACCCTTCCCCTACCACAACCCCTTCACTACCATTACTTATTTCATTCGAGTTACATTAAGATTATTCTCCTCAGCTTAACATTTCGAACTACAGGGGTTATATATGATGATTAAAATCCCTCCACTATTAAGTCGCATTTGTAAATAAAATCAAGAGTGAAATAAATGACATACTCGGAGTGAAGTGGTTTATTTACTGGCTCTAATTAAACCTTTCCCCTACCAAAGATGAACCCCAACAAAATCATATAAAAAACTTGAGCACACTAGTTTTCCATTTACACCGTTACACAACCAATTCTTTTGAATATGACTAATTAGCAAGATCTCAAAGTGTTGGTCCTGACTACTTTTCTACAGAATTTAACAACTTTGTCTCGTTGATCCTTAGGCCTACTACTTTTCTACTGATATGATCAACTATAACTCGCTCTGTTTCACACGACGGGCAGGTTAGGCAGTCGTTCCCCGAGTCCCAGAAACCTTCCTAAGCACCAACAGGCCATCAGTGACCCTTGTGACACAGCAGTAGACAATTTCATCGTAACGTATATCCTTAAATAGCCATTCATACCTCAGGCAGGTTGTATTTCGCGAAAGATTTATGAGAAGAAAACGGTCTGGCGTGGGAAACAAACCAGAGCTGAAGCTATAATCACAACAATAAAAGAGATAAATGGATGTGGGCAAGTCACGTTCTCCACAGAACAGATACCACATGCACACCTCAAAGATGGAACAGGAGGAAGAGGTTCACAGAGAACAAGAAAGCGAGATTAGAACCGCAGATCTGCTGGGACTGACAGGAACCGGCTAACAGCCAAAACGTCATAATGGAAAAAAATATATTTATATTTGTCCTGCACAGGACTGACTCAGGTTAATGATGCGGAAACTTAATGGAAAATAAATCTGGTAAAATTTTCAATGAACTATCAAAAGTTCAACTGCATGTCCTTATTATACTCACAATATTCTGGATGCATACAACACCAGTAACTTTACCATGCTGTCTCATGACCCCTCAACCCCCACACTAAGTAAAGTCATCCCTCAGATTAAAACACCCCCAACACGGATAATGACTTCACTTGTACGGAAGGTGACGATGAAAACTTTATTCTTCACTCCCAGCGGCGTGAAGGTTAAACAAGGGATAGGCAGTATATTGCTCAGTATCTTTTTTTTTTTTTTTTTTTTTTATGTGACCGACTCTGGGCATAGGCTTCACAGCCTGCTTTCAAGGCCCAGTAGTCCTCCTACGTACCGCACACCTCTACATGTCACCACTTCGGCGCTAACACCCACCGTCCATATTGAATACATGCTAGGGCTGTCTCATACAGGACTGGTGTATTGGTATTAGCGGGGGTATTTTTACGACATGTCGGCCGGCCTTCTGGTAGATCAGTAAAGTCTGATTTTATGAAATTCAAATCCTTAAACTGTTCCCTGCCCCAGCGGGATTTGAACCCGGGTCTGTCAGGACTGCAGGCCAACTCTACCGATTGAGCCACCGCCTGCTAGTATGACAAGCAGAGACATTTTAGTTACATGTTGAAATTACTGATCAACTATGTAATCAACAGCCGTAAAAAAGAAGACAGCATAAAGCATGAAAAGGGTTATGGGAAGCAGAAATTGGTGGAGGGTAGGCACTGATAACTCTGGGCCGCTCCCGCAACACACAAAAATTCCAGAATTCAGCGGCTGAGGCAGAAGAGAGGGCAACATCCGGACCACCCTGTGTATTACATTACATACACGATAACTTGGTTATTTCCTGTCAGCCAGGCCATGTGGAGAGGATGGAGAGCGAGAGACTGACGAGGAGACTGTATATGAGTGAGGTGCAGGGGGGAAGAGGGAGGAGGAGGCCAAGGATGAGATGGAGCGATGGAGTGGAGAGGTATATGAAAGAGGGGTGTGTGAGCTGAGAGCAGGGCGTGAAATCGAGAAATGGGATAAGAAAATGGGGGTTAGAGAGAGAGAGAGAGAGAGAGAGAGAGAGGAGAGAGAGAGAGAGAGAGAGAGAGAGAGATCACACTAAATGGGTAAAAAAAAAAAAAAATGGGGGTTAGGCCGATATATGTGTGGCTTATTTTCACTGGGTAACCTGTTCAATGATTCTCTTACACACACACTCTCTCTCTCTCTCTCTCTCTCTCTCTCTCGTATTTTTCTTTCTGAGCATAAACAAATAATAGATCCTAAGTCAAAGCAGTACATTCATCCTCGCTACTACAAAGCCTACTGTATAAAAAAAAAAAGAAAAAAAAAATCAGGAAATGGCATGGATAGAATAATGCAAAAAATCTGTCCATCTATCTCTTGCCAGACGCCTTAATCCCGTAAGGGGTGGCCACAAACAAATCGCATCCATGTCGCCCTGTCCCCCGCCATTTCACTGCCCTACTCTCAGCTCACACTCCTCTCTCATATACCTCTCCACTCCATCCATCCAAAAATATACTCGGAAATTTAATACACCAAATAAATAACCAATAACAACATTTATTTATGGGGTACAACTTTCGGCACCACTACTTATTTATCATTATTTTTATTTTACCTTCGTTAGTTTTTACATTAGCTAACGTTCAAATTATCATTATTACTTACAGATTATCATTATTATTTATAGACTATTATTATTTATAGATTAACAGCGCTTACTTAGAAACGGAAATTGAGGAAACTTCAAACATTACTTAACTTTGTGATATGAGAGGTGAGAAAATTTCAAATATAACCGAACCAGAAATGAAAACGGAGGATGTCTGAAGTATAACTCAGAAAACTGAGCATATTTGAAGTACTGCCTACCTACAAGTGAGCATATTTGAAGTACTGCCTACCTACAAGTGAGCATATTTGAAACAGTACCTACCTACAAAAGTGAGCATATTTCAAGCATAATTAACTTAGAAAAAAAAGAAAAAGAAAAAAAAGAGGATACTAATTTTCAAGTCAACCTACCTAGGAATGAGACGTGAGGAAATTTCAACGCAGCACAGACAGGCATCCAACCACAGGAATCCATACGGCGGCTGGGTCCACGGTCCTTGGGCTGGCTTGGGACTGGACGGACACTGCTGGCTTTGAGGGCTTGGAGAGGGGGCTTTGGGCTTGAAAATAAGGCTTGGAAGAGGCTTGAGGGACTGAGGGCTTGGACAGGTCTGCCGTGCTGGGTATAAAGTACTTTGGCAAAGGAAAATCACATAAGGGTTTGAGAGGGGAGAGTAAGGAGTGCATAGAGATAAGAGAGATTGTGAGATCAGGCTTTGGAAGGGCTTAGAGAGGAGGCTTAAAGAGAGGCTTGAAAAAGAGGCTTGGTGAGAGGGTTAGAGAGGCCTGGCTTAGAGATGGGGCTCAGAAAGAGGGCTCTGAAAAGGATGCTAGAGAGGGGAGACTCAGGGAAAAGGGGGAACAGGGCTTACCGACTAATTACTGGCTTTGGTGGCTTGAAGAAGACAAAGAACTAGTGGCTTGGCTAGAGAAATTGAAGGTTAAGAGCTGAGGGAGGGTTTGGGGCTTAGATGAAATTAATCTGGGTGGCTTAGACCTGGGAAAGCCGGCTTTAAAATTGCTTAAAAAAAAAAAAAAAAATCAAGAAATATGGCCTAAAAGGACGCATGTGAGACTAGCTTGGGATATGCTGACAAATTAAAGGCTTGGTAAGGAACAAAATAATAATAATAATAATAATAATAATAATAATAATAATAATGACGAAGCACAAAATACAAGAAACAAGCCTATATTTACTGCTACAGATCTTTCAGCTGTTCTTTCTTGTGATATATTTAATTGAAAGAAATCCTGATGTTTAAGTGGTACAATTTTGAGATCAATTAAGGGCAACAAAATAAGACACAAGAAATATGGAGAAAATAAAGAAAAGAAAAAAAAACAGAAAATGGAGCGCAATTAGCGTAGACTTTAATACAAATGGCAAATCTGACATTAGTAGTGATGGTAACTGTTGTGCAATTGATAGTAATAATAGGATTTAAAAAAAAAAATCACAAGCAGCGCCTGTGAAGAATATAAAAAAAAAATCTGATGGGCATTAAGGATACTCTGCAAAAATCTGGTCATGAAAAATAAAAAATGCTTCGAAGGTATAATTAAAGGCAAGATAACCAAAAAATAAATAAATAAATAAATAAAACTAACTATAAATAACCATGAAATGAATATAAGTAGAAATAATTCAAAATATAAGCCAAAATGGATGAACTTAAAAAAAAATAATAAACAACAGACTTCACAAACTTAATTATAGGCAAACTTAAAGAAAACTGCATCACTAACCTGACTCCATCCCTTCCCTCTGCTTGGTTACCGATGAAGACAATGTTTTCTTGAAAGACAAAGCCACAAAATAGGAAGACAAAAGCAGTAGTTTCACAAGATCAGTCCTGTCTTGGTAGTCTTCATATTGGTACTGATGTTGTTGCTGTCGTCGTCTGCTAGTCCAGGTTCTAATCGTGTTAAGACAATAGTTTCTTAAAAGACAGGAAACAGGAAGACAATGGCAGGACCGTCCCGTCTTGGTACGGCACTTTGTTTTGTTTTCATTTTTTTCTTAGCTTTCTGTTGTCGATGTCTTTTTCCGATAATTCTCTTTTAAATATTATGCAGTCATGTGGAATCAAGTCTCATTACTTCCAGTCTCAACACTTTCATCATTTTCAAAAAACAGAATCCCAACGGTCAGTGCATTAGTAGTCACACTTGCAACGGTCGCAGGTTTAAGTCAAATTATTAGTCACTTTTCATCTTCCATAAAACCATAAAATTATCAATAAAATCTTCAACAGTCGTAGGATTTTCAAATTGTCAGTCAAATTTTCAAGAGCCGTTTAATTTTCAAACTCAGTCAAATATTCAACGGTTGCAGGAGTTTCAGTTGAGGTCCGTTGCGTGTTGGAGGGTGGGGGGAGGGGGTGTTCAGTCGCAGATACGATGTTTTGAAGTAACAGTAGGGTCTCAAGTCGCAAGGCCGAGCATATTTGGGATTTCCAAGGGCATTGCAGTGTAAAATGTGCAGGGATGCCGCCTAGAAACCCCAAGTTTGCATACGGCGTCATAACAGTGGTCCGGTTGTCATGGTAACGTAGAGATGGCGTCGTGAGGTTGTCATGGTAACGTGGAGATGGCGTCGTGAGGTTGTCATGGTAACGAGGAGATGGCGTCGTGAGGTTGTCATGGTAAGGAAATGGAGTCGTTTGGCTGTCAGTGCGATGACGCCTTCTCTTGCTATCTCCAGACGATTTTACTCTCCTCATAAGACCTCTCGTACTGATGGGGTGTCTCCATCAACCCTCTCAGTACCAGATGTCTCCCCAAAATTCTAAAGCAAATAAAATCGTCTGGTGACAGCAAGAATATCCAGAAGGCGACATCGGATTGAAGGGATTAAGTATTATTGTTGGTCATATTCAGTAAGTAAAAGTCTCTCCTCTAGTAATAATACTTTTACCTTAAACTGTTATGGCTATATGTGATTATTAGTAATAACGTCTCATATATATATATATATATATATATATATATATATATATATATAGTTATATAGTTATATATAGTCATATATATAGGTATATATAGTTATATATATATATATATATATATATATATATTTATATATATAGTTTTATATATATATATATATATATATATATATATTGTTATAAGTCCAGGTAGTTACGTCAGCAGCTGTAAATACTGACCTTGAAGGGCAATGATGTCAACAGTCATAACTTTTAGTATAGGTAGTGACGTCAGTTGGACATGATTACTGGTCACCTTAAACTGTGTGGGTGGTGACGTCACAATTAATCACACGAGTCGGCAGCTAACAAGTGCACAAAGTCATTTAGCCACTGTCATCACTGGAAACTCTTGGGATTCACACGACTGATCACTCACAAGCAGTACTAGAATTATTCCCGTGCATTACTAACCCCTCTCCATTACCCCGGCTATGTGCAGTACTGCGGCAAATGTGTCGATATTACTCAACACTAGATGCATTCACAGGTACAAAGGTTACACCAGTCATATGAATCACAGAGTTAAGTGTTTACATTACCTATATCCTTTTTACTCTAACTTGGCCTAAAATTAAAGTTTCGCCATCTTGAGTTGTAACAATAAGTTAACACCCGAATATGATGCTAGTCATGAGGAAGTGCTATGGAAAGGATGTAGAGCCCTAGCAATGTCTTTTCTGTCACTAAGCTAGGTGAAATAAGCTACGTAAGGACGAAAATCTGGGCCAAGTTGGAGTAAAATTGGTCTAGGTGAATGACACACACCACAATATCACCAATTTGTCCCGTCTCTTCACTACTCTGAGGTAACAACAGCATCTCAGACCAGTCTACCGTCATCTACATACTAAACTACAGAATATGATGGATAATTCAGAAGTCATATAGAGTAATAATTGTCACATGCTTGAATAGCTTTCCACGTAGGCTTAGTAGACTCTGAACCACTTCCTCAGGAGTGTGTCTGTATATATATAACACGTCATTATTAGTTATTATTATTGTCGTGTTAAATTTGTAGTCATGTTCAGCACATTATTATTACTCTCGTGTTAATTTTTAAGTTTATGTCGATATTAAACGGTATGAAGAGGAATATTAAGGTATTATCAACAAAATCTCAAAGGAAGAGGCGGTGGGAGGCTCCTAAAACCACGAAACCGCTCTCCCTAGTCATCACAAATAAAAAATTAATAAAAACAAACGATGCACTAAAAATAAATAAAAAATAATCACAAAAGAAGGAAGTCAGATTTTAACGCACCATAAAAAATAAAATAAAATAAAAAACGCTGTCAACTGTCAAAGAGTGAACACATGAACGACAAACACATAAACAAACACAGCAAAGTTATGAGTCACAGTATAAACAAAGC
This sequence comes from Coenobita brevimanus, assembly GCF_032717465.1. Lineage (NCBI taxonomy): Eukaryota > Metazoa > Arthropoda > Malacostraca > Decapoda > Coenobitidae > Coenobita > Coenobita brevimanus. The sequence continues at coordinate 2,103,146 of NC_136991.1, forward strand.
CTACATGTGCATAATCATCCTGTCTTTAATACAAGTCAAAATACAAAGTCTGTATTACAAACTTGTGTAGTGTTCAGTGTTTTTGTATCACGTCCATTACAGCGAGATGCAGTGAAGAAATTACTCTCTCTCCCTCTCTCAATACGTCTGAACTTTATAGTATGTAATCTTGTATAACTGCGTATAAGCCATCCCCCCGTCACACACACACACACACACACACACACACACACACACACACACAAGGTCTAGTTTTTACAGCCTGACTCACGCTCAGTACATTCACAATTTTCAAAGTCAGTTCCTGTTTCGAATATAGCACAAGTTAAACCAGGCATTCTCAGGCAGTCTCAAGTCTAGATGTAAAAAAAAAATAATAATAGAAAAAAAAAAAAAAAGAGAAGTCAAAATCTATAAGCACAAAAAAAAATCCTAAAATGAAGGGTCGTTTTTTTTTTAATATTTCGAAACGCCTCCCCCCTCCCCCTTAGCGATATATTCAATACCTTAAATCTCAATATCCTCTTGTCTAACGTAAACTATGTCGAGAATAAAACTTTGAAAATAGAAAATAAATCGCTAGGGGAGAGGTGTTAGCGGGGCCTCCACTGCTCAGGTACGCCCGTAGTCTTGCAAGTCGAGGGAACGCGGTCAAGAGGAAGTGGGTTTGGCTAAAATGTCAAGAGTTCAACCCCGCGAGGCGCCATGTGCTGGTACGGCCCTCCCCTTGCACGCTCACACCACACCTGACGCGCAAAATAGTAGTGGTAGTAGCAGTAGTAGTAGTAGTAAGTATAATAAAAATAAAAATAAAAGACAAGAACAATGCGGTATAAACGTCAGTGAATGAGAAACACGAGGAAATCAAGAGAAAAAAATAGGAACATTAACCTAAAAAGACAGTCGGAAAAACAACACACACACACACACACACACACACACACACACACACTCACACACACTTTCAGCCGTCCAGTCCACGTAATTTCAAACTTTCAAACAGACTTTCGTATTAATCGAAAAGGGAATAAGAAAATGAAAAAAAAAGGGGGGGGGGAAGGGAAGCAGAGCCGCATCCATACAAACCTAAAATTTCAAACTTTCAAAAATAAATAAGTAAAAAAAGACTGTCGTAACTTAATTTTCTTTCTTAGAGGACAGACAAGAAAATGGGAGTTCAAAATATTCCCATATCTTACCTGCAAAAAATCAAATCTAGGTTACGGATGGAAAATTATCGAGTTATTATTTATTTATTTATTATACTTTTCTCGCTATTATCAGGTCGTATGGATTTGTGGGTCGTCCAGTTTAGTCGTATCCGTGTCATGGTGAGGGAGTCTGGAGTCGTTTGGAGAGCGTTTGAAAGTCTGGGGTGAGTCGGTACCGCGTGTGAGATGGTACCACGTAAGGTAAACAAAAGGCCATTGTTCCAGAGGGGGAGTCAAAAGTTCGGTTTTGTGTGGAGGAAGAAAAATGTGATGAGCGAGGCCTGATAAAATAGAAAAAAAAAAGAAAGTACCCAGAAAACAGACAATAAAGAATAAGGAAAAATAAACAGGAATATAAAGACACAAAACAAGAAACGGGACAGCCAGTAAGATTGTACTATGGTATATAAACAAAAGGACTGTCAAAAACTCGGTCTTAGGTGTGGAAAAGAATGGTGTGAAAAGTAGACGCTGATAAAATAGAGACAAGTGAAAGAGAGGGGAAAAAAATTAGGTCATACAACTTAAGAAGAAAGGATACTAAACAATAAGGAACAGTACTTATGATGGCAGGACAGAACATAAACGTGTCTGGTGAAAGGGAGCCAGAAATTTGGTCCTTCGTTGCGGGAGGACTGATAAAGCAAAGATAGGAATGGATACGAGGAATGACAAGGAATTCAGATAACAAGAGAAGGAACTGATCAATGCGAGATGAACAAAAGGAAACATAAAGCAGAAGAGAAGAGCGTGCGTTGGAGAGGAAGTAATGATAAAATAAAAAGAATACATGAGATAGATTTGTCAGGTCTCTTCAATGGATAGAAAGTAAAGGAATGAAGTGCACGGGCTCACAGCAGAGGAAGAAGGAAATGTATAATGTGTAAAAAGGAACTGTAGAAAAATAAAGATGAAAGAAAATAACTGAAGCCGACAAAACAAAGGAAACGGGATCAGGACCACAAAAGAGCGGGAAATATCTTGATAAACCAGACAACAACAGAACCAAAACAAAATACCACAGGAAAAAAAAAAGTATATTCAAGCAAACAATAGCTAAGAACAAAGAAAAAATGTGGTAAGAACATTTAAAGGATAAGAAAAATACAACAAAAAGAGAAATTCTTAAAAAAAAAAAAAAAACTATCTCCAACTCGGCAACTAGCAAGGGAAGGGTGGAGGGCCGAACTGGATGGGCAGGACGAAGCGGGTGGCGGGCTTTTAGGGAGGTGGAGGAGGAGGATTGGGAGGAGTGTGTGGTGGTGTGGTGGGTTGGGTGGAAAGGACTGACCGGGGCTTGGGACTTAGAAGGCCAGTAAGTTCCATGTTATTAGTCCCCACTGCTACCACTAAGACCCGTACCCCGGCCAGCGACACAGACATACACTCACACACACACACACCGGCAGCTGGAATATACTAAATTAACTTCAAATATCCCAGGAAACGTGGGAAGTTTGTGATTAATGCCATTAAAAGTGAATAAGGGTATACAAATTGAAAAAAAATGTAAAAAAAAAAAAAAAAAACTAAAATACCATAACATACTAAATTAGCTTCAAATGTCCCTCAAATCCATGGAAGAAAATCGATAATATTTCTAAAGTGAATCATGGAGATACGTATATTATGCTTAAAAAAAAAAAATGATTACAAATAAATAAATAAGCTGAATCTTGAAAATCTTGAACATTCTAGGGACTGTTTAAATGTTTCTAAGGCTGAATTAAGAATATATGCAAATTAAACACTTGAAGCTACGACATGACACGCATAACTTCAAATATCTCAAGAATCCTGGGGAGAAAAGGTGTAATATTTCTAAGGGTGAGTGAGGGAGATATGTAGATTCAAAACATAATTCAATCTAAAATTACAAAAAATTCAAGACAATACACCTGACATCAAATCATCAAACTAACCTAACCCAATCCAATCCAACTCAATTTTAACCCAATTTACTACCTACCCTAACCCAACCAGGCCCCACCTAAACTAACCCCGCCCTGTTCCAGAAGTGAACAAACCCCTTCCAAAATAGAACCTGACTAAAGAAAAAAAAAAAATCCAAAAATAAAGGAAAAAACTGGCTTCTTTGTATCCGGGAACCAGTCCTGTTGTTTTTTTGTGTACTTTACGAGAGGTGATGTATATTTTTGGCCTCTACGCTACTGGTGTTGTAAGTAAGATGTAAGTAGATTGTAAGATGTAAGTAGGATGTAAGTAGGCGCAGTGTACTTTACGAGCGGTGGTGTACATTTTTGGGCTCTACGCTACTAGTGTTGTAAGTAGGATATAAGCAGATTGTAAGATGTAAGCAGGATGCAAGTAGACTCAGACTAAGTAGATTATAAGCAGGATGTAGGTAGACAGAGGCTGTAAGTAGGATGTAAGATAACTATGGTTGTAAGTATAAGTAGACTAAATAGACTGTATGTAAGACGTAAGTAGAATATATGTAGGATGCAAGTAGATCGTTAAGTGGCATGTAAGTATATTAAGTAGGATCTAAGTAGATTAAGTAAGATAAAAGATAAGTAGGTTGTAAGTAGAATGTAAGTATACTGTACGTGGATTGTACACAGGATGTAAGTGAACTGTAAGTACGTTGTAAGTAGGATGCAAATAGTGAATCGGACTATAGCAGTAATGTAAGTACGCCGTAAGTATGCCCCAGGGTGTAAGTAGCATATCCGGGAACCAAGGTAGTAATTTTAGTGTACTTTATGCGCTCAGGTGTATTATTCGCGATGCAGGTTGATGGTAAGTAGATTCAGGTAAGTAGCGTTAGTATCGTAAGTAAGCTGTAAGTAGAGATAGACCAGTGTTAATATCACAAGTAGATTGTAAGTAGAATAGCCTGTAAGCAGAGTTAATTTTCTAAGTAGGATGTACATAGAATCAAGGCAGCGGTAGACTGTAAGTATAATTATATCGTAAGTAGGCTAAGTAGCGTTAATATTGTAAGTAGGCTGTAAGTAGCTTTAATATTGTAAGTAGGCTGTAAGTAGAGACAGACTGCAATGTTAAAATCGTAAGCAGGCTACACCGAACGGACTGTATACTGTAACTCGTATTCTGTATTAACACTGTATGCTGTTACTACAAATATTACTGTAGTGAAAATAGATAATAGTATACTGCCAATAATAATAATAATAATAATAATAATAATAATAATACCGGTACCTTAGTTTCCAGGAAGTCTATTTCTTTGTAACTTCTCTATTGCTCTGGTACAAAGAAAATACAAATTACCTTTAAGACAAACCAAATTACAACTTCAGTACACATGTAACACTCTGATTACTTTTGCCACCCGATTACCTATTTTATACCTATTTCTTAACTACTAGGAAGATTTAAACAAACTTCTAGACAAGACTGGCTAGCTTATTTCTTTGTAACTTCTTAAATCTTCTTAACTACCGAGAAAACTCAAATTATCTCTCAAACAAGCCTAATCATTTCTTTGTAATGCTTTCCTTTCTTCTCGCCAATCAAAGAGGCTCCCTTTGCACCTCACACTAATCCAATATATCTAAAAATGTATGCTAATAGTCTATCTATCTACAGCCAGACGCCATAATCCCGTTGAGGGTGGCCACAAACAAATCGCCTCCATGTCGTCCTCTCCTCTGCCATTTTGCGGCCCTAATATTCTCGTTTATGTTGTTTTATTAATCTAGGTCAGTATTAAAGCAAGCAAAGAACACTACACATGATAATTATATAAATTATATAAATTAAAATCCAAAAAATACGTAAATAAAAAAAACTACATTAAAAATAACCAAAAAGGAGAATGAATAACAAGAGGTGAATAATAAACTAAATATGATGAAGCAGGAAACCCATAAAGCAGATAAAAAACAAGAAACCAAAAATAAGAAACCAAAAAAAAAAAGGAAACCAAAAAATAAGAAATCAAAATGAGAAACCAAAATAGGAAATCAAAAAATAAGAAACCAAAATAAACCAAAAAAAATAAACCAAAATAAGAAATCAAAATAATAAACCAAATATGATGAAGCAGGAAACTCATAAAGCAGAAAAAAAAAATGAAGAAAAAAATCCAACTCCAATTCAACCCCAGACAAAGGAATAAAATGATCAGTGGGTCCAAGATGGCCGCCCAATGGAGTCAGCTGAGCGTGTCCATTCTCTCTCTCTCTCTCTCTCTCTCTTACCTCCAGTTTCTTCCTCCTTTCCCTACCTCCCAGTGACGTCAGTAGAGGCGAGATGAGGCCAGCTGGAGATATGGTTATGGAGTTCAAAATCCTTCGTGAGTGGCATCTGAGAATAAAGAAAATAATAATAATAATAATAATAATAATAATAATAATAATAGCTGTAGTGGCAGACGTCTCATAATAGTTATCGTTCGTGATATAACAACCATGAAATTTGAAGTATAATTCTTTGCTCACCAACTTCAATAACTACATGTAAATATCTGCTACTATTACTACAACTACTACTGTTACTAATACGCAGTAGCAGGAGCAGCAGCAGTTATTGTAGTAGTAGTAGTAGTAGTAGAAGTAGTAGTAGTAGTAGTAGTAGTAGTGGTAGTATTAGAAGTTATGGTAATTTGTTACTGGAAAAATAATCCAGCAAAAATTCATTGTTCACTGAAGCTTCATTAACCGCACTTAATAATAATAATAATAATAATAATAATAATAATAAGAGGCAATACAAGCAGCACTTCAACAGTAATTTACCCAGACAGCCGAACATTCCACGAAGAACTCGCTGCTTCCCACACATCGCAATGGTGCATCAAGATTTTTTTTTTTTTTTTTCGTATGTAGCACTTTACTATTCTTAGGTGATAAAAACTTATATTTAAACTCTATTATGATCAACATTCACCTTAGGCCAATTAGTACTGACTTAAAATATCCCCAAAATTCGTACCGGTACTTTTAAAATTTCCCTTAGTCATGGCGGCGTCGGTTGGTCACGGGAACGGGTTAAGTTTTGGCGTCACCAGCGTCACGCCGTGGGAAGGGAACCGGCCACAACGGCTTTGGAAACGACATGATGACTACCGGTGCGTTCAAGGTTAATTAGGGTTGTGAAGGTGGGGAGTTTGACAGGTGATGTGGTTATTGGAGGATATTTAATCATTTGGCTGTGGTTGATGCATCTGGTATGGTTTACAGAAAATTTTTTTTCGAGAAATCCTAGCACTCAAAGGCTTCAGAAACTATCTTCACTTTATTATTATTATTATTATTATTATTGTTTTTACTGCTGCTGCTGCTACTACTACTATTACTATTTTTGCGACTGGTTTAGCTAGGAATTTACTAAGATAGACTAACACCAGACTATTATATCAAAATAAATCCTGACAATCAAAAAATGCAGTGTTACGTCTGTGTACATGATCGAAACTAAATCAGAGGGATATTGTACAAGCACATACTTATAAACTTTGCGACAATGAGCTAGTAGGCAAAGGGGGGCACGTTATCATTCGTGCAAAATCCAACAGGCAGTAAATAGTCGTGGAAAGCAGAGGTTGAACACTAATTCGATAAGTAAGATAAATAAAATAAAAAATAAATAAATAATAATAGTAAAAGGGTTAATAAGAATAAAATAGTGGTGGAAAAATGAAAACTTAAATAAATAAATAAATAAATAAATAAGTAACTAAAAGGATAAATATGAATAAAATAGCGGTGATAAAAATAAAACTATCTCACATCATCGTCCTGAAGGGGTTACCGATGACCTAACACTTCACCACGAGGACATCCCTAAAAAGCTGAATAAAATCGTCTGGTGGCATTCGCGTCGGTTGAGGAAGCTCCCTAACACCTTTCCCTAAGCGATTTATTGCATTACACCTTACTGTTCTCTGATGCTAAATAAATCCTTCCAAAATCTCCACTCTCTGCATAACATACAAAAGGACATTAACTAACCATATCCAAAAATAAATCGCCAAGGAAGAGATGTAAGGGAGCCTCCTCAGACTACGAGCTTGAGACTTCACCGCACTGCAAGAAGTTATCCAGAGAGAGAGAGAGAGAGAGAGAGAGAGAGAGAGACTTTGAAATATCGTATCGCATCGCATGACGTACGATACCCCTTCAGAACGAGAGCAAGTTCTTAAGGTGAATAAAATTACCAGGAAGCAGACGGGATAAACCAGGCGTCATCGCACTGAAGGGGCTAACAGACCTTTTAAAAATTTCAGTGCTAGGCCTTTTCAAAGCTTAATAAAATCGTCTATAGTACAAAGAAGAGTAAAAATATAACGTTACTACTAAAAAAATAAAAAATATGGTATTTACAACAATACCTTTTTCGTCATATTGTACTTAAAAAAAAAAAAAGATTATGGTATTTACAACAATGTCTTTTTCGTCACATTGTACTAAAGAAATAATAAAAAGGATTATGGTATTTACAACAATGCCTTTTTTCGTCATATTTTCAGCACAGTATCTCTAGACGACTTTTATCAATCTTAAGAATCTCTGAAGGAGCTAAAACGTCTCCTGCAGCTCCTTCACTACGTTGAGAAATTTTAAAACATTCTTGCTACCACCAATCTTATTCAACTCAATTTGAACCTTTAGCCTGAAGATGTTAAAGTAGCCTACAGGGTTAAATAAAAAATAAAAAATAAATAAATCAGCCATACCCTAACCTAAAACACACCCGAATCTGACAAACCTGAACCTAATTAAGCCTTAAGGAAACTAAAAATCTAACTAAACCTACCACAAAATAATAATAATAACAACAATTATAATAATAATAATACTAATAATAATAATGATATTGTGCCATTAACTAAAACTAACCTCAAAAACCCAACGAATATATTTACACCTAACTAAACTGCCACATCCTAACTACGCATGTCGCAGTTCTAAATACCTAAGCCTAAATTCCTACCTAAACCTAACTCATCTGGACTGCAAAAACTAATAAAGCTTCAAACCTAACTTAGCCTGTCAAATGTTAATCTCTGGGACTTAAACCGCCACAAATTAACCTAACTTTACTTAATCCTGTATATTCCAAGTCTTCCCATTAAAACCTAACTAAGCATACCTAACCATACCAAGCTAACTTCAACATAAGCCAACACACCAGCCTCCCATCTAACATCTAACTGAGCTTGTCACAGTCTAACTTAGGCAATATTCTAACTTATTAACACTAACTTAAACCAGATCTAACTTAACCTACACTTCACAAAACCTAGCACGACCTAATATAATCGTCTATCACTATATTCAAAAGTCTGACTATTCTAATCCAATCTAACTTGCTAACCTAATCTAGCAGTAACCTTGTACAAAATTTCCCACACAAGAACTCACAAAACTATCGCGAAATCTAACCCTCTAACACAAAAACCTAAACACAGACAATATAATCCGTCCTATCCTAACAATAATCTAATCTTTCTAGGTCTCACTAATTACAATCGCATCTCTACTGAAAACCTGAATTAACAGAAGAATCCAAAGTTAATTTTTAGATACTGCAGAGATTAAATTACTTCCATTCAACATCCTTCTTTTCTAGTTTGAGATGCAAGTTAAAGAAATATATAAGATACATTTTTCACTCTTAAATACAATAGGACGTTCTACGATTTCTGGGGAGCTATTTCACAAGAACAATACAATAACAAAAGATCCTTGTGTATAATGTAGGTGTATGACGTAATATACAACCAAAATACAGTATACGCTAATCTTTCTGGTAAAGGAAATGAATACGGAAGCAGAACTCAGTATCTCACCGACCTACAAAACACATGTGATTTATAAATATACTTAAGACGAAGTACAACCCTAACACTTAAATGACTGCTTTTATACTCACATTTTAAAATCAGTTGTATCAGTTCGTTAGGATATAGAGTGAAGACTATAACAACAATATCGTAACAATGTAAAGAACAGAAAAGAACATATGCCAGAGAAGTTATTAAGTTACAGATAGTCTGATAATAATATAATAATAATAATAATAATAATAATAATAATAATATCTAAATGCGACTAGAAAAATCGTAACAGTAGTAAATCAATAAAGCTGATGTAATTTTCCTTTCTTGTAATGATAAACAACCCGCCTCTTCATCCTCATTTGATATTTCGGACACAAAGGTCCTAATAATAATAAAAACACAAGGCTAACTATAAATACGCTACAATGGTTAATAAAAATGGTTAATATTCCACAGTAATCCCACCAACAATCACCAGTAGAGAACAATGGAAAGTAGAAAGGTATGTGGTAACTGAAACAAAGCAGTAGAATTGTAAGTGGTAGACCATTTGAAATAAAAATAAGGCTGCGTAAAGTTCATAAAGAAAAAAAGTCAAAATTATCGTTCAATGACCAGTAAAGAACACAACAGTGGAATCAAAAAGTTAAATTATGAAACACGAAAATAAAACGCGCGAAAAACTTGTAAAAATTCAAACAAGCTTATCAAACTCCCACTATAAAAAAATAAAATAAATAAATAATCCCTGAAACAGTTCGCTAATCATGGTACAATTTTTCACATACCTGTCTAATTCGTTACAACTCTTGGCACCCATAACTTCCACCTGTACAATTGATCTTGTAGTAAAAAATAACCTTCCAAAGAAATATCATGATTTTGAACAATAAATAAACAGAAAATGGAACTGAAAGCGAAGTTGTTGAAACGAAACTATATTAACCGAATCACACTGATGTTACACCTAGAACTCTCGCTTAAAAACAAATAAATAATAATAATAATAATAATAATAATAATAATAATAAACCTTGAAACATTACCCTTACACAAATTTTAAAGTTAACCTTCACCTAAGTTAAACCTTAAACTTCCTAGAAATCAAATTAAACCTTGAACTTTACCCTAACTTGCGAAAATTCTTAAGTTCAACCTCCATCCTATTTACGGAAAAATTCGTTACATCTTAGAGTTGAATTTAAACTCAAAAAATTACTAACCAGAATAAAAAGTTACGAAACCCATCATTACTACGCAAATTACACCTTCCTTTAATCGTAAGGTTGAATCCAAATAACAACTTACGCTAAAAAATTGAATTACGCGAAAATTAAAGGTCAACTGCTGCAACATTAGTATAAATCGTTAAATTATACGAACGCAAATTCAGATCAGTGTAAAATACATTGCTAACAAACCGAACCTGACACTACACACACAAATTACAAAGAAAGTATTTACATCTATTATTTACGTTATAATTTCTAACAAACAAAACAATCTACTAACAAAATACTAACAAACACATACAACACTAACATACAGAAAAAAAGATACTTACAGACTAACAAATTATCAACATATAATAATAACAATAAGCCACAACTACCAACACAAAGTACTAACGCCAGCACTACATCCACCAACACCTACTTACTTAGATACCAGCCACTCCTATTAACCGTAAGTAGATCTCAAGTTACCAGTACTTAAAAACTCACCAAACCTGCTGTATTAGGCGTGTTGACTCGTGGCCTTAGAAGACTCGATTGCTAGCCTTCCTTCTCAAACATTTAAAATTTCGCATATTTCGCCTTAATATTCCCTCGCATGTTTATTTATCAAAGTCTAAATCAATTTCAATATATAAATAAACATACGATTGATAATAAAGGCGAAAAAATGCAAAATAAATCGCGCTGAGTAAGGAGGGCGAGCAAGCGAGCCTACCAGGGCCACGAGTCTACGCTTTCGGCTTGGTTTAGTGTGCAAGTTGAAATCTCGTCCAAAATTCTGTTCAAAAATCCAAAAATCTACTGAATTATCCATCTCTCCAAGTTCACTGGAACGGTTAACGAGGAGGGAGATTTGGCTGCGTTGTTTTTGAAGGAGTTTCTTGAGGTTCAACGATGAGAAGGCGGTTATAACGTGAAAGTCTTTGTTGTCTGTCACACTGGCTGCGATGAACAGGTATGCAACGGATCTGGCGCCGTTTTTACAAAGTCCCGTGAGTCTGGCTAGCGTCAGAGTGTTCCGGGGGATTCGCTGTATCCGAATTTCGCTACAGAGTCCAGAGTTAAAGTCCAAGAACACAAGTATATAACGAAAAGGGTGAGGAGACGCGCGGGAGGACGAGAGACACACGCCCACCTTCCGCGACGGCACGAGACCGACTGACTCCCTACCTTAGACGACAGGTGGAGGAACAGTGGAGAGAAAGGGAGGAGGGAGGGAGAGAAAGAAAGGAGGGGGGGGGCCGACCCACTTCTCCCTCCCTCCCTCCCACCTTTTCTCTCCCTCCCTCACCTCCTTCTCTCCCTCCGGTCACTACCCCCGTAACTCAGAGGAGAGAAAACCGCCGAGTTGGATGGGGACATTGAGAGTCGAGAATTGCAACCAACATTTCTGCAACAAATATTAGCAACCAACACTACCTACCAACATTCTTGCAACCAAAATTCAACCAACATTTTCCTCATTGCAACCAACATTATTTATCAACATTCTTGCAACCAAAATTCAACCAACATTTTCTCCATTGCAACCAATATCTCTACAACCAACATTACCAACCAGCATTACATATCACCATCTCTGCTACCAAAATTCAACCAACATTCTTGCAACCAAAATCCAACCAACATTTTCTTCATTGCAACCAACATTACCTGTCACTATTCTTGCTACCAAAGTCCAACCAACTTATTCTTCATTGCAACCAACATCTCTGCAACCAACATTAGCAACCAACATTACCTATCACAATTTCTGCAACCAATTTTTAACATAACTAAGACTGGTTGCAACAAACATTATATATCAACATTCATCAGTGCAACCAACGTCTGCAACCAACATTACTGCAACCAATATTACCACCATTACTACCATACATAAGTAACCAAAATATCTCAGCTGCAACCAACATTCTTGCACTCAACACCACATCAATTCTTCTGCAACACACTCAACCAACACAGTGAAGTTGCAATACACAAAGGATTATTCCAACTCATATATAAATAGATAAATAGATAGATACAGAGGTAGATAGATAGCAAGGAATACCAGCTCATACCACATACAGTATACCGCAAATATATCACATACCACACACAGCATACCACACAGATAGTCATACCAGTTTACACCATAACATACCACACTGACGCCATGCCATACCAAATTCACACCACATCAAGAAAATACATGTGCACTTCATACCAGCTCATACCACATACACCACAAAACTACAGTATGTACGTCAAAGATGGAAAAATTTTACACACACACACAAACACACACACACACACACACACACACACACACACACACAACAAGAAGGCAAATGCTTCTAACCTAACCCTACCTAATGCAAACCAACCTCTAACAACCTATCCTATCCTAATTTAAACTGACCTAACCTCACCTTGCTAGTTATGAGTATTGGCGGTCAGGTCAAGGTAGGTCAAACTGGGTCAGGTTAGATTAGGAGAGGTTAGGTTAGGTCTGAAGAGATTAAGGTGGAGAGTAACAATAATAATAATAATAATAATAATAATAATAATAATAATAATAATAATGATTCCTTTACTTATGCGACAAAACTAACTAAATCTACGGACCTACCCCGCCTCCTTTCGCTATCATCATCATCATCATCATCATCATCATCATCATCATCATTATTATTAATATTATTATTATTATTATTATTATTATTACCTTCGTCGCCATCACTGCAAATAACACACACACACACACACACACACACACACACACACACACACACACACACATTCTCAACTCTTCCTCTTCCTTCTTCTCTTCCCTTCCTATCTTCTTCTTCCTCTTCCTCCTCCATATCATCATCATCATCACATATCTTCTCCACGTCATCATCTCGTCCCTCTGCCTCAATCATCGTCATCACTCATTCATCTTCATCATCATCTCCATCATCACAATCTTCTTGCTCCTCATTCTCATCTTCTCCTCCCTTCATTTTCGCATTATTATTACCATGCTTATAGTTCTCCTTCCTCTTCCTGTCCCTTCTTCTCCTCCTCCTCCTCTTCCTCGTCCTCCCTCTCCACACTGCCACATACCACTAAAGAAAGTCGCCGGTAGAAAGTTGCAAAGGGGGTGGGGGGTGACCTACATACTTGCACTATTTCCTCTCTCTCTCTCTCTCTCTCTCTCAACTGTAACACTGAATCTATCTATCTATCTATCTATCTATCTGTCTATCTATCTATCTATCTATCTAACCACACCCACCACATTCACCACACTCTCTCTCCACATAAATTATCAATCAGTCCAGCCAGCCGCCTCCCAGATTTCTCCCTCACCCCCAGAACAACTCTTCCGAACCCCGCAAATTCTGACGCAAGGAGGGTGTTGGCGTCATGTGTGTTTGTCTGTCTGTGCTTAAGATTTCTCTACACCGCCTATACCTACACCTACCACAGCTACCACACCTATCACAACCACCACAGCTACGACAACTACCACCCTACCACAACTATCACCTACCACAACTCCTACGACAACTATTACACGTATCACACCTACCACCCTACCACAACTACCACACCTACTACCACAACTACCACAGTTTCCATATATTTTACTATTTTTATTATTTTTCATGTTTGTGTATCCGCGAAATTCTTTGCGTAGCACCTGATCCTAAGCGATTTATTTTCACACATTAAACCTTATGTGTTAATTCTTTCTCTTCAGTACCGACATACGTTGGATCGATTACAATATGACAAGGGTATGTCATGTGTAGAATAAATCGCTAAGGAAAAGGCGTTAAGGAGTCCCCAAAGCTCCTTGAAACACGGCCCTATAAATCCATACAATATACACGAATCGAAACTGCATACTTGTACAAAAATAAAGTTCTCTCTCTCTCCCTCTCTCTCTCTCTCTCATATATATATATTTTCCGGATCTGAATCATGTTATATATTTTTCTTCTTGAGTTTCACAATGTTCCGTCTCTAAAATTATTATTATTATTATTATTATTATTATTGTTGTTATTATTATTATTGTTGTTATTATTGTTACTATTACTATTACTATTATTATTATTGTTATTATTATTATTATTGTTATTATTATTATTGTTGTTATTATTATTGTTATTATTATTATTGTTATTATTATTATTGTTGTTATTATTGTTACTATTACTATTACTATTATTATTATTATTATTATTATTATTGACTTTTCGTAATTCCAGTGTGTTTTGCGTCTGGGTCAAGCTGTCTCTCTCTCTCTCTCTCTCTCTCTCTCTCTCTCTCTCTCTCTCTCTCTCTCTCTCTCTCTCTCTCTCTCATAAAATTGTTCATGTGCTATATTCATTTCTTTATTTATTTTCTTTGTTTTTTTTTCCGAACGATTTTTCAAGCCTTTTTTTCTTAATATTGGTAACTGAAAATTAGAGCATGTAAGAGCTGACTGATTTTATTATTATTATTATTATTATTATTATTATTATTATTATTACTGGTTGTAGTAGTGGTAGTAGTATTGTTATTGTTATTGTTATTATTATTATTATTATTATTATTGTTGTTGTTGTTGTTAGCTGCTGTTTTTGTTGGTGTTGATACTGTTGTTGTTCTTGTTGATACTGTTGTTATTGCCGCTGCTGGTGGGGGAGGAGAAAGAGAGGGGGAGGAGGGGGGAGACACCGTTAAAGTCAAGACGTGAATGATGTCGGGGAGGGGGAAGGGGAGGGGGAAGGAGGAGGGAAGGGGAGGAAAGGGGAGGGGGAAGGGGAGGGGAGTGAGGGGAGGGGGAGGGGAGTGAGGGGAGGAAAGGGGAGGGGGAGGGGAGAAACAAAGCAATGAAGTAGAGTATCAGGAAGGGAGGAAAAGGGGAAGGAAGAGAGGGAGGGAGGGGAGGAAAGGAAGAGAGGGAGGGAGGGGAGGGAAGGAAGAGAGGGAGGGAGGGGAGGGAAGGAAGAGAGGGAGGGAGGGGAGGGAAGGGAGAGAGAGGGGGAAAGATGGAGGGAGACGTAAGATAGGGGGAAGGAGGAAGAGGAAAGAGGTAAAAAGGGAAGGGGAAGAAACAGGGAGGGAAGGGAGGAAGAGGAAGGGGAGAGAGAGGGGGAAGGGAGGAAGAGGAAGGGAAAGAGAAAAGAAGTAAGAAAACATGAGACAGAAAAAAAGAGAGAGAGAGAGAGAGAGAGAGAGAGAGAGAGAGAGAGAGAGAGAGAGAGAGAGAGAAGGAAGTAGAGGAAAGAGAAATTTAGGTCACAAAGAAATCTCTCCCTTTCTCTCTCTCTCTCTCTCTCTCTCTCTCTCTCTCTCTCTCTCACACACACACACACACACACAAACCACATCCCTTGACCCTGAGGCATGACCCTGAACTTTGACCTCGCTGGACCAAATTTTAATCAACTCGTCAGAAGGTCATACGTAGTCTATCTACCAATTTTTATCTATCTATGTCCAGTAGTTTGGCCACTATCCTGCTCACAAACAAACGCACAAACATCAACACAACCTGACCAAAGTTTAATCACTCCATCTGGGGGTCAAATTCAATCTACCTGTCAATTTCTATCACAATTTGTTCAGTAGTTTGGTTGTAATTCTACTCACAAACATGAACAAACATTTTCTGTCTATCGACCTATCTATTATCTATCAGTCTATCTATCTGTCTGTCTGTCTATCGCATTCTGTCTATCTGTTTGGTTATAAAATGACAAACAAAAGAAACACTGGTTAGTTGAACTGAGAGAGAGAGAGAGAGAGAGAGAGAGAGCATAATGTGGGTCTAAGTGGAATAAGAGTTAGCAGCCTTCGTGTGTAAGTAGATAAGTAGGTAGGTGTGCGTAAGTAAATGGATGGGTGTACTTAAGTCGGTGGATAAGTGTAGGTAGGTAGGAGGGTGTAAGTATATAGGTGGATGGTGCTGGAAGTGAATGAATGATAGGCGTAAGTAGGTAAAGTGGGGAAATGTAAGTAGGTAGGTTGGTAAGTGGGGGTGGAGGTTAGTGTAAGAAAGTGTAAGTAGGAGAGTATACATACAGGTGTAGGTATGGAAGTACAGTAGGCAGATGTAAGTAGGTGGGTGTAGGTAAAAAGAGGATTGTAAGATGGTAGGGGTAGGTGAAAAGATGGACGTAAGTAGGTGTAAGTAGGTAGGTATCTGTAAGTAGGTAGGTAGGTGGGTGGGTGGGTGGGTGGGGGTGGAAGAGCAGTAACCTCATAACCCACATCCACCTTCACTCCTTCCTTCCTTTCTTCCCTTCTTCCTTCATTTCTTTCCTCCTTCCTTCTTTCCTTCCTTCACTCCCTCTTCTTTCTTTCCTTCACTTCCTCTTCCTTCTTTCCTTCCTTCAATCCTCCTTCTTTCCTTCCTTCACTCCCTCTTCCTTCTTTCCTTCCTTCACTCCCACTTCCTTCTTTCCCTCCTTCACTCCCACTTCCTTCTTTCCCTCCTTCACTCCTTCTTCCTTCTTTCTTTTCCTCCTTCCTGCACTCCTTCATTCTTCTTTCCTTCCTTCACTCCCTCTTCCTTCTTCCTCTCCTTCAATCCTTCTTCCTTCTTTCCTTCCTTCACTCCCACTTCCTTCTTTCCCTCCTTCTTCCTTCTTTCTTTTCCTCCTTCCTGCACTCCTTCATTCTTCCTTCCTTCCTTCATTACCTGGTTTCTGTTTCTTTGTCATGTACTTCCTTCCTTATTCTTTGCTTCCTGTCTTCCTTCATTCCTTCCCCCACAATATTTCCTCTCTTCTTTCCTTCCTTTTCTCGTTTCCTTCCTCCTATTCTCTTTCCATCATCATCATCATCATCATCATAATCATCATCATCATCACCACCACCATCATCACCACCATCATCATCATCACCACCATCATCATCATCATCACCACCACCACCACCATCATCATCATCACCACCACCACCACCATCATCATCATCATCATCACCACCACCACCATCATCATCATCATCACCACCACCATCATCATCATCACCACCACCACCACCACCACCATCATCATCATCACCATCACCACCACCATCACCACCACCATCATCATCATCATCACCACCAAATCAGTCAAACCACCGTACCTACAACCCAATCTAACCCTAATCACTGATACCATAAGATCCAAATTGCTTTACCAATCAAATACTACAGACAGACAGACAGACAGGCAGACAGGAGATTAGGTAGGTAGGTAGGTATGAAGGTAGGTAGTTAAGAAGTAGGCTGGAGAGAGAGAGAGAGAGAGAGAGTATCATCACGTATTTTCCAGTCACGTTCTAACCCCCCTTTCTCTCTCTCTCTCTCTCTCTCTCTCTCTCTCTCTCTCTCTCTTTCTCTCTCTCTCTCTCAAGTTAAAAAATACAGGCGATAAATAAGTGAGGCAAGGATGAGGCAGGGTGAGAGTGAGGCAGAGGTAAGGCAGCAAGGTTAGGCAGGATGAGGGTGAGGCAGAGAGGGTAAGGCAGGAAGGGTCATAGTGCCAGGCAGGAAGGTAGTCTAACGTGGTGGTGGTGCCTGGTAGTGTGTGTGTGTGTGTGTGTGTGTGTGTGTGTGTGTGTGTGTGTGTGTGTGTGTGTGTGTGTGTGTGTGTGTGTGTGTGTGTGTACCATTAGTATGTACGTGTGTATGTACGTGTGGGTACGTCCGTTCGTTTCCCTCGGTTCATTATCTCCTGCCTCACCCCTACCCTGCCTACCCCCTCACCCCTGGCTCACCCCTACCCCTCCCCCTCTTCAACCCTGCCTCACCCCTACCCCCTCTCCACCCTCTCCTTTACCCCTCCCTCCTCCCCCTGTCCCAGCCACTCCCTGCCTACCCTCCCTCTGCCTCTCCCCTACTTCTCACCACACCCACACCGCTGCCTGACTCCTGCCTAACTCTGTACCTTCCTGCCTGCCTCCCTACTTTCCTCACCACTTGCTTGCTTGCTTCCTGCCTACCTACCTACCTACCTACTACCTGCCTACCTCTCTCCTGCCTAACCTTATACCCTGTGACTTGCCTACCCTTCTGCCTGTCTCCCTACTTACAGTCTCTCTGCTTCCTACTTTCTCTCCTGCTCGATGCCTACCTACTTGTCTACTTACCTACCTACCTACCTGCCTGCCTAGTTAGCTACCTATAGTTCTTTCTACTTACCTACCTACTCCCCGTTTACCTACCTACCTTCTTGCCTACCAATTTGCATATTTCCTTGCCTATCTACCCACTTACACTCTTACTTACCTACTTACTGTATATACATGCCTGCCTACCTACCTACCTACTCATCTACCTACCTACCTTCCATCCTGCCTACCTCCTCATCTACCTGCCTGTCTGCCTGCCTGCCCACAGCGCTGGTCGGTCCTGTTTGGGTTCGTTAGCCTCGGTGCACGGCAAGAACTGACACCAGCCACCTTGCTCCTGCCAACACCACTGCCAACACCACTACCAACACCACTGCCAACACCACTGACGACACCAGCCACCTTGCTCCTGCCAACACCACTACCAACACCACTGACAACACCACTACCAGCACCACTATACCATTAACAACACCACTACCAACATTACTTACTCAGACCACCAGCACTACTACCATACTATTACCACCGCTGCCAACACCACTATACCATTAACAACACCACTACCAACATTACCAGCACTACTACCAACATTACTTACATACTCAGACTACCACCACTACTACTACCACCACTGCCAACACCACTATACCATATATTACCAACACTACTACCACTACCAACACTACCAGTAATTCAGATCACCACCACTACAATCACTGCTACCACTACTACCACAACTACTAACATCATTATCAAAATCTGTACCACCATCACTACTACCATTACCACTACAACAACAACAACAATAACAACAACAACAACTACTACTACTACAACTACTACTACTAATAATAATAATAATACCACCATCACTACTACCACTAACCACCGTCGCCACTACCACAACTATCACTACTACTACCACAACGACTACCACAACTACCACCATCTCCCCATCTTCACCCCAGTTCACTGACTCGCTCCTTCCTTCCTCCTTCCTCCCTCCCTCCCTCCCTCCATTCATCTCTCTCTCTCTCTCTCTCTCTCTCTCTCTCAGATGGTATCACAAATAATCAACACGTAAAATAAACAAACACATGAAGATGGTGGTTGATAGTGGTAGAACAGATTGTGGTAGTACAAAGGGTGGTAGATGGTGGTAGTGGGGATTGTGGTAGTAGAAATGGTGGTAGTAGTGGTAGGACAGATAGTGGCAGTGCAATAGTGGTGGTAGTAAAAATGGTAGATTGTGGTAGCAGTAATGGTGGTAGTAGTGGTAGAACAGATAGTGGTAGTAGGAGTAGTGGTGGTGGTGGTAGGAATGGTGGTAGTAGTGGTAGAACAAATAATGGTAGTAGTAGTGGTGGTGGTAGTAATGGTGGTAGTATTGGTAGAAGAGATAGTGGTAGTAGGAGTAGTGGTGGTGGTAGGAATGGTGGTAGACTGTGGTAGTGGACAGTGGAAGTTGTGGTGGTGGTGGTGGTAGGACAGATGGTAGGCGTAGATGTGGTAGCATAATTGTGGGAGATTTTGGTTGGAAAATGGTTGTTGAAGGATGGTGGTAGGGGAATGTTGGTAGAGAAATGTTGGTAGTTAGATACTGGTTGGCTGGTAGTTACGGGACTCGTGGTTAAACGTTGGAAATGTTGGTAGAGGAATATTGGTAGTGTTGGTAATGTTGGTAATGTTGGTAGGAGGATGTTGGTTGACAGAGGGTGGTTGTGTGATGGATTTTAATATATCTTTGGTAGGAAAAATGTTGGTAGAGGAATGGTGGTTGGTAGGGCAGTGTTGGCAATGTTGGTAGGGTTGAGTGGAAGAGCTTTGGTAGGTAGAATGTTGGTAGAGGTAGGGTGGTTGGCAGAAAAATGTTGGTAGAAGAATGTTGGTTGTACAGTGATGTTGGTATGGGAATGGTGGTTGGTAGGGTGGGGTTGGTAATGTTGGTAGGCTTGGCAATGTTGGTAGGACTGAGTAGAAGAACTGGTAGGAAAAATGTTGGTAGGGGAAAGGTAGCTGGCAGGAAAAATGTTGGTAGTGGAATGTTGGTTGGTAGGGAGGTGTTGGTAATGTTGATAAGGTTGGCAATGTTGGTAGGAGCGAGTAGAAGAACTAGTAGGAAAAATGTTGGTAGAAAGGTAGTTGGCAGGAAAATGTTGGTATAGGAATGTTGGTTGGTAGGGTGGTGTTGGTAATGTTGGTAGGGTTGGCAATGTTGGCAGGACTGAGTGGTAGCGTGGGTGTGTAGACCAGACACCTGCACTTACCTTGGCAATCAAACCCCCCCTTACCCCCCTCCCCATCCCCCCTACTACCACTATCTCCCCCCTACCTACCACTACAACTACTATCTTCCCCCTACAACTACCACTACTACCACTATCTTCCCCCTACTACCACCACTACTACCACTATCTTCCCCCTACCTACCACCACTACCACTATCTTCTTACCTACCGCTACTACTACCACTATCTTCCCCCTACTACCACCACTACTACTATCATTATCTTCCCCCTACCTACCACTACGACTACTATCATCTCCCCTACAACCACCACTACCACCATTGCTACTACTATCTGCCCCCTACAACTACCACTAATACCACTATCTTCCTCCTACTACCACTACTACCATTATATCAGTCCTTACCACCATCAGTACTACCATAACTACCACCATTTCTACCACCACTACCATCAAACCCCCTCCCCCCTACGACCACCATCCACTACCACAACCATATCCACTACCACAATCGCTAATATCCACCTCCACTACCACCATCACTTCTACTGTAACTACCACCATCGCTACCACTACCATCACTACCACTACTCCTCTTCTGCCCCTACTACCACCATCACCACTATTACTACCACAATTGCTACCACTATCACTACTACTATCACGAACATTCCTACCACCTTATTCTCTCCCACTACAGTCATATCCTCATCACTACCACCATCGCTACCACCACTACCACCATCGTCACCAACACTACCACCATCACTACCACAATCACATCACTACTACCACCATCCCTATCACCAGCGTCATCATCATCACTATTTATTATCACCTTCATCACTATCACCACCACCATCACTATCAGCATCACCATCACTACCGGTATCACAATCATGGCCTCTCACTACACCATTATCTTCATTACCACCATCACCACAGATACCATCACTTCAACCCTCATCACTATCACCATCACTCACCACTGCCACCACCACCACAACCACTATCATCACCACCACACCATAAAATACTGAGAGAGAGAGAGAGAGAGAGAGAGAGAGAGAGAGAGAGAGAGAGAGAGAGAGAGATAATATCCACCACTTTACTGGAGAGGGGTAAACCAGACTGACAGGTGCAAGTATGTGATGATGATGATGATGATGATAATGATGGCGGTGATGGTGTGAGGAATGATGATGATGATGATGATGATGATGATGGTGGTGGTGGTGGTGATGATGGTGTGAGGACCGAGATGATGATGATGATGATGATGATGATGATGATGATGATAATGATGATGGTGGTGGTGGTGATGGTGGTGGTGGTGCTGGTGGTGATGGTGGTGGTGGTGCTGGTGGTGGTGGTGGTGGTGATGCTGTGAGGACCGAGATGATGATGATGATGATGGTGATGATGAGTACAAAAAACACATCATTAAAATCAGTCTACAGTTACCAACACCATCATAACTACAAACATCACAGTCGCTATCATCATCACTACCACCACAACTACCAACATCACCACCACATCCCTCACTACCACAACCATCACCACAACAACTACCACAATCACCACCATAACCGTGCTATCCCAATCACCACCACAGCCACAATCACCGCTAACCACCACCACAATCATCCACACTACCACAGTCATCACCAGAACCACCACAATCACCACATCTACAAATATCACCACCACAATCACCACACCTACACACACCACACCACAAACACCAAACAAAACACGAAAAAAAAACACTAAAAAAACACCACTAAATTTCCACATCAAAAATTTCGTTGATTCCTCACTTCCAGCCACTTCACTCTGATGACGCGCATTTATATCTCATTATCACTACCTTCAGACGATTTTATTCAGCTTTAAAAAAACCCTCTCGCCCTGGAGGGGTTAAGGGGGCTGCCTAAACCCCCCTCCTTCAATTTCGCAAAGTCTCCCCTACGCTGAAGAAAATCGTCTGAAGGTACGAAAGAAAACGGGAAACAGGTTCTGTGATCTGAGTTAATTTTAAAACATTAACGTATAACTTGTAGCTGGGTGGAGAGAAGGCTTGGAGGAGTGGAGAGAAGACTTGGAGGGGCGGAGAGAAAACTTGGAGGGGCGGAGGGAAGTCTTGGAGGGACGGAGAGACGCTTGGCGAGATGTTTCCTCCAATAAGGCGACCTGAGTTCTGGTCGCTTATACACCGAGGCGCGGGAAGGAAATATGATGCCCCCCCTCCCTCCCTCCCACCCCCTCCGACTCTCTCTCTCTCTCTCTCTCTCTCTCTCTTCTTCCCTTCATCTGTTTCTCCCCTATACCGTCTCTCTCTCTCTCTCTCTCTATTCTTCCCTTCATCTGTTTCTCCCCTATACCGTCTCTCTCTCTCTCTCTCTCTCTCTCTCTCTCTCTCTCTCTCTCTCTCTCTCTATTCTTCCCTTCATCTGTTTCTTCTCTACACCATTTTTTTTTCTCTCTCCACACACACACACACACACACACACACACACACACACACACAGAAAGCTAGGGAAATCGTATGTGTGTTTTTATTTATTTTTTTAGTCATACAAACACCTGTCTATGCAACAAACAAACACAAACACTGGAAAGACAATGGAGTGTTTTTGTGATGAATATTATCAGGGTAAAGAAAATGATGACACAACAAAACAACAACAACAGTAGTAATAGTGGTGGTGGTGGTGGTAGTAGTAGTAGTAGTAGTAGTAGCAGCAGTAGTAGTAGTGGTGGTGGTGGTAGTGGTAGCAGTAATAATAATGATAATAATAGTAGTAGTTGTGGTGGTAGTAGTAGTAGTAGTAGTAGTAGTGTAGTAGTAGTAGTAATAATAATAATAATAATAATAATAATAAAAATAATAATAATAATAATACCACCTAAAAGTCTTCTGTCGCTATGGATGCTTTTAGAGAGACGATTTGATTCTCTCTCTCTCTCTCCCTCTCTCTCTCTCTCTCTCTCTCTCTCTCTTTTTGCTGAGAGAAATTAAGTGGGTTGAACGGTAAGTAAACTCTCT
Source organism: Coenobita brevimanus (assembly GCF_032717465.1). Lineage (NCBI taxonomy): Eukaryota > Metazoa > Arthropoda > Malacostraca > Decapoda > Coenobitidae > Coenobita > Coenobita brevimanus. The sequence continues at coordinate 2,126,765 of NC_136991.1, forward strand.
CTCTCTCGCTCTCTCTCTCTCTCTCTCTCTCTCCTGTTTATCCATCATTCTATCTAAGTTTATATCTATCGGTATGTCTATCTATACATCTATCAGTGAAGCTTTAAACTCTTAATCCATCAGTGTCTATCTTTTACAGTCTCTTTTTCTATCTATCAATCAATCTATCTATCATCTATCCGCATGTCAAACTATCTATCTATATCGGCCATTCAACCAATCTATCAACCTATCTATCTATCTATCTATCATCTATCCGCATGTGTCAATCTATTAATCTATCTATCACCCATTCAACCAATCTATCAACCTATCTATCTATCTATTATCTACCCGCCTGTGTCAATCTATTTATCTATCTATCACCCATCCAACCAATCTATCACCCTATCTATCTATCTCCATCAGTATCTATCAACATGCAATTGAAACAGAAGATAGACGAGAGAGAAACAGATTTGCAACAGAGGCGTGGAGCAGCGCAACAAGCGACTTAGCCTGTACCAGACCCATACTGCTTTAATTATTCATTTTTTCCCCCTTTTCCGCATCCACACGGCCAAAACCAGTGTGTGTCTCTAACTGTGTCACTCACTCACTCACTCACTTACCCACTCACTCACTCACTTTCTCATTTATTTCACCTACTCACTCACTCTCTCATTTATTTCATTCACTCACTCACTCACCCACTCACCCACTCACTCACTCACTCACCCACTCACTCAAGCCCTGT
>NC_136991.1:2130000-2135000 GCF_032717465.1 Coenobita brevimanus
AGAAAAGAAGGAAGGAGAGGAAGAATGGACAGTGGGAGGGGAGAGGGGAGGATATATGAGAGAGGGAGAAGATAGGGAGAGAGTGTGTGGGGAGAGGAAAGGGAGAGAGAGGAGAGGAAAGGAGAGGGGAGGGGAGGGGAGGGGAGGGGAGGAGAGGAGAGGAGAAGAGAGGAAAGGAGAGGAGAGAGGAGGAGAAAGAAAAAGAACTAGAGTGAGGGAAAAGGGGAGGACGAAATGAAGTGAGGGGAGGATGGGGAGAAGAGGAGGAAAGAGTGGAAGAAAGGAAGAGAGAAGAGGCGTGAGGAAGAAAAGGGGGAGGTGAGGAGTGGGGAGGGGAGAGGAGGAGGAGAGGGAGGGGAAGAAGTGGGGGATGGGATTAATGGAACTGGGTATTTTTCGCACCCCAAACTGAAAGGTGTGTGTGTGTGTGTGTGTGTGTGTGTGTGTGTGTGTGTGTGTGTGAGAGAGAGAGAGAGAGAGAGAGAGAGAGAGAGACGAATACCCCTTGTTCCTTTACCACTGCATAATAACCACAAAACCTCACTATTTATTATCACGTTTGCTTGGTGAAATATAAATCCTATACTCATTGTAGAGCAAAAGGTTGGTGCTGTAAGATGCCAGGGATAGATTGTGCAGCGTGTTTTTGTTGGTGAGTAAGTAAGAGGGAGTTATTTTCACTGATATAAAATTCTGCTTTCTCTCGCACTGCAGTCAATCTATTCCCGACCGCAACTGTACGTGTATTTCGACCGCAACTGTACACGTATTTCGACCGCAACTGTACACGTATTTCGACCGCAACTGTACACGTATTTCGACCGCAACTGTACACGTATTTCGACCGCAACTGTACACGTATTACAACCGCAACTGTACATGTATTTCCGTCCGCAACTGTACACGTATTTCCGTCCGCAACTGTACACGTATTTCCGTCCGCAACTGTACATTTATTTCCGATTGTGACCCGTCTTTGGAATATAAAAGGTCACATCTCGAACTGACTGGATCTTGATTATGGATTTCCTTTATATAACGTTTTTTGGCAGGGTATACTCGTGCTGACTGTAATCCTTTGGTTCTTTTTTTTTCATTTAAAACAAAGGACTTTATAAAAAATGAACTCTATTTGCTGTGTCCAGGTAACCATACGTAACCACAATAAAGAAAGAAAGAATGAGTGGAGAGGTATATGAGGGAGAGGTGTGTGAGGTGGGAGCAGGGCAATGAAATGGCGGGGGACAGGGTGACATGGAGGCGATTTGTTTGTGGCCACCCCTTACGGGATTAAGGCGTCTTGCAATAATAGATAGACAGATAGAAATAAGAGAACTGTGACACTATAAATTACTGCACCATCTAAATATATAGTGTCACTGCTCCACACCCACACCTACACCCACACTCACACCTAGTCCCACACCCACACCCACATCCGCACCCACACCCACACCCACACCCAGTCCCGCACCCACACTACACCTACACCCACACCCACATCCACATCCAGTCCCACATCCAAATCCAGTCCCACACCCACACCCACACCCAACCTACACCTATATCCTCTCCCTTCTTACGACCCTCATCCCCAAATAACGACAACACAAGGAAGACCTGGGTTAGCATTCACGTCGGTTAAGGAAGCTCCCTAACACCTCTTCCTTAGCGATTTATTTTTGGATATGGCCAGCTTATATCCTTTTTAACGTTATTAATGCAGAGGATGGCGATGTTAGAAGGATTTATATAACACAGAGGAGGACGGTAAGGTGTGATAAACAAAATAAATCGCTTAGGTGTAGAAAAGGACATTAAGGTGTGATGAGAAAAATAAATCGCTTAGGAGAAGGTGTTAAAAGAAAGGTCAGAGATCGGGTCACTCTTTCCCCAATATTTAGAGAGAGAGAGAGAGAGAGAGAGAGAGAGAGAGAGAGAGAGAGAGACGCTGATGTTGTGGACTACGATAGACTAGCCTTGGGCCCGTACGCCAGTGGTAATGTGTGTGTGTGTGTGTGTGTGTGTGTGTGTGTGTGTGTGTGTGTGTGTGTGTGAGAGAGAGAGAGAGAGACGCTGATGTCGTGGACTACGATAGACTAGCCTTGGGCCCCGACGCCAGTGGTAATGTGTGTGTGTGTGTGTGTGTGTGTGTGTGTGTGTGTGTGTGTGTGTGTGTGTGTGTGTGTGTGTGTGTGTGTGTGTGTGTAGAGAGAGAGAGAGAGAGAGAGAGAGAGAGAGAGAGAGAGAGAGAGAGAGAAAGAGAGAGAGAGGAAATGTGAAACAGGAGGAGGAATGTGAAAAGAGAAAGAGGAGAGAGACAGAGGATTTTCACCGAGGGAGGGAGGGAGGAGGAGGGAGGGAGGAAAGGGGGGGAGGGAGGGAGAGAGGGAGGGAGTAACCAGTCTGCCGGAGGAAAGAATGTGGGGTAAAGAGTCTTGACCTATTCTCTCTCTCTCTCTCTCTCTCTCTCTCTCTCTCTCTCTCTCTCTCTCTCTCTCATCAGAATCAAGAAGTAAATATAGTCTTTTATATCCTTCTTTGTGAAATAAAACAATTAAAGGTATAGATGGGCGAGACGAATTAGGGTGGTTGACCAAGGTGCTCATCATATCTTAGGCCTTTGAGCTTGTGGCCGGTTACTTAATAATCTTAGGTTACTAGGCCACTGCACCATCCAGGTTACCACAGTTACCCCTTTAAGTGTTACCCGTTACCATAGTTACTCATTTTATCTGCCAACTCACGAAAGGCGGATGGACACCTGAGTTACATGGAGAGAGAGAGAGAGAGAGAGAGAAGCCGCTTATTACAGGTAAAAGGTAAGTGTTTTTTTTTTTTCTCTCTCTCTCTTCTCATCATTTCTTCTTTCTTCTCTCCACTCTTTTTCCTCTTCTTATTTTCTTCCTCCCTCCCTCCCTCCTTCCCGCACTTTGATTATAATGCTCTCTCTCTCTCTCTCTCTCTCTCTCTCATAATTATCTCCATCTCTTCTTCCTCCACACCCAGTTTTTTCCTCCTTCCTCCCTCTCTCCCTTCCTTCTCCTCCCCCTCCTTCTTCCCCTGTCCTCCATATCTTCCTCCTCCTCTTTTACCCATCATGCTTTCCTCTCATCCTAATCACGAAGAATACTGCTTCCTCCTCCTCCTCCTCCTCCTCCGCTTCTTCTTCTTCTTCCTCTTCCTCTTCTTCTTCCTCCTCCTCCTCTTCTTCTACAGATTAATAAGCGCAAAATACACTTTTCCATTCATCTTTTTCCTACAAATATTCAATATATGTGTCTGCTTTCCTATGACCTCCAGTCTTTTAAGCGGAATCATCATCATCATCACCATCATCATCATCATCATCATCATCACTACCATCACCATCACCACCATCACCATCACCACCATCATCATCACCATCATCATCACATCATCACCATCACCACCATCATCATCATCAGCCTGAGAGTCAAGGCATCTCTAAATGAACAGACGAAAATTTTTGGTTTTTCTTCATTGTTCTCTTTTCAATTTCTAAAAAACAAAAAACAAAAAAATCACAGCCTTACAATTTGGTGTGCGAATATTTGTGTTTGCGCGCTACATGGTTACCACCCAGCGTAGTAAACAGTGGTGGCAGGAACCTATTTGATGTGTTGATGGAGAGTCACCGGGAAGCAGTACTACATCGTATGAGTGGATGGTACACACTTCACTTTAAGCAGGCATAAAACTGCTGTCTATCTATATTACTCAGCTATAAGAATAAATCAACACAGATACATAGTGCTAGTCACGAAGAAGTGCAATAAAAAACATGCAGGGGCGCGGTATTTATTGTTTTAGTCTGCCACTGAGGTGAAGAAACTGAATGCAAAACGATGGATCAGACCCGTAAAGTTAAGGTAAATGTATTATTATTATTATTAATTATAATGAACAATTATTATTATCTATTATTAGTAGTAGTTGTATTAGTAGTAGTAGTAGTAGTGGTGGTGGTGGTGGTGGTGGTGGTGGTGGTGGTAGTAGTAGTAGTAGTAGTAGTAGTAGTAGTGGTGGTGGTGGTGGTGGTGGTGGTAGTAGTAGTAGTAGTAGTAGTAGTAGTAGTAGTAGTAGTAGTAGTAGTAGTAGTAGTAGTGGTGGTGGTGGTGGTGGTAGTAGTAGTAGTAGTAGTAGTGGTGGTGGTGGTAGTAGTAGTAGTAGTAGTAGTAGTAGTAGTAGTAGTAGTGGTGGTAGTAGTAGTAGTAGTAGTCGTAGTAGTGGTGGTGGTGTTAGTAGTAATCTTTTTTCCTTCATTACTTTTTCTTCCTTTCTTCCATTACTCTTTTCTTTCCTCCTTTCCCTCCACATTTTCCCCTCCCTCCTTCTATCTCTCCTCCCTTCCCTCCTCCTCTTCCCTCCCTCCTCCTCCCTCATCGTCCCTCTTCTCCCTCATATAATTATTCTTTCTCTTCCTTCTCCTTTCTTCTCTCTCTTCCTTCTTCCTCTTTTTTTCCTTCTTTTTATTTCCTCTTCCTCTCTTTTCTCTCCTCCTGCTCTTCCTTCTCTCCCTCCCTCTCTTCTCTTCCCTCCTCCTCCTCCTTTTCTCCCTCCCTCCTTTTCCTTCGTCTTTCTCTCCCTTCTCCCTCCACTCTACCGTACTTCCTACTTCCTTTCTGCTTTCCCCTCCATACTTTCTCTTCCTCCTCCTCCTCCTCCTCCTCTTCCCTCACCTTTCTCTCCCTCCTCCCTACTTTCTCTTCCTCCCTCTATCCCTCATCCCTCCTCCTCTTCGTCTTCCCTCCTCCTTCTCCTCCTCTTCCCTCACCTTTCTCTCCCTCCTCCCTACTTTCTATTCCTCCCTCCATCCCTCTTCCCTCCTCCTTCTCCTCCTCTTCCCTCACCTTTCTTTCCCTCTTCCCTACTTTCTCTTCCTTCCTCCATCCCTCTTCCCTTCTCCTCCTCCTTCTCTTCCCTCACCTTTCTCCCTCCTCCCATACGTCATACATCCTCAGTGTCTGCTTTCTCCC
>NC_136991.1:2145000-2152500 GCF_032717465.1 Coenobita brevimanus
ATAATAATAATAAATTCCGTGTGTGATTCTTTGACAGGAAATGAAAATTAATTGTTATTTTTGTCTCCTACTCTATTTATTATTATTATTATTATCATTATTATTATTATTACTGTTATTATTATTATTATTATTATTATCATTATTATTATTATTATTATTATTATTATTATTCCTCACTTTCCTACCTCTATTTCTCCTTCCTCTTCCTCCACCACCATCTTCTTCTTCCATGTCTTCTTCCTCTTCTTCTTCCTTCATCTTATTCGTCTCCTCCTCTTCCTTCCTCTCTTCGGTTCACCCTCCTCTACTGTCTTCAATTTCTTTCTCTTCCTCTCCTCCTCCTCCTCCTCCTTCCTTCTCCTCCATTTTTCCTTTTTCCTCCTCCCCTTTCCTTCCTACTCTCTCAGTTCTCATTCTCCCCCTACTTCTTCTTCTTCTTCTTTTTCCATCTCCTCCTCCTCCTTCTTCTTCTTCTTCTTCCTCCTCCTCCTCCTCGTAGTTCTTCTTCTTCTCCTCCTCCTCCTCCTCCTTCTTCTTCTTCTTCCTCCTCCTCCTCCTCGTAGTTCTTCTTCTCCTTCTTCCTCCTCCTCCTCCTTCTTCTTCACACCTCACTTATTATAATTATTCCGTGTGCGAAAAATCACATAATTTTTGCATGAGAGAGAGAGAGAGAGAGAGAGAGAGAGAGGTGGTTGGAGGTGAGAAGGAAAATACAGAAGAGAGGAAGGAAGGAAGGAAGAAAAGAAAGAAGGAATGGAGGGAGGGAGGGAGGAGCCAGAGAGGGAAGATAACAAAAGTGGAAGAGAGGGAAAGAAGAGAAGGGAAGAAGGGAGGAAAGAGACGGATGGAGAAATGGAGGGAGGGGGGGAGAGGGGAAAAAGATGAAGGGAGGAAGGAAGAGAAGAGGGGAGGGAAGGAGGGAGAGAATAGAGGGAGGGATGGAGGGAGGGAGCGAGACAGGACAACGACCTCAGAACTGGGGCGTATCTCTCCCTCCCTCCCCTCCTCCCCATCCCTCCCTCCCCTCCCCTTCTCCCCATCCCTCCCTCCCCTCCCCCATCCCTCCATCTCTTCCCCCCTCCCCCTTCATTCCTTCCTTCTTTCTCTTTTTCTTCTTCTTTTTCCCTATTTCTCTCCTCTCTCTTCTTGCCTCCCTCCCTGCCTCCCTCCCTCCCTCCCTCTCTCTCTCTCTCTCTCTCTCTCTCTCTTCCTGTTCTTCTCCTTCCTTCAATCCCTCCTTCAGTGGTTCCTCCTCCCTTCCCTCCTCCTCCTCCCTCCCTTCCTTCCTTCCTCCCTCTCTCAAGTTTTCCTTCTTTCTTCATTTCCTTCCCTTCCTCCTCCCTCCCTCCCTTCCAACCTACCTATTCTGTCTCTCTCTCTCTCTCTCTCTCTCTCTCATTTCCTTTGTAGTCTTTTTTCTCCCTCCCACTTTTCTTTCCCTCCCTCCCTCCCTCTTCTTCTCCTCCTCTCTCTTCCCTCTCTCCCTCCTTTCCTCCCTCTTCTCTTTCATCCTCTCCCTTCCTTCTTTCCCTCCATCCCTCCCCCTTTCTTTCTTCCTCACCCTTTCCTCCCTCCTTCTCTCTCTTCCTTCCTCCCTCCCTTCCCCCTTTTCTTTCTTCTTCCTCCTCCTTTCCTCCCTCCCTCTTCCCTTTCCCCTTTCTCCTTCCCTCCCGCCCCCTTTCTTCTTTCTCCCTCCCCTTTCCTCCCTCCCTCCCTCCCTGTGATCGGTACAACTATCTTTCATTTTCTTCTTGTGGTTGAGAGAGAGAGAGAGAGAGAGAGAGAGAGAGAGAGAGAGAGAGAGAGAGAGAGAGAGAGAGAGAGAGAGAGAGAGAGAGAGAGAGAGAGAGAGAGAGAGAGAGAGAGAGAGAGAGAGAGAGAGAGAGAGTAAAAGGAATGAAGAAAGAAATGTAAGTAGGAAGGACAGACTGAAGAAGAAAACAAAGGAAGAAGAAATGAAAAGGTAAAACGAGAAGGAAGGAAGGAAGGAAAAAAGAAGGAAGGAAGGAAGGAGGGAGGGAGGGAGGGAGGGAGGGAGGGAGGGAGGGAGGGAAGGAAGGAAGGAAGGAAGGAAGGATGGAAGGAAGGAAGAAAGGAAGGAAGGAATGAGAGAGAGGGTGAAAGAAAGAAGGAAGGAAACAGGAGACAAGAGGAGGAAGAGAGAAGAGGACGAGAAAGGAAGGGAGGAGGAAGAAAATAAGATAAGAAATAAATGAGGGGAGAGAGGGAGGCTTGGAAGCAAGGAGAGAAGGAGGGAGAGAGGGAGGGAGAGAAGGAGATGAGGAGGGAGGGAAGGAGGGAGGGAGAAGTGACCAAATATGTCTTCCTCACCACACCCTCTCATTCTCAACCCCCTCCTCCTCCTGCTCTTCCTGCCTGCATCTTCTTCCTCCTCCTCCTCTTCTTCTTCTTTCCGTCCACCTCTTCCTCTGTCTGCATTCTCTTCCTCTCCTCCTCTTCTTCTTTCCCTCCTCCTCCCCCTCTTCTTCTTCCCCTCCTCCTCCTCTTCCAATGTCTACCTCTTCCTCCTCCTCTTATTCTTCCCCTCCTCCTCCTCTTCCAATGCCTACCTCTTCCTCCTCCTCTTCTTCTTCCCCTCCTCCTCTTCTTCCAATGTCTACCTCTTCCTCCTCCTCTTCTTCTTTTTCTTCCCCTCTCTCTCCTCCTCTTCCTCTCCTCCTTTCCCTCCGACTCCTCCTCTTCCCTCTCCCTCCTCCAGGCCACACCTTATCCTTCTTCCCTCTCTCTCCCTGCGTCATTTGTTCCTCCACCTCCTCCTCCTCTTCTTCTCGTTCCTCCTCCTCCTCCTCTGGTTCCTCCTCCTCCTCCTCTTCTTGTTCCTCCTCCTCCTCCTCCTCTTCTCGTTCCTCCTCCTCCTCCTCTTCTTGTTCCTCCTCCTCCTCCTCTTCCTCTTCTTCTTGTTCCTCCTCCTCCTCCAATTACTTCACTTCCTCCTCTCGTTATCTTCCTCCCCCTTCTTCTTCCCTTCTCCTCCTCCTCTCTTCCTCCTCTTTAATCCATCCTTCGTCCTCTCCCTTACATTTCTCTCTCCTGTACCTCTTCTTGTACCTCCTTCCCTCTTCCTCTTCCCTCCAACTTCTTTCATCCCTCCTCTTCCTCCTCCCTCCTCCACTTCATATCCCTCTTCATCCTGCTTCCTACACTTCTTCCCTCTTCCTCTTCTTTCTTCCTCCCTCAGCTTCCTATCCCTCTTCTTCCTCTTCCTTCCTCCTACACTTCATATCCTCCTCACTTCCTCCTCCTTCCTTTATGTCTTTCTATTCTGAAGGCACGAGATCGAATCCCGGCCAGACTCTCTCTCTCTCTCTCTCTCTCTCTCTCTCTCTCTCTCTCTCGCTCGCTCGCTCGCTCAATACCCAACTTCTCTTATCTTTAATTTTTCTTTTTTCTTTTTCTTGTACATCATCATCATCCCCCTGTGTGTGTGTGTGTGTGTGTGTGTGTGTGTGTGTGTGTGTGTGTGTGTGTGTGTGTGTGTGTGTGTGTGTGTGTGTGTGTGTGTGTGTGTGTGTGTGTCGCTCTTGAATACTGAGCTATAACATGACACTGACACTAGTATACAGTGCTAGTTACGAGGAAGTGCTGTGGGTAGGATGCAGAACTACCGTATTGTCTTGTTCTGTCAGTGAGATACGGGAAGTGAGAAGCAAATATATATATACAGGTATATATATATATATATATATATATATATATATATATATATATATATATATATATATATATATATATATTTTAAATTTATGTTTATATTTATATATGCTAAGTTACAATGAAGGTGGTACGGTATTATATTATTATTATTATTATTATTAGTAGTAGTAGTAGTAGTAGTAGTAGTATTTTTCGGGTATTATTATTATTATTTTTATTATTATTATTATTATTATTATTATTATTATTATTATTATTATCATCATCATTATTATTATTATTATTGTTACTACTATCATCAACATCATCATTTTAATCATCATCATCATCGTCATCATCATTTTCATCACCATCATAATCCCCACAATATCATCACCATTTCAACATCAAAAGCATCAATCAACACTAAAATCACGTCCAGGAGTCTACAGTGAGTGACAAGACAAAAGACACTGCCCTACTCAAAGAAGCCATTTATTACGCTGGGTGGTAACCATATCATAAACCCACATATGGACGCCTCGTGATCTAGCGGGTTAAGGCGCCCCGAATGAACGTAACCTAGAATAGTTTAAGTCAAAGGGGCTAATTATACAAAGAATGCCGCTCAGGGTAGAGTAACTGGTCAATTTCGGATCAACTTTCTATACTCCTCTCACCTCAACCTGGCACAGATTTTCGTCCCTTTGCACCTTACTTCCTGCGACTCAATCACTGAAGGCAATGCTACGGCTCTACATATTATTCCTCTGCACTTCTTCGTGACTAGCGCTATCTCTCGACACAGCTTAACGTTAAAAGATGGATATGTGGCATTGTGTGTGTGTGTGTGTGTGTGTGTGTGTGTGTGTGTGTGTGTGTGTGTGTGTGTGTGTGTGAAGTTAAAAAGACATATATCCGAGACGTAACGCTCTTTATGTGGGTAAGAAAGAGGTGGAAGGCAGATAGTTATAGAGAAATACTGAGAGGCAGTTACAGAGATACTGAGAGGTGTTACAGACATACAGAGAGACGATACAGAGATACAGTGTAGGAATAAATATCATATACAGGGTTATGAAGACTGTAAATGGGAAAAAATAGGGACAATACGAAATGATGATGATGATGATGATGATGATGATGATGATAATAATAATAATAATAATAATAATAATAATAATAATAATATTATTATTATGAAGAAGAAGAAGAAACAGAAAACAACAAAAGCAACAACAAGTGCTTGAACAAAGGAAGCTGGACAGTGTGTGTGTGTGTGTGTGTGTGTGTGTGTGTGTGTGTGTGTGTGTGTGTGTGTGTGTGTGTGTGTGTGTGTTTATTTACCTGTGCTTGTGTGTGCGTAACCAGAACGTGTCGCTGTGTACCTTTGTGTGTGTGTGTGTGTGTGTGTGTGTGTGTGTGTGTGTGTGTGTGTGTGTGTGTGTGTGTGTGTGTGTACTGAGGCGTGAGGGGGGGGTGTTTAAGCGTTAATTAATGTGTATATCAGCCTCTTTGTTCGTATGTCTGTATATGTGTTACCTCTCTCTCTCTCTCTCTCTCTCTCTGTGAGTGAGGTGAGTGTGTCTATGTGCGCTGGTGTATGAAGGTATGTTTATGTACGTATAACTGTGTATCTATCTTCAATGTCGTGTGTGTGTGTGTGTGTGTAATCGTTGTAACACCTATGTCAATGTATGTGTATGTATGTGTTTATGTATATATGTATGTGTATGTGTGTATGTGTAGTGGGTTTATATGTATGTACTGTATGCACACGTGTATACCTATTACCAAGCTCACCTATCCATCTGGGAGAGAGAGAGAGAGAGAGAGAGAGAGAGAGAGAGAGGAGGCCAGGGGCAGTGGGTGACCTCAATCCAGCAACAAGAAGTGATCCCAATACTGGCTCTCTCTCTCTCTCTCTCTCTCTCTCTCTCTCTCTCTCTCTCTCTCTACTACTACTACTTCTACTGTTAGCAACAGTAGCACATCACTATCACAAGTACAATCATTACAATCACCATCCTCTTTATAACCACTGTATTCCTACTAATATTAAATCTGGAAAACACAGAGAAAAAATAAAAATAAATCCTTACACCAAATTTGTTCAAAATAAAAAAAAATTATAGCCATTTTGTTCATGTACAGACAAACAGGATGAAATTCTAACCATGCCTTGTGACTGTAATCCCTTCCTGCTTGCCTTACCCTCAACCCTTCCACCAAGTCAGGGCTAAATCGAATATAAACTCTTTTTTCCTTGAACTTTATCATGTGACCTTAACCTTTGACCCTTCCCTGTGAGTTTGACCCCTGGTAAATTGTTCTGAAATCGAATATCTACATCCTTGCATGACCCTCAACCTTTCTACTAAGTTTGGTCAAAAATAGGAAGGAAATTGTTAGTCGACCTTCTTTGACTTCCATTATCTACCTAGTACCCAAATAAATAAACACATAATTCCTTGGGTGACCCTCAACACATCCACTAAATTTGGTTAAAACTGGATTAAAACTGTTATTTTGACCACAGAAGCAGAAACACTGATACAGACACACCCTTAGCAAAACATAACACCTGCCTTATTATCGCGAGCGCGGGTGTAATAAAAAGTAGTAGTAGTAGTAGTAATAATAATAATAATAAGAAGAAGAAGAAGAAGAAGAAGAAGAAGGAGGAGGAGGAGGAGGAGGACGAGGACGAAGAAGAAGCATTAGGAAGCCTACATAATTATTTCTAACCAATTTCTGACTATCCTTGAAAGTTTCCTCTCTCTCTCTCTCTCTCTCTCTCTCTCTTTCAGATTTAAAATTTTGAAGAGGTAGGAGAAAAAGATGGGGGGAGAGAGAGAGAGAGAGAGAGAGAGAGAGAGAGAGAGAGAGAGCAGGAATAAGTACGTAAGTGGGTGAATGAGGGAACGTGTGACCAAGTGAGTATTTATGATAGTGAGTGAGTGAGTGAGTGAGTGAGTGAGTGAGTGAGTGAGTGAGCGAACAGGTGTGTGAGATAGTGAGAGAGGGTTGAGGGGGAGGGAGGGAGGGAGGGAGGGGGGTAGTGTTAGAGTCTAGTGACCTACTGACAGACACATCAGAATGGTGTCACCCCCCCCCCCCCCCACCCCCATCACCCCCCCTCTCTTCCCTCCCCCTTCCTCCTCTCTCTCCCCCTTCCCTCCCCACTTCAACCCTTCCTCCTTCCTACTATCATTCCTTCTTTCCTCCCCCGCTCCTTCCTTCATTCCATCTCTCTCTCTCTCTCTCTCTCTCTCCTCAACCCCTCCTACATCATCACCTTCCTTCCTCTCCTCTTTCCCTCCCTCCCTCCTTTGTTTCTCTCCTCCTCCCTCCCTCCTTTCTTTCTCTCCTGTTCCTCCTCCCTCACTCATTGATTTCTCTCACCCTCTTCCTCTCTCTCTCTCTCTCTCTCCATTTCCTTCCCTCCCTCCCTCCCCACCCTCTCTTCCTTCTCTCTCCCTTTGTCTTCCTCTGGCTTTCTCTTTCCTCCTCCCTCCCTCCATCTCATTTCAAGCCTCCTCCCTATCTTCCTTTCTTCTCCCTCTTCTTTACATTTTTCCTCCCTTCCTCCTCATCCCTCCTCTTCTTTCTCCACCTCTCCTCCACTTCCTCCTTCACCTCCTTCCTTTGCCACCTCGTTCTCTCTCGCTGCTTCTCTCTTCATCCCATCTTCCTCTCCCTCTCACTTCCTTCCCTGTATATGTGTTTAAATGTATCATATGTGAGGAAGATTACTTGGCTAAAATATATGAACAACTTATATTAATAAAAATAATAATGATAACAATAATGATAATAATAATAATAATAATAATAATAATA
>NC_136991.1:2160000-2242500 GCF_032717465.1 Coenobita brevimanus
AGAGAGAGAAGAATAAGCGATGAGAAGAGAAGGAGAAGGAAGGAGAGAAGGAAGAGAGGATAAGTGAAATGGCGAGAGGCGAGGACGTGTGTGGAGGAAATTCAAATCTCCACCACACATGCGCAACACTTCAAACTCAACCGAAATCAAGTCAACCCGAAAATGACCAGTAAAAAAAAGAAAAGAAAAAAAAAATAGAAAAACTAATATATCTGCCACTCCACATAAAATTTAAGTATATAATGAAGGAGCATTAAATAGTGAGGTATAAGGATCAAAAATGGCGGACTGGGCCTTATATACAGGATTGTCGTATTTATAAAGGATCTGAACCTACTGCTTAAGGGATACAAGAACGCACTTACGATCCAATAAAAAAATAAATAAATATAAATAAATGAATGATGTCCCCCCGTAACTAAAAAGAATGATAAAAAGAAGTCCAATTTTCCAGTACTTAATTTGACCTTCCTGATTACGCTGTGTCATCGGTAAATTAAAAAAAAAATTCTTATTTTTTTCATTTGACGGAACTGGTCCACTCCTATTATACTACGTCCTGGTTGCATGAAATTAAGCCTTACTTATGAGCAGGAATGAGTCTCCTTGGTTACTAGTCAACCCGACCCTCCGATCTGACTACACTTGGCTATCAACTGAGCTGGAAGGGGTTAGGGGCCTTTATCAGCTTACAAATAACGCGATATTGCCTCAAGCTCCCCTCTCCCCCTTTTTCAAAATGCTGGATACGCCCTGCAACTTATGTATTTGGATTGGCATTATAGACTTCGTAACACTTTCTACTGTTTGATTTATTTTTGCCTATTACACACTTGCATCCTCTGTCACCTGTATATTTTTAGAAATAATTTTGTTTTAGTAGCGTTGATAAAAGAAAATGCAATAAGTAAACTAAATCGCTAGGGAGGAAGTGTTACGACATCAAAGCAATTACAACACGGTCCGTAAGTTCAAGAAGGTCTGTGAATAAGGAACTAGAGTCCGTACCGTCATTAATCTTGAAAAATTCTCATTATTAACGCGTCTGGCTGTTTACCATTATCATTTTCATATAATTTAGGTTATAATTCACTCTCCTTTGGTTGCAGGGTGTAATGATGGCTTTGTGACTGATGAATAATGAATAAAACAAGCGGTCTATTCAAAAATTTAAACTCAAGACCATTTGTGAAAACGGAATCAGGCCCCACCCTTACTCCCGCCCGTGCCCCGCCTTGTCTGGCAATGGTGGCCTGGGTAACGTAAACATTGAGGGAGGGAAGAATGGACGGAGGAGGAGGAGGAGGAGGAGGAGGAGGAGCAGGTGGAGGGGCAAGGTGGAAGTAATAGGAGGAGCAGGTGGAGAGGTGGGGTAGTAGTAGGAGGAGGAGGAGCAGGTGGAGAGGCGCAATGTAGTAGGGGGAAACAGATAGATAAATAGATAGATGGACTGACTGATAGACATAGAAGGGGGACATTCAGATTAACAGAGAGTTGGATAGAAGACAAAATGAGTAACAGGAACAGGAGGGGTACATACAGGAAAAGGAGGGAGGGGTGGGGGAGAGAAAGATGGAATGAATGAGAAGGAAGAATGAAAATTATATGAATAGTACCAGGAAACCGAAGAGAAGGAGGAGGAGGAGGAGGAAGAAGAAGAAGAAGAAGAAGAAGAAGAAGAGGAGGAGGAGGAGGAAGAAGAAGAGGAGAAGGAAGAGGAGCGTGAAAATGAAGAGGAAAAAAGAAGGGAAATGAGGAGGATGAATGGCAATAAAAACAATAAAGCACAAGAAGGAAGAGGAAGAAGAAAAGGGAAGATACGAAAAACAGATTAATAGTAAGACTAATAAGGATAGGAGGAAAAAGGAAGAAATATGAGAAGAAAGGGAAGAGCAAAACAGGGAAGGGAGACGGAGAGGAAGTGGAAGAGATGAAAGAAAGAAGAGGAAGATACAGATGATGATGATGATGATGATGATGATGAAGAATGGACGTAGAAGGGTAATTGGAATAAGAATTTGGCACAAACTTGAATAGATGTGTGAAGAGGAGGAGGAGGAGGAGGAGAAAGGGAGAGAACAGAGAATATGGAGAGAGGAAACAAGGGAGAATGGAGGGGAGATAAAGGAAAATGAGGAGGTGAAAGGGAGGAGAGAATGACATGAGATGGAAAAAAGCATGAGATAATAGCCGTAGGAAGGGAAAGACATGGAGGAAAGGAGAGAAATGAGTAAAGACGTAAGAGGAGAAGGAAGTGAAGGATGGCAAAAAGGAAGAGAGGATATAAAATGGGGAGGTAGAGACAGGCTTCAAGACAAAAATTACGTAGAAGAGGAAAAGGCAAGAGAGACAAGCTGTGAAAACGAATGAAGACGTTTGAAAAGGCCGAGAGAGAGAGAGAGAGAGAAGGAAAATCGGTACCATATACCTTTCCTCAGTTGAATAAAATCGTCTGCTTGAAAGAGGAATTAACTACAAAGGGGACGCTGCTAGGATTCATGGGGTGATGTGTGGCGGCAAATTATACGGCATTATCGCCATTTATTGTCGCGCTGCGTAACCGGCCAGGATTTGAACTGAGCCCGGCTCACGCTGGCCGTTAAACCGTTACGCAAGTTCAAAAAGGGTGACCATTTTCATTCGTTGTTGCTGTTACAGTGATATCTAAAACCTTTGTTTATATTAATATTGCATTATATTTGATTTTCTGTAAATCTGGTACTATAGACAAAGAATGAATTTTACTACTGCTACTACTACTATTACTACTACCACTACACCACCACTACTGTATTTACTTGTAACTGTAAACATCAGTCATCGCAACAGGTATATGTAGTATGAATAATTCCCTCTGTTTTTATGTTGTGTAATAATAATAATAATAATAATAATAATAATAGCATAATCAGTACTAGCATGTCATCGTTATCATCACTCATCGCATTCTCTCTCTCTCTCTCTCTCTCTCTCTCTCTCTCTCTCTCTCACCGGTTACCCTTCTCCTATGGGTAACAAGACCAAATTAAGAAAGAATGTGGTAAGGAGGTTGATGGGATGGAGATGAGACTGAGAGAGGAGGAGAGGGTGACCAAGAACGAAATTGGTGGAGAAAGTTGATGATACTGAGAGAGAAGGAGAGGGAGACCGGGGACGAGATGGAGGGAGAAGGTTGAAAAGTATAGAGGTGAGGTGTAAGATGCTTGAAGGAGAGAGAGAGAGAGAGAGAGAGAGAGAGAGAGAGAGAGAGAGAGAGAGAGAGAGAGAGGAATGACCTGAGGAGGCAGAGCAAGAGCGAGATGGAGCGGGAGGGAGGGTCGTCGATGAGTAGGGATAAAAATTGCCTGGCGCCCCTCACAGCATGCGGCGTTAGGCTATGGATGGAGTAACGGCTCTACTTCCCGCCTTACTATAGTGTGTTTGCTCTTAAGTTGGCAAAGACCCCCGTTTTCTGTTCAGCTGATGGCCAGGTGTAATCAGATTGAAGGAATAACTATGCTTTTTTTTTTATCTTGGCCTAAAATTGCCGTCTCTCCATCTTGTAACGAGATATTTATGCTGGAATATGATGCTAGTCACGAAGAAGTGCTTTGGAAAGAATATGGTGCAGTGGCGTTGTATTTTTCTGCCGTGAAATTAAGTGCGAAAGGACGAAAATCTGATGTGTGTGTGTGTGTGTGTGTGTGTGTGTGTGTGTGTGTTAAGAGAGAGAGAGAGAGAGAGAGAGAGAGAGAGAGAGAGAGAATATTCAAGGTACTACTAGAGACAGGGTGGAGTTGTGTGTGTGTGTGTGTGTGTGTGTGTGTGTGTGTGTGTGTGAGAGAGAGAGAGAGAGAGAGAGAGAGAGAGAGAGAGAGAGAATATGCAAGATACTACTAGAGACTGGGTGGAGCTGTGTGTGTGTGTGTGTGTGTGTGTGTGTGTGTGAGAGAGAGAGAGAGAGAGAGAGAGAGAGAGAGAGAGAGAGAGAGAGAGAGAGAGAATATACGAGGTACTACTAGAGACAGGGTGGAGCTGTGTGTGTGTGAGAGAGAGAGAGAGAGAGAGAATATGCAAGGTACTACTAGAGACAGGTTGGAGCCGTGTGTGTGTGTGTGTGTGTGTGTGCGGAACCTGTTTAGTGCTAGTTCTGTTGCTAGTTTTTGTGGGCATGCTTCTGGCTAGTGCCCTGCCTAGCCTAACTTTGCCTTGCTCCATAGTCTCTCTCTCTCTCTCTCAAATCTTTAAACTCTCTCCTTTTTTCGAACTTACAAACCATTTTCTTCCCTTTTTGTTCAATCTTAATCTTTTTATTTAATTACCTTATCTACCTTTAACTCTTCCCAATTCTCAATCCTCTATCACTCTCTCTGTTCCATCCCCTCTCATCACCTTCCTTTTATCTCTTCTCCCCTCCCTTCATCTTCTCTCCCGCTCTTTATATTCTCACTCCCACCTCCCTGTTTTTTTTCTTTTCCTTCTTTATATTCCTCCCTCCTCCCTTCATTTCTTGGCCATCTCTCTCTCTCTCTCTCTCCACATTCGTCTTTAATCTTCTTTCCCTTATTTATATACACATTACGAATATATCCTATTCTATCCACCCTATGATCTCTTCTTCATCCTCCTTACATTTCTTCGTCTCTCCATTTCCTTCATCTTCGTACAAGTGTAAAAAAAAAAAAAAAAAAGTATCCTAAATTGTCTGACATGATTTCAAACGCCAGAAACGTTTTATGCTATGCCAAATGCCGGTATGTATGTATATATGTATAGTATAATAATGTACTCTTGACAGCCAATGGAAATTATCAGTGCCGTATACGTCTAATTTCAAAGTACAGTATTAACGTAAGTAAATATAATCCGAATACTGGTATCATTACTTATCCACACCCCTCATTTAAAATACTAATGGCACAAGGACTGATTTTTGTCAACAACAACCACTACAAATCATGAACTTAAAATTTTTACCAGTAAGGCCAGATTTACTAAGATCTGAAAAACACTGATGATATACTTATGACATCTATGAGCCTATGAATGTGTCAAACTTACTGATTTAAAGTGCCTACAGTCACCAACTTATATCATCCAACACTTGCTTCTTCATTCCCTTTTTACTGTTTTTCTTCCAATTTACAATTTTTCCTCCTCTTTACTCTCAGCACCATTTTAATTCTCCTCTTTCCTTTGTTTTTTTTTTTCCTTCATACCAAGCAGTTGCTTGCCCTGTAGTGCCATTACACGAGCAACAAACCCAATCACCCCTCAAATGCACACCCTTATGAGCCACATACAGGTGCAGTGCCTTAAATCACCATTTCACCTGGGGTCTAAAAACTGTATGAGGGCAACAGCTAATGCACTACATCAGTACATAGTATGAAGTCCTAATCTCTCTGCCTGTATTAGATATCTACGCCATGAGGAGAAAACCCAAGTGCTATAAGTTCATACTTATGTTGATTTCTGATTATGGTGGTAATGATAGTTTATTCTGATTCACTTCTGAGTCTTATTCAGCAGACAGACCCCACATCGCATGATGATTAGAAGCACTCAAGCACTGTTATGATTTGTTTGCTAAATTTCTCATTCAGCTGATTGATACCAGCCTTTAACATGGTGAAAACTTTTTAGCATAATTAACTGCATCTGTATTACCTAACTCTTTTCACCAATTTTACTTAGTTTAGGGAAGACCTCTCATACTGAAGTAACTGATAAGGCTTCATCTAATCCCTCAGTTCAAATAATTCTCTCAAGGTGAATAAAGTTCTCAGGAAACAACACAAGTAAAATGTCCAAGAAGTCATAACTGTGAAGAAATTATAACATTATCATCATCATCCAGACCTCTTTTCCAACTAAAGGATGCTTGCATGTGTCAGCTTGGGTCGTCATACATCAGCTCTCTATGCTGCTCGATCTCTGGCAGCCTCCCTATTCGGTCCCTTATCCCTGAGGTCACATTCTATGACCACGTCCCAAGTCTTTTTTGGTCTACCACTCACAAGCCTACCCCCAACGTTCACACTTCTCACTTTCTGCACCCATCCTCTCCACATGCCCAAACCTTCTCAATCTACCTCTCCTCACACTCTATCTGTCACACACATTCCTCAGTCACCCAACTTTCAATTCCCTTACTCCTGACTTTTTATTTTCATGCTACAGTATATCAATCTCTCACACCCACATGTTTGTGTAGGTGCTAATATTCCATTTAGTAAGTCTCAAGCAGCTGCCACACTCGGACCTCTTTTTCGTATCAGGGCCTTCATAGCACCAGCCACTTTCCCTTCCTGTGCTCCTATACTTTCTACTTCCTTAGCACACTTACCTCTCTTCTGTATCACTGCATCCCGGTAATTAAACTCCCTCACCGACTTGAGTCTCTCTCCATCCACCATCACATTACAAATATGCTGAAAGAAATCCAAGGAGTCACATGTATTATATTCTGTCTAGGTCATTACAGGATTTGGATTCTCTATAGCATCCCGTTACAACAGATGAGGGTGTGTTATCAACTGGAATGATCAAAAGATAGATGAAAGGATGTACCAGATATGATGTAGGTGGCGGATAGTGTTAAAATTTGATGCAAGTGACATTTCAGTGTTAAAAGAAAAGCCTACACTAATCATCACCATCATTACCACCATCATCCAAAGCTTTGATTTTTCTCGCAAGGGATGGGGTGAGGTAGGATACAGAAACATGGAAGTAAAACAATGGGTGAAATGTCAATAGCCAGTGAAATGGGCCACACAATCATTCATGCAACATTCAGGTCCTCGCCATTCCATGGTGGATGGAAGCGTGGCCCACTGGATTGGGCAAATTTGGGATGTCTGGACGTTGTTACTCCTCACCCTCCCAAGGGTGGGAAAGGAGGTCCAGATGATGATGATGACCATGGGACAGGTTTTTTGAACTGCAAAGATTAGGTAGTCTTCCCTATAAACAGGCTCTCCTGCTAAATAAAATTATCTGGTACAGGCAAGAATGCAACAAGAATGACATACTTTGGGAAGAGGAGTTGTTGTTGCACAGACCTCTTCACTAAAATGTTGGCATCTCTAATTCCATTTTACCGCCACCAGAGGATGTTACTCAGCTTAGGGATGGCCTCTTAGACTGAAAGGGTTAGAAACTGTACCCAACATGCAATTGGTACAATGATGACATTTCTAATAGTTTTGTAACACAAGTGGACTTTACTCAGTCTATGATGGGCATCTCATACAAAAGCAGTTAGAACTTATGTCCACTAACCTTATTATTACAATGTTTATTTTTCTAATACATCTTTACTATACTGTACTCTTCTCACTCTAACTTGACCTAAAATTGCATTCTCCCCATCTTGAATGCGGTTACATATAAAAACGCATTAACACTAGACTATGCTGCTAGTTATGAAATCCTGGGGAAAGGATGCACAGACATAACACTGTCTTTTCCTGCCATTGAGCTATGTGAAATAATCTGCAAAAGGAGAAAAATCTGGGCCAAGTTTAGGTGAAAAAGTGTATACCTGAAACAATTTACTTTAGCTTTGGAGACTCTGAGACTGGACGTGTTAAGGTCACTTCACTACAGCTAGTCTCAAGAGAGGGTAATGTTAGGCTAATTCATTCATTCATTCATTCATTCATCATCATCCATCACCTAACCCAGTGTTTCCCCATGAGAAGCATAGGACACTTCAGCAAATAAATACCAGACTGACATGGGATGAACTATATTTTCCATACAAAGTACATCAGACACATCATTCAATGACCACACACCTTTTCAGTGCTGAAAGTCTAAAACTGTCAATTTACGAAGAGTAAATCCATCAGATTATGCAGCAAATGCAGGTAACAGAATACATTATAACATATTCAAGCTAATAACTATTACTCAGTGACTAAATATAATACTGAGCAAGGAATGAAATATGATTATGAAATCTTGAATATTCTTGCATTATGTAAATTAACTCTTTCACTCTGTTAATGTATTTTACATTTCAACCACCAGTCGCTACTAGTCAACACAGAGGAGGGTCTCTAGTGGTAATGGAGCTACTGGAGTCCACATTTAACCCTCTGGTTCACAATGTCTCCCATAAGTTGAATATAAATCACCTGGAGACTGTTTGAACAGCATAAAAAGGCATCTTCTAAGTGAAGGGGTTAATATATTCTCAACATACCCGAACCTAAACCAACATTCTGACCTCAGGGCAAAGTACAGTAATTCCCACAAAGCTACATAACATACCAGATCATGAAGGTAGAAGCATACTTTGTCTGAGTATTTACGTCCTATTTTATGAGTATGGTACTGATAATTTAATTCATCATCTGATTCCTTCTGTTTTGTTAAATACAAATAAGACTGTCATTACTGATTCATGACAAAATAAAAGGTTACAATGCAAAAGGTCCTCATTATATGCTGTAACATATTACAAAATATTACAACTTTTGCCATACAACTGGTACTGTATATCAAGGGCAACTGCTAGATCACACTAACAGGTCTCATCAGAACTTTAACTGGCATTTTTTCAGTAATTTACAGTGGACAAAGCAACATAAAAGATTGCAGAAAAAAATACAGTACATATAATGAGAACTTTCCATATTCTTTGGATACAATTTTAGCAACTGTTACAGGAGACTAATTGATTTAGCAAAACTACAAATCCAAGAACCATCGCAGCTTACTACCAGTAACTAAACAAATGTTTATTTATTAAACTCACTTAAAACTACCCGCATATATAGCAGCACTACTTGTACTACTAAGGCAAACTTTAAATTACAAAACCATGTTATTATTACTCTCAGTATTTAATACTAAATATTACCTCGAGCAGGACAGATATCCCCTACACTAAAGTTATGTCTACTAGGTGCTATACTGGTACAATCCACAGCTTCTGGGAATAAATGAACATGCAATACAAACTGCACAAACTTAATATCTAGCATTTGGTTATAAACATGCACTTAACATCGTAACTTGAGGTTTCTATATCCAACCTTTCAACCATCACGTCTGGGCTAGCTTAAGCTCACTACCCTCCCCATACAGCAATACGTTGAGGCATGTGGATCCGAAAAGAGGTGAAAAACGTCATCAAATGACAGCCACTCACCTCTTAGACTTGTTGTGACAAGATGGATTCAAGCCCCAAGCAAGTGAGTGTGCTTTCACAACTCGATGTTATCATAATCAGGTCTGATAACCAATAACTTGAAGCTGAGTCAGCTTCTCAATAGTAAAAATGTACCAGAAACAAAGCACATGTTCTACCACTACAGTATAGTATGGCAAAACTATGAGTCTGGATAATTTGCAGTTTCATATAATGAAGGTACTGCAGTTTTTGTACTCTGCAATGTCTTTGTGCATAGTGAGACTGAGGTCAGGAAATGGTGAACAAGAGTGACTTCAAAGATGTAGACAGCGTGATGTGCAAAGATGAAAAATTAGAGGATGAAATGAGAAGGAGTACACCAAGGAAGAAAGACTATAGGCACACTGAGGATGGTGATATGGAATAGAGATCTGAGCATGGAATCAAAAAAGCCTTTCCATGACAATAGTGATCCTCACTTAAACTTACAGAAGCCAAATTTGGACTTTGCTGGAGGGACACGAAGCCGAGCACGAAAGGAGTGGAAAAGTGTTATCCGAGAGAAGCATGTGGTGTTACATGTAGAGACAGCCATACAATGAGGAGTATTGTGGTGCTGATGTTGATGTGTTGGAATGCAAGAAGTACCCTGATATGGTTTGCCCAAGTAGACAGAATGGAGAATGAGACTGAATAAGAGAGTGCATGAGAGGCAGAGCAGGAAAGGAGGGTAGAACCAGGGACTGGGAGGCAAGGTACCAGAAATAAAGATTACAGTGGGGTGAGTTGGAATGAGGGCAGGCTGACAGTGGAGGAAAAGGTGACATAGAGGCAATTTGTTTGTGGCCACTGCCTCTAAAATTAAGGTGTCTGGCAACAGATACAAAAGACAATGTTTTTGACTAATAATCACTTTATTCTTCTTGCTGTTCTCTTGCAACACAACAATTACTCTTTAATTCCTCTACTATACTCATGTCTGCTTACAAGATAGAAGTGGCTGCTATAAAGACACTAGGTTGAGGTCAGGAGGTTGTCAGCCTTTCATAAGACCATTTGGCTGGGACCAGAAGGGTATCACATTTAAGTTAGGTTAGGTTATAAGTTAATGGCAAAAGAAATGACTATCAAAATATAATAAGTCACACTACAAACTACTGTAGTGGCAAAACCGTAGCTTAACCTAAAGACTGCTCCTTGTGTCGAACTGCAAAAGGCTATCATTTCAGTCAGCTACATGATCTGATAAACAGACTGACAGGATAAAAAGCAAAGATTCCAAAGATATAAACACAGGAACTCATACCAATGCATGCCCAAATATTGCATTGGCATGTCATGTAGGAACATTTTAAGTGTTAACACTTAAAAAAATAAACTGTGTACCTGCTAGTCCTGGCTGGCTGTAAATAAAATAGATACATATGTAAGGAACATGACTATAGTTGTGCAAACACAGGAAACATACCATAACATATATGGTACTTAGAAGTACTTAGAATAATGAACACACTCTGTGCCTCCCCCTATCAGTGTGTGTGGAATGGCTACAAGTTATGTTTGGCACTGGCAATGAGAGGAACCTTGGAATGATTAACTTGTGTGGAATACTGAAAAGTAACAAATGACTTCAATAACCCAAACCTCACTGGGTATGTAGCAGGGGAACTCTAAAACATACATCTTCTGGAAGTACACAACAGGTTGAGCAATTAAAAGATAATGCAGGAACTTGTAATATGTATATAGCAGAGATCCCAGTCCAAGTCACACATTTACTATCAAGTACTTTTCAGAGTTTTAGTAAATGTGTTGCAAGAACCTAATCAACCAAGACACATATTAGGTCAGTTAACTCCTTCAATCCAATGATGTACATTCTTTTATTATCTTATTTTTCCTGTCTTCAGGTAATTATATTCAATTCAGGAAGAATATGTAGAAGTGAAGGAGTTAATGCTCTAGTTGACCCATCCAGTTCAAAAAGTTTCCCTAGCTAAATACAACCATCTGGAGCAAGAACAAAGTGAACAGTTTGTCACTGGACTGAAGAGGTTAGGATGTTTGTTATGCTGCAATGGTTTTAAATATCCTAAGACAACACTGGGATGATACTTGGCTCCCTGAGTGTACAAGATGAAGACCAGGATACACTAACCTTTGAGAACTGGGATATCTTGTTCATGCCATCTGCTGATTATTTTATTCAACTTTAGTTAGACTTTTCAGGTTGGAGGGGTTACATATAGCCTCAGTGAACCCCTTAAAATGAAAGGCCTTTCCAAAGCTGAATAAAAAGTCCAGTAGCAGTAACAATAGGCTTAAAAGAATGTCACCCGGATCCAGGGAGTTAATACGGTACTACAATACTCTACCTACGATAACACAGAGAACAACTGTTTACTGTACTTCTTACAAAACAATGTCACCTGCAGTCTACAATACCTGTTAATCTAATTTGTTATCAACTGAATGAAACCTAGACTAAACTGCCGCACAAAGATTTTCTACTGTGACAGAAACAAAATAATGCCCTGAAATCATCTATACCAAAACTTTTACTGCACTACTAGCACATGTGTCAATTTACCTTTTAGCAATAAATTCCAACAGCCTACATATCTGTCTTGATATTTTCTTGTTGGGCAGTTCACCATCAGTACCAATTTTATAGTTTCTTCTGTGCTGAAACCTCCTTTATTTCCTTCCTTGCTTTAACATGGTTCCACACTGCAAGGTCAAGAAGTGCTTCTCAGAGTGGCATCTGAAATACAGTTGGTTATTGTTATAAGTCTTCTACTTTGACAGTGACAGTCTTTTTGCTATTAAAGGATCAGCTGTTACTACTGATTTTAATCCAGAATGAATTACAGAAAAATCACCTATAAATATTTCATTGCTACCTACAAAGATGATAAACCAGTTCCCCAAACCAATAACTGCAATTAAATGGAAAAAGCAGTACATTTATCTGTTACTGAATGTACAACCACACAACCTGGAATTCAACATCTGACTTACAGGTAAAAAAAAAAAAAAAAGGGAGAGAGAGAGAGAGAGGGGGGGGGGGTTAGCTGATACTGTTTGCCATTTTGCTCCAAAACTCGAGGAAAAACGGACTGAAACTTACAGTCACCTGTGCATTTACATAAGACTTTATACACAGTTTCTACATTTATTAGGGATGGGGAAATCCAATGCACATACCATTTATCTCAAAATTAAATTGTCTTCCTTCCTCTTTGACAATCCCAGGTACAGTTGAGGTTTTTGATGGACCAGAAACTTAACTCCAACACAAAGTATGCTTTATTTATGATTTATAGTTACTACTGCTCAGCAACTTTATACTAAGGGAATCTCTTGTTGTAAAATACTCACATCACTACTAGCCACAATGCGATCCTCTACTAACCTGACAAAATCAACTGGAAGCAATGAGAATAAACTAATAAACATCAGTGTCTTGAAGCAATTAACCAAACACAAAAGCCTGGAGAAAGTAAGGTCAGGCCCTGTGTGAGGCCAATAAAAGTTAAGAAAGTCACCTTAACAAGTATTTTCTGATAAAGAATAACACATTTACTAACTAAAGGACTATCCACCTATCATCCAAGCCTACACTGCCCCACGAGGAGCGTAGGAGCCCGGGGCTAGGCAAGTTGGTCCTGACATTTAAGATGACAGTGACCAGCCTCACTCATCCCTGAGTGGCATTACATGAGCAATAAACCCCAATCACTCCTTGCATATAAACCTTAACCGGCTCAATCCGATTGGAGCGCACTAATTATCCACTAAACCACCAGGCGCCAAAATTTGGTTATATAGTTACCACCCAGCATAATAAATGGTTTCCTGGTGTACTGGATGGTTTCTTGGTGTACTAAAGGACTAAATGAATAAAAATAAGACTAGGAAACATGTGAGTGAACAGCCGACACAGTAACGCCATCCCAACTCACCAATAAGACTATCAAGGGATCACCTCACACATACAGTCCTGCCTGCAACTCAGATGGACTTGCTAGGACCTCTGATGATGCCGGCCCTGCATGATACCATGAATGGTGTTCTCATTCAACATTCTAGCAAAATGAAACTACAAAAACACTTTCTCCATTCTGATGATGGTCCGAAATTTCCACTTTCTCAGCAATGCTAAATGTTTTCCTCTTCTTTTTTTCGCTTGAAGATGAAGTACTTGGATGCTCAGACATAAGTTGGTTGGACGGATTGCGATGAGTGGGAGAGAGAAGGAGTGAACAGTGTGCTAACCAAAGGAGTGTTGGGACACAGCTACTTTACATGTGTTGAAGTGTCACGTGGCATGTGGGACTGGGTTAGTCATGAAACAGGAAAATCTCTAGTTAGCAAATAATGCATTTGCTGTGGTGGTAAATTTGAAAACACTATTTCCAACACAATTCTGCAGGTGTATTAGAAAATATTAATATTATCTTGTTCTTTGTGACATAATTAAATTGTTATAAAAAATTGCATTATATGCCAACCTTACCATACTTGCAATACCACTGCAGAGTGGTGGGGTTACCATTCCAACATCAATACAATGAAGAATGATTTCAACCACATGCTAATGCCTTCTTTTATTTATCCTCATCCTCAGCGTAAAACCCATATTCTCACCTAAATATGGGGTGAGGTAGAAACAAGGAAAGGGAAAGTATGAAAGTGGGACAGCTATCATCAGTGTCCTCAATGACTGCAAGGAATGTGATGATCCTTTCACACTTGGTAGTGTCCCCTTCACAGGACTGTTCTCTAATGCATACAGGGAAATCAATGGTGAACCTTTGTGCTGTGTACTGATACAGTGCATTAGCCCCACTGTCCATACAGAGCAAAGGTGCTCTAACCAGACATGGCCCACTAGGGTCTAATTCTGAGGAATGGTTGGGGTTTCTTGCTTACATAATGCCACTTGGGGCAAGCAACTCATCACTCTCACCTCCAACATCTGAAATGATTAGCCCAATCGCAGGCCCCTCATTCCTGGTGTGGCAATACTTGTGTTTGTAAGACTGTTTTCTCCCTTACCCTCCATCTCTGTCTTTAATATACAGTGTACTTGCTTGTCCACTCCCTCATTATCAGCATTATACACAATCTGTTTTTACTAGTGTGTTCTACTTTGGTTCTTTTGGGCCTAAAATCAGTTTACTTGTATGTAACTACCAGACATAACAACAGTTTAATCTCAGCAGCCTGAATGGAATAATTGTATTCAAAATACAGCTAACACCACACAGTTTTATTAAACTTAGGTGGCAACCACTGGGCCAAAAGAGTTGGAAATAATCTTACATCAACATCTGACTGTACAGTAGTAAGTTGAACTGAAGCAATAAGTAGTACAGTAAAACCAGACAGTCACTAGCCTTTGCCATGACTGGTTACATGGGTTCATAGGAGTGCCAGTCCAGGCTTTCCCTCCTCTCTCGACCCACCACTTTGGTAAAGAACTCCTCCAGTATCTCAGGCAGCTGTGGTTCCTCGTAGTCACGCATCATGAAGCTCCCCTCGCACACTGCCCCTCGTATCATGGCGGACAGCACTGGGGATGGTAGGTGGATAAGACTGTGCTATACAGTAAATTTTGTTAGAAGCCATTTTCAAAATTATTTTGCTCTCAGAGGTTAGTTAGGTTGAGTCAAAGCTGGGCTGTTTAAGGAACAGCAGAAGCAAGGTAGATCAAAACTTTTCAACTTGCACAGGCCTCTCAGCTGAACTATCAAAGTCTAATGACAAGCTCCTTCCCTATTTTCCTTAATGCTAATTAAGCCTCTATCAGAATCAATCTGAATAAAGCAAATACACACATTCATCCATCCATCCATCCATCATCCAATCCTACATTGCCCCATGAGGAGCATAGGAGCCCGAGGCTAGGCAGTTGGTCCCGACATTTAAGATGAGAGTGACCAGCCTCACTCATCCCTGAGTGGCATTACATGAGCAACCAACCCCAACCAGCCCCTGGATATAAACCTTCACCGGCTCAATCCAATTGGAGCGCAATAATTACCCACTAAACCACCAGGCACCAAAATTTGGTCATATGGTTCCCACCCAGCGTAGTAAATGGTTTCCTGGTGCACAGGACACCATTTGGCTTGTCACTCAGTGTTGAGTCACCCACAGGCTGAAGGAAGTGGAAAGAATGGAGGAAAGAAAGACAGAAGAGGGAGTGTAAAGTCACCCGTAGGCAGAAGGACAAGGAAAGAATGAAGGAAAGACAGAAGAGAATGGAAGGAAAGAAGGATGGAGAGGAAAGGGCAGACACCCGAGAGCAGCACTACATCGAGTGAGTGGATGGTGAGCGCCCCCACCTACCACAATACTTACTACTGTATTACAAAACCTAATATCCTACATGTACTTACACAGGCCCACCAGTGAATTCTGTCTGCAGATATTAGCTACTTATTTTACCAAAATATCTGAAGAGGAAGCCTATAGAGGACTACAACAATTAATGTACAATACATAATGGTGCTGGAGAAGGATACCATCATGTGCTGACACAATATACCATAACCATTTATGCAAACTTCCTTCCTCCCTATCCCCCAAAGAAGATGGGCTGCAAATGGGTAACCTTAGTCTGCAGTTCACCCAGTTCATATTCAGATAAGTCTGAGGCCACAACAACAATACTGAAACAGTACGTATTGTGTGACAAAGCAATGTACACTGATTAAGAGCCCTCTCAGAATGTACTACACTACTGTATGAGGTGATGGTAACTGCACATATACAGATCCTGGCAAAGGTCATACACTGAAGCTCCATTACCCATTTTCTGGGCAAAGGTATCCGTCATCTAAATAAATCATGATCGCAGTGGTGGCCAGAATATCACACCCATCTGCCCCACCAAGAGTTAATACCCAGTACAGTACTTGGCCATCCATTATACTCCTCATCCATATCCTCATTTCCTTCTAGAGATAGGGGGTTATTAAAAAAAAAAAAAAAAAAAAAAAAAAAAATCTATACAAAACCTATCTCACACAATCCCTTATTGCCCCATGATGAGCACAAAGGCCTGGGAAGAGGCTACTCATTTTAGACATTTTGGATGCTGAGTGAACAGCCACTCTCTTCAGTGGTATTATGTGAAAAATTTACTCCAACCATTCCCTGGATGTAGCCTACACTTTTCAGGTCATATCCAGTTGGAGTGCCATAACCCATTACAGTACACTATTGTACTAAGGTTGCCATCATTTTGTTGTAACCCAAGCTTCATCTTAACATAAACTTGATGGACTGACTGAAGATGCCCTTACCAAGCAGTTCAACATCCTCCTCTCAGTGGAAAGGGAGGAAACTGAGGGACATTTGTACAGCCAGACAACATATCCATCCTACTATGCAATTGCCACCACAAGAAGGCACCTCTCTCCAGCACCTACTGTACCTATAAAACCTAAGAATATTATACACTTAACAAGGGTGTATACATTTGTTTGGCTGAGGTCGATAGAGACAGAGGATCTTCTTGCCCATGGCTGATGCTTGCCCCACCTCGTACCCAACACCCAGGGATGGCTGGGTCACCTCTGCCACCACAGCTGGAAATGATGTTGATAACAGTACTTAATTTAATTATCCATCTACAATGTTCACATCAGCCTTGTGCCACAACATTATCATTAATTGAGTAAACAGTGAGTTTTCATCAGTGCACAGCATTTCACCCATGCATAAGAAAATCACATATTGTCCTGTAGTAATGGCCAGAACAAATACAAGAATCAGACAACTTTACGCTGCTGCAGTTAACTTAGATTCTACCAATCTCCTTCAGGAGATGGCATGTGATGTGATGGAGTGGAACCAGAAAATGAAAATATCATACTGATGTGGTATGAACATGTAACCAGAATAGAAAGACAGAGACAAAACATATGTTTGTGAGAAAATAAGACAGCTACCATATCATTCAAAAGGGTAAAAATCTCCAACTACAATAAGTCTTCTGTAAAAGTCACTTTTTTTTTTCTTTTTTTTTTAATTTTTTTTTTACCAAGCTGACTGAATTTCAGAAAATTGTCCTATTAATGTTCAACTGTTACCTATGAAGCTGATCTGCAAGTTTCACCCACTTTATAAAAACAGTTGCGTATTTTTGAAATATATCCCTAACACACAATGGTGAATGTCTGTATACAGTAATGAATTCAGCAATTTATAGGTGAGAGAAGGAAAATCAGGAGTGACTGAGAGTGGGAAAGATGTGTTAAGACAAAGCTGCTTTGAGACCCTTCTGTCACGACCATTTGACCAAAGGAGAGTAACTTGAAAGGAGCAGATTTGGTAGACTGATCTTACAAAGACGGTACAAAAACAATATCAGTAATTCTTCTGTAAAAGAAACCGTATATCGTATGTGCAGAATACAGTAGTTTCTATTCACCAATGAGATTTACATACTGTATACTCATACATATGTTGCAATGTAATCAATGAATACTGTATGCTTCTAAACAGTCTATTTAACTAACCTTAACTTCCTCTAAACAGCTGCTCTGCATAAACAATTTCAAGCAACCTTATTCAGAGTCTATCTATCTATCTATTGCCAGATGCACAATCCCGTAAGGGGCGGCCACTTGACCCTGAGCTACCCATTCTATGGGGAGGGGCACCAACCCTCCACCAACCCACTTGTTAACATGTAGGGAGCACGTATGGGTTGGTTATATGGTTACCACCCAGCATTGTAAATGGTTTCTTGGCATACAGGAAACCATTTGGCTTGTCACTCAATGTAAAGACACCTGTGAAGGAAAGAAAAGCAATAAGAAGTGACAGGAAAGATGGGAGAAATAGGAAGAGAGGAGGACAGACACAGAAAAAGAATGATAAAGGCTAAGGAAGAAGTAGGTAGCACTACATCAAGTGAGTGGATGATGGTCGCCACCACCTACTAGATTTATTCAGAGTCGATGAATAATAATAATAATGCTATGATAAGCTTTCCACATCATGAAGGCACGATACAGGAACCCAAGCTAACAAACAAAACTTGGATTTTTCTTTACTTCCGCTGCTTCAGACAACTTACCATGGCATTCCTTCAGCAGCCTCACATCACGGTCATGGATATCCTTGTCTGTCTTGGCATCACCTGCAAGTGGCAAGAAATATTTTAAAAGAGGCAAAATGCTTTTTCTCACCACAGACTACATAGAATAATTTAAAGCCGATGTTGCAAATAGTTAAGCTGTGAGATGGAGCTAAAATTTCAGGGGCCTGAATGATGTGTAATGTATGAGGAAATTGTGGGCCATTTCACTGGTCATGTACAGTAAATCACCAGGTTTCGCGCCTAATAGGGACCGTGAAAAGTACCATGCAAGTTGATTTCGCCAAAGTTGGGGCACTGACCTTATGGGAAATAATATAGGGACTGGGCTCGTATGAAAATTCACCCTCCTAGTGTATTTCCTACTTTAAATACATCCTAAAGTTACCTGAAATGTTGCTATTAACACATTAAATCATAAAGTAACTAACAATAAAATATGGGAACATCATAAATACAGTACAGTACACTTAACACGGTATGTATTGGTAATATTACAGTACTTGCACGTGTAAAAACACATTCCCTCCATTCAAACATAACACTCACTAGAAAGACCAGGGTGAAGGGTTTAATGCACTCAATGCTAGGGGGGTATCCAAAGCTTTGAGTAGGGCTAGTGGTCCCCACCACTGCCTCCAACACCGTCTCCATCATCACGACTCCATTCTTGTTGCACCCTTTGATGCAGCACATTTATTCTGTTATGCCTCTCCCTTGAAGCTTGACTCTCATTTTAACTAATCATACTTGCATTTTTCACCCCCTTGTGGTAGTCATGCTTAGCCTTCCCTTTTCCGCCTGCTGTTCCAGGTTCATGCCTTCTTACAGCATTTCTACTATCACTCGGTCCACCTCCAGCTCCACTTGAAGCACAAGATGACACACTGTATTTCTGTAAATTACTAATCAAGGATGTGAGAGCGTAACAGTCAACTTGCAGACACACTGAACACGTGTGGGAAGAACTGAAACTGAGTGTTGGTGCTGGCGTCGCAGTGGCAAGAATTTGAAACTTGTGATGCCAGAGGGTGCAAAAATGCATTTTTTTTTGTCGCAAGCATTCAATCACAGGAATATTTGATGGCTGCCACAAAAGTGCGTTTCACCAATCTGGATGCTGCAAAACCTGGTACCCTACTGAACTGACAAAACTCATCTGGGTCACTCATGCCTCAGTCATGTAGTAGCCACTGCCACACACAGCTTTACTTATGCTGAGCTCTGGAGAGTTGCATAGAAATCCCATGCAACTCTCCAGTAATAGAAATTCCATGCAATTACAAAAGTATTACTGTATATAGTTCTTAAATTTAAATGGGAAAAATTGTAATGACACAACAGCCTAAATAAATAAATAAATAAATAAAATAAACACATAATATCTGCTATGATACTCTAAACACTGGCCTTTCAATATGCACTCCACTGTCCTGTACCCACCAGGCACAACTTTATGTTTATGCAAATGTGGATGATGTCAGCGTCAGCCTGCCTCCTTTATGTTACATACAATACATAGCCAGTCACCTGCTTTTGGCTTTACTCTTTTCCATGCACACATCCCACTCTCACACTTGATAAATAACAAAATATTCTTAAAGCCTATAGCTCATTCTGTGGAAAATAATAAAATTGCGTCAAACTTGTATCCCAAGTTTTTTTTTTTTTTAGGGTTTAACTCACTGGACTACACCACCAGTTACTGAGTCAGCTTCTCACCTTCCGCTTCTCCCAGTGCAGTGGTAGTCTTGCTGGCAACAAATGGTGTGAGGACAGTCCCATACTTTCCCAGCATCTCCACAATCCTCCCATACAGATCAACATCTGCTCGGCCGGCACGAATGCTCCCACAGAAGTAAATCTTCCACTGAGGTGCCATGGTTATCTGTGGGGTACGGTACAGTGAATTAGAAGAAATACAGTATTGTTATTAGTTATCTTTGCAATTTACAGTGAATTAAAGGATATGTTGCTAAACTATGTTATCTTTGAAATTTAGAGAATTAAAGGAAATGTTGCTATTACTGTATAAGGTATCGGCAGTTATCTTTGCAATTTACAGTGAATTAAAGGAAATGTTGCTATTTGTTATCTTTGCAATTTACACTAAACAGTACCGTACACACTACAATACACTTAACTCATGCACCTCACTATCACAGCGCAGACACACAGACAATCCTTCTACACATCAACAAATGATCTCTGTTAGTGCCTTGGCTGGTGGCCAGTTTCCTACTACCCTAAATCTAACTTTCAAAACCAATCTTTGGCACCAGCTAATGTATACTGCCTGCCTGTATATGCCCATGCCATCTCAGTACATACAGTATACCTTCTTGTCAATTTAGTAGTTTCACAGCTCACTCCTATCACCTTTTCTTACATTCCAAAACACAGTACTCTGCCTGCAGCAATTAGAGGAGAACTGCCAGGACACAACAAGAACAAAATATACATATTACAATTACAGTATTATGCTGAAAGGTTGAAGGGGTTTAGGGTAAACCTGGTTTTGGCCACAGATACAAAACAACCTCCTCCCACCACTCACTGCACAAGTCTGATTAATTCCCTCACACTACTCTACCTATATACCTCGCATATCTGGGGATAATTACTTTCAGGTTTCTATCACATTCTTTTTTTTTTTAAGGCATGACAAATCTATACCAGTACCTGGACATTAGCTAAGGGATTAGGTAGCTGTCTTAGCTGATAAGCCTAGTGATAACCTTATCAATTTCGCTGTCACAAACCACCCTTACATATCAGTAAAAACTGAACACAATACTGTATTCATCCCTTCACTACTATGAATATGTGATAGGAAGGGGTGCCCACCACCCACTCATTTGATATACCGGTACAACAGTACTGCTTTAAGACGGTCTGAATGATGAACCAAACTGTTTCCTATGCCATAACCCTGGAAAACATTTACCACACTGGGTGGTAACCATATACTGGTACTCTAACCAAGACACCTGGTGGTATAGTGAGCTGAGGCACTCCAACCAGATGGGGCCCATAAGAGTAAGCTTCTGAGGGTTGGTTGGGTATACTTCTGAGGGTTGGTTGTCATCCCCAAACAATTTCAATCAATATTTCTAAACTTAACAGAACTGTCTGGTGGTTGTAAAAAGAAAAAAGTTAAATCCTCTGGTAGGGGTTACTGTACAGCAAAATAACTACTGTAGCCTACTGTACTACACCTTTTACTCTTTGATCAATGTCACATCTACCAATCAGCACTGCACTACATTGCATTACAGTATTATAGGATGTAAAGTTTGTCAAAGATCAGTGAAGGGTAATATTTCAACAGATTCTATCAAAACCCCTAAACTTGGCTTACATTTTCCTCTTTACTGTGCTGCAAAGCACTTTATACCTGACATTAGTATGAGCTGGCTGTGACAGCCTCAGACTTGGTGCTAAAATATTACTGGGTGTGAATGCATAGTTTTCCATATTTACCAAACCTCAGCTGGAATGTGTACTGTACAGCTGCTCACCCTTGGCAGGTATGTGCAATTTGGCTGCTACAGTACCAACATATATCCCACCAATAAATACACCCAATATGATAATTTAACTTTTGTTACAGTGAGCTTTGCAATTCCATATTGTGTGCTGTACTACAAAACGGTAGCATATCAGTGTATGTATTTATGGTGATTAACTGATTAATAAGGGGAAGTTTGTAATCCCCCAAATTGGTAAACATTTCAACAGCCTTTCACAAACTAAGGCTAATAATGCAGATGTCATATACTACCTTGCCACAGCAGCTCATCTATTCAAATTTATTCATCATACAATACTGTTTTTTCTTAACATAAACAAAGACATACACTAAACCAGTACAATACAATGAAATGAATATTCTACCAATAATCAAACCAACCTATATAGCTAACTCAGTGAATCATGTCTGATACGGCAGGACACTGAAATACTGTTTAGGTTGTTATCTATAACTGACAAACACCCACAATCCAACAAGTGCCTGCTCCTACGCTGGCATGATTAGCGGGGGTATACTGTGCTGAACCGTATTGTATACAGTATTAATGTCCTGTTTAAATCAGTCAGTTTTAGTTTATGCTTGCTGCTAACTGATCATTTATTCAACATCAAGGGAACTGTTGAACTGAAGGTGTTTGATACAGTACCGGTATACCCAAAATTATCCTCCACTTAACTACACATCTTTCTTCATGTGATAAAACCATCTGGAGCTAACAGGAATAAAATATCAAAATACCGGTACATACCTGGACTGGAGAGGCTAAGCCAACTATAACATAACCCTGGCTTTTGAGCTTTGTCCTCTTCACCCTGACAACATCCCTTTCTTTTTTAAAGTGTGGAGACACCTCTCCAGGACTGGCTCTGTCCATCTGTCTATAACTAATGATTTTTGGATGCGATGTGCTTGTTTCATAAACTTTACCAGGTACTGGTAATGCAATTATTGGTAGTTTCTGCTCTACAGATAGGTCAGCTCTAGCAAATGCATTTTTTAGCACCTAGTAAATAAGTACCACAGTAGGGAAGGAGATCTTAGCTCCAATTGTTATCATACTTGTTAAAATTGTGTTCTGTCAGGTTCAGTACAATTATGTTGGGTTTGGTTTAACCAATTTAACAGTCGGGAACTCAATAATAAGGGGATGCAGGAGCAATTGAATCAGGGTTCCTTTCATCCAATCCTTGTTTATTATATGTGTTAAAGAAAAGAATATTTACAAAGGATATTTAAAGATGAGAAAGTACTCATTTAAAGTAACAAGCATGCTGATTTTAGCATCCAATAGTTGGGGCGTAATCCCAAAAATTTACCCCAAAACTAATTTAACAGGCTTATCCAAACTAATGTATTTTAATTTAATCTAATTAACTTGGCCAAGGCAAATTTACCAGTTTCCACCGTAAGTCCTGTCTAACTTGATCTCCCAAATGCTCATTATAATATAGTCTGGATGCAGTAAGAATGAAGACTGGCAGGCTCTGCTCTCCTCAGCACTAACAAGCCATAAGAACAATAAATCAGTCTAGTGATAGCAAGGATGAAAGAAAACCACCTTCATGATGGGGCTACACGATTACCGTAGGTAACAGCATCCTCCCCCAGCTGCAAAAGGGATCAATCCCCGAGCTAGACCTCGTCAGATCATATAGCCCTGCTAGGGTTACAGGAGAGCGCTACCCCTCCGGTATTATTTTACAAGTGGACAATATGCAGTTTTGGAATTTACCGGGCGGGGCGCGAACTCGCAACCTCAAGACTACGAGCCCGACACCTTACCACCGAGCTACCGCGTTCCCCCACAAGCTGCGAAGTAACGTAAAATACATAACCAATTAAACTGCTAAACAACGATTCTTACTTTATTTTCTACATGGCATTACCTTCCTTTTCACCTTATGGGTTAGTTATTGGATCCAAACACGAAAGACAGTGTTCCTGAATCGGGATATGAAGGTCCTGAGGAGAAGCGGGAAACTAAATACCAAACAAACACCAACAACACAATGAGGAACTGACACTGCACTATTTGTCACAAAGTCCATATCGTCCCCATATCCTCCAGATCATGTATAATGAATCGATTCAATAAATCTTTCACAATATCATATAACCAGTCTGAATCATTAATGTTCCATGAATATTTAAGAGGCTACAATTTATACTGACGTCCATATAGATGGTAAAGGCGAGATGCTTTTCAACCGAACACACTAATAAACAAAAAGACCGCCAGTCCATCACACTTTTCCCCTCATTATCCCTTAAGCCATGATTATGTAATTTATTCCTTTTTTTTTTTTACCAGTGTACTTTTCCAAAAATATATCTTGTAGTGCTCTTCTATAAGTATTATAAAATGTACCGTATACTTCGAAAGGGGTCAATCAGGATTTTTCCCGATAAATCTTTGAAATTTTTGAAATCGAATAAAGCTGACACTATTGATCACATTAACTTTAAGTTAGTAAGCTATTTTGGGGGGGCTAACACCAAAATGGGTCCGTAGGTTACGGAGCACAACAAAATATGGAATAAATGAGACTGCTCGCAACCACTTCAATCCGATGACTGCAGTACTTTGCATTTTATTTTTGCCACCGAAATATTTTATTCACCTTGGGAGAAACATCTAACTTAGGGGATCGACAGAGCTCCGTAACACTCTCAGAACCAGACAACTCTTATTCCGCCCAACGTCAGTTCACTGTAATAAGTAAAGGGAGCCTGAAAGTTAACTTCTACAACTTGGAGCTCTCCCAGAATAGGTAAATAAATAAATAAACAAGCATCAACAACTACAAAGGTACCTCACTTGATTAAGAGTGTTAAGAACACTTGAACGTGTCCCTCTGAGCTCGTTAGATATAGTTTAGGCTTCCTGCCTTATAAAATTATATCGACAGGAAAAGACAGGACCAAGGACCACTAATGTTTGAGACACCAGAGAAAGCTAGAGCCTGTGTGTGTGTGTTCTTACCTAATTCTTACCTAATTGTATCTTTACAGGAATGAGTCAAGCTCGTACTGTCCCGTGTCTTAAACCATATTTATCGTACATATCCTTAAATTTGTGAATTGTTTTGGCACACACTATTTCATTCGGTAGTGCATTCCATTGATCAGTTGCTCGGTTTGGGAAACTGAATTTCCTTACGTCTTTATCACCTCTCTTCTTATGCAATTTTTTGCAGTGTCCTCTTGCTGATGCTTCCCCATATGTTAAGTAATCATTTATGTCTATTTTCTCCTTTCCTGATATGCATTTATATAGCATTATCATGTCACCTCTTTTCCTTCTCTCCTGTAGTGTTGGTAGATTCAGTTTATTTAGTCTTTCTTCGTAGCTTAGGTCCCTTAAGCTTGGTATCCATCTTGTAGCGGCCCTTTGAACTTTTTCAATCTTGTCTATGTGCTTTTTGAGATGAGGACTCCAGACTACTGATGCATATTCCAGGGTTGGTCTAATGAATGATGTTATTATCCTTCTTAGCATGTCTTCATTTATGTATGTGAATGGTATTCTCATATTTGCAAGCAGTGTACTGTATACATGTTCCGTACCTTCTCGCTGATGTGGTCAGCCGGAGATAGTCTGTTATTGATAATCACACCTAGGTCTTTCTCTCTTTCTGATGTGTATAGGGTTTTATTTCCTAACTTATAATCCCAATCAGGTCTTTTTCCACTTTTACCAAACTTGATTACATGACACTTGTCCACATTGAATTCCATTTGCCATGTACTACTCCATTCATGAAGTTTATTTAATTCTTCTTGTAGCTCTTTACAAGAGTCTGTGTTAGTAATTCTCCTTTGTATTTTTGCATCATCTGCAAACATATTCAGATAGCTCTCATTTCCAGTGTTACTGTTTATATCATTTATATACACTAAAAACATGATTGGTGCCAGCACTGAACCCTGTGGTACTCCACTAGTCACTTCTTTCCATGACGAGTAGTTTCCTCCTAGTACTGTCCTCATTTCTCTTTTTATGAGAAAGTCTTGCATCCAACAAAACAGTTTGCCTCGAATTCCTCCTTGATGGTACAGTTTTCATAAAAGTCTTTGGTGTGGTACTGTGTCAAAAGCTTTCTTGCAATCTAAATAGATACTGTCCACCCATCCTTCCCTTTCCTGTATTGTGTTTGTTACTCTGTCATAGTAGCTCGACAGATTAGTAACACATGATTTTCCCTTTCTGAAACCAAACTGTCTTTCTGTTATCATACTGTGTTCTTCTAGATGATTTACCCAAGCTTTTCTTATAAGTTTTTCTAATACCTTGCTTACAACACTGGTCAGTGATACTGGTCGGTAGTTGAGTGGATTTTGTCTATTTCC
The DNA here is from genome assembly GCF_032717465.1 of Coenobita brevimanus. Classification (NCBI taxonomy): domain Eukaryota; kingdom Metazoa; phylum Arthropoda; class Malacostraca; order Decapoda; family Coenobitidae; genus Coenobita; species Coenobita brevimanus. The sequence continues at coordinate 2,186,131 of NC_136991.1, forward strand.
TTTCTTGAATAAGGGGACAATATTTGCTTTTTTCCAAATATCAGGTAGTTTACCTTGACTCAAGGATTTCTTGAAAATTAAAAATAATGGTTTACTTAACTCCTTTGCACATTCTCGTAATACCCAACATGAAATTTCATCAGGACCACTTGCTTTTCCTCTGTCTAATCTACTTAACTTCTCCTGTATTACTTTTTCTGCTATTTGTATATCTGGTAGTATGTGTGGACATGCGTGTTCCACATAGTCCCTCTCAAAATTTTTTTTCTTCTGTAAAAACTAATTGGAAATTCTTATTTAGTGCTTCACAAATATCTTTCTCTTGTGTATAAGTGATTCCATCGTCCGTAATGGATTGTATTATATCTTTTACTTTAGTTTTGCTTCTGATATAGCTGTAAAACAGCTTTGGTTGATCACTACTTTTATTTATTATATCCTCCTCAAACTGTTTTTGGGCTTCCCTCCTTATTCTTGTATAGTCGTTTCTTGCCTGTTTGTAATTATTATACGCCCTTTCACTATTGTGTCTGCTGTATCTATTCCACAACAAATCTCTTCTTTCTTTTGATTTTTTACATTTTGTATTGAACCATTTCTGTATTTTCTTATCTGCTTCTTTGTGCTGTGGGATGTACTTCTGGACTCCTATTTCATAAAATTCACAAATTTTTTTATATACAACATTTAAATCTTGTCCTCTAAGCTCATTTTCCCAATCAACTTCTAAGAAATACTTCTTTAGGTCTTGATAATTTCCCTTTTTATAGTTTAGGCTCTTTTTGTAACTATCATTGCTGTTTACTATGTCATATGCTATCCTGAAGTTATAATTTAGTACTGCATGATCGCTTTTGCCGAGTGGAGGGTGATATATTAAACTGTCAGTATCATTTTCTTGCCTTGTAAATATTAGATCTAGCACTGAAGGTACATCAAGTGCGTAATATAGCGGCCGGCATGTACGCACACGCCTTCTTCTCGGCTCATATTATAATATATTCTCGTCTGTTGAGGAAGCTTCCTACCACCATTTTCTAAGCATTTTATTTTGCTTAATATACCTTACTGTATTATTCTGTAACATGAATCCTTCCAATATCCCCATAGTCTGCATAAATAACTCACTGTACCTTTTACTCTTGTGGTAGGTGGTGGCGACCATCATCCACTCACTTGATGTAGTGCTGCCTACTTCCTTAGCTTTTATAATTCTTTTTCTGTGCCTGCCCTCCTCTCTTCCTATTTCTCCTATCTTTCCTGTCACTTCTTATTCCTTTTCTTTCCTTTATAGGTGGCTTTACATTGAGTGACAAGCCAAATGGTTTCCTGTAAGCCAAGAAACCATTTACAACGCTGGGTGGTAACCACATAACCAAACCATACGTGCTCCCTACGTGTCAACAAGTGTGTTGGTGGAGGGTTGGTGCCCCTCCCTGTAAAACAACTAACTTAGTGTCAAATGGCCACCCTTTGCGGGATTGTGGTGTCTGGCAATAGATAGATAGATAGACCTTTTACTGTTGACCTAACGTGCTCATATGTAGCAAGGTTTGTCATATGCACTCCACCAACCCTTTCATCAAACTTGGTTAAAATCGGCAGAAAATTCCTCGTTTTTTGCGTGGCCGGACTTATTCTCACGGGCCTGGAACTATTTTCAAGGCGGCCGTGAGAATAGTTCCGGCCTTGAGATAACGAACAATTTTTATCCGATTTAACCACATTTGGAGGAGGCGCGACCCTTGATCCCGGCGATGTCTTTGAAGAATAGGGTAAAGGTCAAGGTCACTAACCTAAGTCAACTGTAAGCTTCAGTTGTATCCCTGATTGTTGACCTTTTTTTTGCAAGGAAGAAGGAACCCAAGGCCAGAAACACGAAAATTGTTACCTCAAAGAAAAAATAAAAGCAAGATAACAGCGACCCAAACTCAAGATCCATTCAAGATGCCTGGATACACTGCATTTAAAAGACTTCAGCCCTCCCTCCAAATTTGGTTGGAATCGGAGTATTGTTAATTTTTAGCGTGTCCGGAACTATTCTCATGGCCCCTGTGAGAATAGTTCCGGCCTAGAGACACACGGGACAGTTTTTATCCGATTTTCATTGAAGTTGGGGGAGATGTGAGGGAGTCCATGATCATTCCAGTCGTGTTTCAAAGCAATACGTTAAAGATCTTAGAAAATACAAGGCAAGGGTCTTGAATTTGACTCTCTGCTATCTTGTTTTTGTTTTTTCTTGGAAGGAACAGTCTTGCGGGCTCCTGGCCTTTGGTTCCTTCTTTCTTACGTAAAAAAACAATCTCGTCGGATATGGAAGCTCCCAAACACCTTTTTCATACCAATTTATTTTTTCGTGTGTCATTTTAATCATGTTTTTTTCTTACTTATACGATGTTTTATGTTGACTATACAAAGGAATATGATAAATGAGACTTATAGTAAGATATACCCTGCAAAATAAATCGCTAAGGAGGAGGTATTAGGGAACTTCCTCATTCTTCGAGATTATGAGTCAAGGTCTAGTTTGTGATTGCATCTAGCACTTCTTCGTGACTAGCATTTGTCATTAATCTCTTGTTATTTACGTTTCCTCAGTATTACAAGGAGACAAATAACATGCAAATCAGTAGTAACAAGGAAACTAAATCGTTAAAGCAAAGGTGCTAAAGGCAAAGGAAACTAAATCGCTAAGGGAAAAGTGCTAGAGGTGTAATAAGGAAACTAAATCGCTAAGGAAAAAGTGTTAAAAGTGTAATAAGGAAACTAAATCGCTAAAGGCAAGGTGCTAAAGGTGTAATAAGGAAACTAAATCGCTAAGGGAAAAGTGCTAGAGGTGTAATAAGGAAACTAAATCGCTAAAGGAAAAGTGCTCATGGTGTAATAAGGAACCTAAATCGCTAAGGGAAAAGTGCTCAAGTGAAATAAGGAAACTAAATCGCTATGGGAAAAGTACTAAAGGTGAAATAAGGAAACTAAATCGCCAAGGGAAAAGTGGTTGGGGTGTCCGTAACTAAACAGGCCACGAACCATGGTGTGCGCAGTCCGTAGTTTTGTGTGTGTGTGTGTGTGTGTGTGTGTGTGTGTGTGTGTGTGTGTGTGTGTGTGTGTGTGTGTGTGTGTTCTTATTATCGACAGACGATTGTGTTCAATATCAGGAAGAACTCGTGGTGAATGGGTAAAATGTCTCTCTCTCTCTCTCGCCAAGGGAAAAGTGGTTGGGGTGTCCGTAACTAAACAGGCCACGAACCATGGTGTGCGCAGTCCGTAGTTTTGTGTGTGTGTGTGTGTGTGTGTGTGTGTGTGTGTGTGTGTGTGTGTGTGTGTTCTTATTATCGACAGACGATTGTGTTCAATATCAGGAAGAACTCGTGGTGAATGGGTAAAATGTCTCTCTCTCTCTCTCTCTCTCTCTCTCTCTCTCTCTCTCTCCCTCTCTCTCTCTAATTTTCCCTAAGCTTTATCAAGACTTTTATATCACCAATTCTTTCACTTTCTTCTTGTTCTCCCTCTTGTTATTCTTCGTTTTCATTTTTTAAATCTTTTTTAATGTATTATTATTATTATTATTATTATTATTATCATCATCATCAACAACAACATTATCATCATCATTTGTTACATTCCAGTACATTTTGAAAATCTCACTTCTAACGTTGCCATGGTAACCGTCATGCACATTTCTCTGGCCCCTTCAATTCACCACTAGGGCAAAGGCTGCATGATAAGGATGATTCTTGCATGACCTGAGCGTGCCTGTCCTTCTTATCTATAATTCTGGACAGCAATTTGCCTTGATAATGCTGTGAGAACTTTTGATTACACAGTTGTCGGAAAAACCACGGCTTTCCCATTTCCGCACGAAGCATTTTTACAACTGGCGAATTACAGTGACAACCTTATCTTTGCTAGTGCGTTTTTCATATGGTTTCGATTATTCCGGTATGTATTCGTCAGATTTTAGGATTGGTATTCCGTTATCAGGTTATAAGGTGACATTTGTGGTATGTGATGAGTTTGAGACTGGCGATTTTTAAGTTAATAATAATACTAATAGCAGTAGTAGTAGTGGTAGCAATAATAATGATGATGATGATGATGATGATGATAATAATAATAATAATAATAATAATAATAATAATAATAAAATAATTCTTGTTTCTTACGCAGGTGACGTCCACGCACCTGAAATTTATCTTACAATCTGTTAATATACAGTATTTCTTCCCATATTTACTGCGAAAAAGAATGCATATATCACATGTACAGTCGGCAACATATGTACCTGGGACAGCATCAGTGTGAAGCGGAGGTCTAGCACTCGCAACACCTTACAACTTTGACTTATTCACATGTTTATTGGTGACACTGCATAAATGAAAGGTGTCAAATATAAGTTAAAATGACCAAGTAACCGTGATGCATGAATGTTGGAAATTGTAGCTAGACCTCCACTTCACACACACACACACACACACTGTCCTAGGTTTGTGTGTGGCCAACGGTACGTACGTAGATAGATTTACGGCCTTATCATCGTTCACTTTATCTCTAATCATCTTTTCCCTCTATGAAACTGGCGTGAAGTGACTAAGAAGTTATATCTAAGTTGTATGATAGTTATGTCGACTATATCAGTATTAGACGGATATAATGAAGTATACATCCAAAACTGTTACGCATAATAATGAATATACAAAACAAATTAGTAAGACAGATATACTAATAAGTCTTACGTCCCACGAGAGAGAGAGAGAGAGAGAGAGAGAGAGCAGATAGCACAGTCGGGGGTAGAGGACAAATAGATGGACAGGCATTGGAAAAGAATATCGTAATCTGAAACTGAAGGAACGAGAGAGAGAGAGGGAGATGGGGTGATGTCAGAGATAGTGAGAGGCGAAGGGTGGGGGGGTGGCAAATGGCACTCAGAAAGGGGAGGGAGAGGGCAGTAGAAGGCAGGGTGACAGGGAGGTAGGTGGGAGTCAAGGAGGGATGGAGAGCCAGTGAGCAAGGCAATGAGAGAGAGAATTCAAACGCTACGGCTCAGCTCGCCACCCAGACCAGCTCTCACCCCGGCCAGTCAGTCGCCATATTGGAGTGTTTGTTTACAATCGTGTCTGACAGAGTCCCCGCCCATTCTTTCAATGAACTTGCCATAATAATCGTGCCTAGAGCTTTGACAGGTCAGATGGTTAGAAAGTGAAGGATTTAAGTGTTCGTTGGTGCAAGTTATATGGTGGTAGTTGCGTAAAGTGTGGCGTTTGTGCGTAAATAGAAGGGTGCCGTTACTTGAACTCTGAAATAATGTTCCGTAAACATGATGTGATAGTGATGTGATTACCTGGTATTATCTCTAGGGATGTTGTAATGTGTTGTGAGCGATCTTCGGTGTGAATAGTGAACCTGTGGGGTATATGTCCCTTGTGAAATAATAAAATAATGCCCTGTACGAGAAGTGGGTGAAGGTGAAAATACGTGCAGCTACGTGCAGTGATACTTGTGTAATATCTGAAGTAATTATTCCATGAATTATCATTGTCCTTAGTTCATTATGTGTAAAAATAAATAGACAGTTTAGATTTTACAATGACAGAGGAATAATAGTCATTGGAATTGCGTATTGGCATTGCAATGCGATAAAAATTTCCTACTCTAAAACCTATTGTTTTGGAATCAGCCACAGGAAAACTACCGGAAAAGTCCTGTTTACAGAAAGCTTTAAAAACGAAATAGTGCAAATAAACAAAAAACAGTGTCAGTGTGCCCTGGCAGGAATAAGTGATGTCAGGAGAAAAACAGAACGTGCCATAACTTTGACAAAGTTGAACTGTTGTTGGTGGACTGAAATGAAACTGTTACAGAAAGTGCTCATGTTTGATGAACTTAGGCAGGATTACTAAACAGTTTCATATTCATTAGGCCTGTTAGTTAGTCAGTTTAACCTATGATTTCTACCTACTAAACGTCTCAGTTACCGTAACACTTGGTGCACAGGCTTTCTTAGAGCCGAATGAAATAACCTGGTATTAGTGAGAAATAGAGTAAAATGCTTATGTTGTGCAGTCCCATGGTAAAGATTACAGACGTACAGTAGCTGTTACTCCTTTAGGTGTGAATTAATTCTCTTGGCAGAATAGAAGACTATGAGTGAAAATTTGTGGGAGCAAATTTCAGCTCTTGCAGTGAAATGACTAAGATCACTAGCCTGTTTATCACTTGTATCTCAGATATCCCTTGATCCTTATGATTGGTGACATATTAACCTCCTACTGCACTTCTGCAGGAAGCCACTTTAATGGATAATTGGGGTGCTGCACTTTGTTAATTAATTTTGAAATAAGATAATCATTGCATTACAGTACTCTATTACGTACCGTGTACTGTACTGTGTTGCATTAGTAGTACTGTTATTTTAAAGATACATAAAAAAAATTATACTTTCAGAATGTCTCTGCAGTAATATCTGCAGGTATTCTGCCTGTTAGTGAACTACGTTTCATTGACTTATTTTAATCATACCATCTCCACACAATTTATTCATCCTAAGCGAGGCTCTTCTTAAGCTGAATACTGTATGCAGTACAATAATTATCTTGTGGGAGCAAGAATAAAGTAGAAAATACAGTACCATATATCAGTGTGAAGGGGTTAAACATAATTATAGCCTACAGTACTTGCACCTATACAGTACAATACTGTGTTCACACCCAGCCATCTTGTTTGTTACATTAGATGTGGTATATATTGTATGTTAGGAAATCGCACCAGTTTATAGTCCACAGAAGCCTGAATCACCAACATCCCTGTATTTCATTGCTGACCCATAAAACCAGGTGCTTCTGAACACCAATTAGCCTACATGATTAATCTTTATTTGGAATTGTTTATGCATTGTGGAACTGTGCTGTAATATGGCTTCTGCCCTATTAGTTACATACTGTATGATGGGAATTCCAAGGGATGTTTTTATACTGCACACTTTTATCCTGGAGTATTAATGTTAGGCCCATGCTGAAGTGATTTTGTTGCAGATGTATGAAACCCTGGTCATGTATATTCCAGTTCCAATCTGTATGATCAAATGGCTAGGCCGTGATATTGTTACAGTTTGTTGTTTTGTGGATATACCGTATAAATATGAAGAATGTAGGAACATTTATGGACATTATTGTATCTCCATTATCAGAGCCTAGTTAAGCACCCAGAGGCTACGATAAACAGCAAAAATTGATATAGAACCTTTTTTTTTATTTTTTTATACTTTTTAATGCTGCATTTTTTTTTCTCTTCCATTTCCTTTCATGGTCATTTAACCAAGGTATTATTAGGCCTACATGCTGATTTCTTTTTTCATAATTCTGTGTGATTTCTTTTCCCTTTTTATTTTATTCATTAGCAAACTCAGCATGTTTAGATTGCCAAGGTTTGGACTAAGGATTGCCAGGGTTAGAAATGAAGGGTGTCAAGGTTGGGGCTAAAAGATGGCAGTGTTAGGACTAAGGGTGTCAAGGTCAGGATTTAAGGGTGCCAAGGGTCAGATTCAAGGATGCCAAGGGTAGGACTGAAAGGTGCCAAGGATCAGATTGAAGGATGCCAAGGGTAGGACTGAAAGATGCCAAAGGTAGGACTGAAGGATGCCAAGGGTAGGACTGAAAGGTGCCATGGGTCAGATTGAAGGATGCCAAGGTTAGGGCTGAAGGGTGTCAAGGTTAGCAAAGACTTGAACTGAAGAATGCCAATAGTAGAGCTGAAGGGTGCCAAGGGTAGGGCAGGAGAGTGTGAAGGTCAGGACCGAAGGTTGCCAAGGATAAGTTTTCAGAATTGCAGTAGTGCCGTAAGGTTTGATTTGAATTGCAGACTTACTGATGGGTACACTCCATTTTTTTAAGACCTACATAGTATACTTTACTTGTGTGACAGTTCTTTAAGTTTCTAAGCTTGGGCCTAGATTAATGCTTGAAAGAAAGAGAGGTAGTCAAAAGAGAAAGTAAAATAAGAAAAAAGTAAAGTTATATACCGGTACTGTACCGTATACAAAAGCTACTGGTACGTAAAGAGCCTAGTAAATTTGCAGTAGGTTCCATTCAGGTGAGGAAGCTTTCTCAATTAAATAAAACCACAGGGGAATAGCCAAAATAAAATAACTGTGGTACTCAAACAGATACTGGTACTAATTTTTGCAGTTTTCAGTACTGATGCTTTATAATACTGTATTTTGTTTTTATGTTATGTCAAGTGAAAATTCATAATCAGTCATGTTTATCTTATGAAATTATGGCTTTGGGTACCGGTACTGCACACAAGAGAGAGAGAGAGAGAGAGAGACACACACACACACACACACACACACACACACACACACACACACACACACACACACACACACTGTTACCACTTGCTGGAGATGAAGAAGAGCATAATTTGCCCAAGTTTACATAACGTCCATACTGTTTACACTGTACCGTAAGTGTTTTTTAAGGGCTGCAAAAAAAAGGGGGTTGAGGCACTTTGTGCCTCTAAATGGTGGTTGTATTTACAGTAGGCTAGTGTTGTTTTGTGTGATTTATCCCTTCAGTGTATATTATCACATCAATGCTAGAACTTACATTTTCCTTTTTTGATAATAGCCAGTCATCTTCATGTGTGCAGTTTAATGTTCTCACCATGAGAGATCTCCCCTAATCTGTTTTTCAATACATGAGGTGATAGGGATAAAGTAGAAATGTCATCAGTAAAACTAATGGGTTAACTCCTTCAGCATGAACATGTCTTTTAAGTTTATTGTTTCAGCTTTCTAACTACTGCTAGTGTTATTTCATTCAGTTAAAGAGGACAGTTTAATAGTGAAATGGTTATTGAAGGCTGTGCTTTTTTCTCCACTAGTTAACTCCCTTCTAAGGTGCAGAGGCCTATAATCATCTGGATGTATGGTAGCAAGATTAAAATGAGAAGATATCCGTACTTCATCAGATTGAAGATTTTACTCCTCGTAGTACAAGAGCTTTCCCCTAAATTGAATATTATCTGGGGTGATATGTATAAAACATAAATGTAACCATCATATACAAGGGGTTAATGGCATGAAATAATTATTGCAACAAACTGATCTAGTATAGTAAGCTCTCACATAGTTACCAATAACATGGGTTTGTATAGCATAGTACTGTACTGTACATGCTTAAGGTACTGCACAGTGCATGTAGCTACCGTACATAGGCCTACCATGGCTACATTTTTTGCTTAAAGTGTTGATTTACCTGGTATTTTATTTATTTATTTTTTTCCATGATGGTTGCTTTCCAAGTTGCATGGTGTACTGCAGCATTTTGGTCAAGTACAGTGTGTTGGGTACAATAGTTTTACATACCCAATACCATACCAAACAAACCTCCCATCATCTCAGTTTGTGTGAGGCATTGTGGGTGTTAATACTACCTGATATGTTTTGGTAACAAATCTGAAGCTTAGCCTAAACAAGCATAGTCCATGATAGTGGCAAAAATATAGCTACTGAAAATGTCGGAATTGAAGAGCTGAAAATATATATTTCAGATGTATTCTTTTTTAATAGCTCTCATATTTTTACATTAGGCTAATTTTCTTGTTATAATAATAAATACTGGTACCATACATAAATGCAAGTGAGGTGGTACCAGCCTTGTATTCCAATAGCTACCACCATGTTTTGATTGTACAGTAAATTGGTAGAAGTTTTGTGATGCATGGGACAGGTCAAGCTTAAGTATTCATGTAGTAGTTACCATAGCTACTGCTATTTCTCCTCCTACCATATTCACAATATATACTTTTTTTTTTTTTTTTTAATAGCTGTGGGAGCATCTGTTGTTTTATACAGCACCAAAGTGAAAGAGTTGAAAACCATGGAAGAAAAATAGCCTAGCTATACCTGCAGTCAAAAAAGTTGTTTATTGGGAAGGTGCAACAGGTTTGGCCCATTCTGGAGATGAAGAGTTTCCATGATGGGCCGAAACTGTCTTATCTTGCCAGTAAACAACTTTTCTCAGTGTGGATAGAAGCTTTTCCATTTGACTACTTCATGGCACTGTGATATCAAGGTGCATTAGATTAGTGTTCATTAACCCTCTCAGTATGATAATGAGTTTTCATAGGGTATTTTAGTTGTGGTACCGTACTGGGCATAATTTCTAGGCTATATCAAGTGGTTCTTTTTGGTTTTAGAAAGATTCCTTGCATTGAAAGGGTTAAATCTTGCAGCACTGGTTTGGACTGTATGTCTGCCATGGCAGGGTAGTATTATTGTAATATGTTTGTTACCATAGGGTACTCTAGTTCCAGGCTACATGATGCAGATTAGTATTAGGCCTATATTAATTGTAAAGCATCAGTACCACTCATTATTGTCAGACTAATTGCAGTAACCATGTAAAAAACAGGACTAATTAAGTCTTACTTAATGCATTTAACATTAAGAATAGGCCTATCTATGGTACTGTACTTAATATTTTATAATGGATCTGTTCATTCATCATTGGATTCAGTTCATTATAGCCTATGGTAGAAAATGCAGCAAATTTAAGAAACACATGAGAAAGAAAAGAAGGGTGGTGAATACAGGCTGGGAAGGCCTATCTCAGTAGCCACAGTAATCTCAGGGAGGTGGTGATAAGTAAACAACAAATTTGATAATACATAGGGAAGGTACAATGGCTTGGTGATGTAGCAAATGCTACACTACCCCATTTTTTCCCTCCCAGTGGCAGCATGTTGATATAATTTGTCCTACAGCTGACATTGATAGTTTGGTGGGCTTCCATATACAAAGTGAGAGTGTGTCCACAGTAGCTAGCTGTGTTTTATGCCTTGATAAAACATCCCCCATGTTATATGAGGGCTGACAACTCCAGAAGGACCTCTAAAAAAGAGTGTAGATTGCCACCATTATATGAAAGTGAATGTGGAGTGGAGCTGTGTAGGTTTTATAGCCTACCTTGTGGATTTAGTCCTAAGGCTGCCACAGACACCAGTTGTGTGTTGAGATTGAAGGTACGGTACCAGTATAGGCTGTTCTGGCTATCACCAATCAGATCTGTTAAGCTTGGGAAAGATGTTTCATATTGAAGGGATTTAACTCTTTTAAGTTCTCTGGTTGACTAAAGCGGTAGCTAAGTGTGTATTTCTCCTTTGATAGGCAGTAGTGTATTTTACCAGTAGTGTATTTTACCAGTACTGTACAGGACCATATGTAACCACTTCAGCCAAGGACATTTTGTTATAGTATATTTTAGCTAATGCATGATAGTTTGTTGAGCTCAAGAATGATGTTTTAGAGCTGATGGGTTTAAGACAATTTCAGTTACCGGTACCCGGTAATCCTCTCGTCCTAAGGTTGTTTTCTTTTTTTCTTTCTATTTTAGGTCTAACGAGATTATTTTATTCAGCTTAGGAAAGATGTTGTCAGGCTTTATTGCAGCCATATAGGCCAATTTTATTATTATTATTGTTAATATTTTTTGGTAATAATAAGGGGAGTGTAGCACAGTATTACAAGAAACTAAATCATTTATTTTCTTCCTGTTGGCAGAAGTGTTAGCCTAAGTAGCCAAAATGTTTGGGTTTATGAAAAAAGATAAGGACAAGGAAGATGATCGGAAAAAGAAAAAGGACAAAAAGGAGAGGAAGGAGTCGTCGAAGCGCTCCAAGGACCGTGCCCCTCTCACACTTGATGAACTGAAACGTTTAGATGAAGCGCGCCGGAGTCTAATTGGTAAAGGTCGAAAGAAAAAGGATGACAAACTTCCGAGTGGCATCACGGCAGATTACATGGAACAGTTTCGGTCGGGACTATTGGAAAATGATCAGTCTGAGGTGGACTTGAGCTCTGCTGGAACATTTAAAGAGTTGCGTGAGCGCTATGAGGCTATGGCCAGTGCCTCCAGCTTGCACAGTGACTCCAGTAGTGATGGTGTGTCGCTCAGATCTGCCGGGGGCCTTCCTCCGAGACCCCCCAAACGTGGCATCCTGAAAGCACGGGGAGACACGGACAGTGCGGAGTACCAGGGAGTGAAGGGTAATATAGATGATGAGTCAGATCTCCTTGAAAACACCTTGCAAAATGAGCTGATCATGTATGAAAATATGCGCCCAGAGCAGCGAAGTTTGCTAGAATCACAGAGACAGTCTCTTACATCTCTGTCCAGTCCCCGGCGGCTCTCTAATGGGTCTGGTCCCCTCAGTCCACGTAGTCCCCCACAGCTTGGCAGCCCCATGTCTCCGTCCCACCAAAAGCTCATGGTAGATGGCATTGTTGGGCAGCCGTCTCCCCCTGCCACACCCACCAGTCCAGTGCCAGTGGGGGAGAGCGTTGGGCACCACCGCACCAAAACCTTTGCTGCTGATCTCAGGCTTCCAGCCCTAGTCCCTGCCCAGCCCCCAGCTCCACGCACCCTCACAATTGACCGCTCACCTGCTGGGGACTTCGGCTTCTCGCTAAGGCGAGCGCAAGTTGTGGAACGTGGGCGGGACAACACTGAGACCCGCCGCACCATAGTGTTTGCCGAGCCTGGTTCCATCGGTCGTGCCAACATAACGGGACTCTTGCCGGGTGATAGACTTCTCCAGGTCAATGGGATCAGTGTGGAGAACAAGATCAGAGACGAGATTATTGAGCTCATCAAGGCCTCTCCCAACTGTGTCACTCTTGTGGTAAGTGCCATACAGTACATAGCCTACTGGAGCATACAGCTTATACCTAACCCCTTCATTTTGATGACATCTGTTTTATTTAATTGTTGCTGCTGTCAGTCAGTTTTATTCAGCTTTGGAGGGATTTTTCAAACTGGAGGGCTACAATGTTAATTAACTTTTTTACAACTCATGTTTCACATTACAGTATTTGTAGCTATTAAAAAAAAATAAAAAGGAAGTTGCATCATCAGATTGAAGTGGATTAAGGCTTTCATTACTTTTCATGCATCTGGGTAGGCTAATTAGTCTGTGATTAGCCTGTGATGACTACTTGAAGAGCAGGCATTAATTCATCAGTAATGAATACATCTTTGTTTGAATTGACCTTCAAGGATGACTAATGGTATATTTTTCAGGCAAACAGCAAATACTGTAGCTAATTTGTTTCAGCTTCAAGTTAGTCATGCATTCAGTGGGTTAATCGAGGTGTAATTTATCACTTAGTTAATAGAAGGCTGCTGCTGAACACAATGAGATGACAGTAGCATAAGTGACTCCCAAAAGTATCATCCTTGTCCCCAAAGAGTTAGCTGAGTAAAAACACACTTCCCTTAAGTTATCAGAACTTAACTTGTACCATACAAAACTACCGGTATTTTCCATGCCACGTTGAGTACACCGCTTCCTGTTCGATCAGCGAAGTTAAGCAACGTTGGGTCTGGTTAGTACTTGGATGGGTGACCGCCTGGGAACACCAGATGCTGTTGGCATCCCTACGTGTCAAGTGGGGTTGGTGGAGGATTAGTGCCCCTCCCTGTAAAACAATTAACTCTAAGCCCTTGACCACCCCGTTTGGGATACATAGCGTCTGGCAATGGATGGATGGATGTATTGGTATTTTTTGAAATCATATTTTCTGTATAGGAAGCATGCTTATTTTGTCATTTGTGAGTGCAGCTACTTGGATTTTTAAAAATGTGTTTTATGGTCCCAGATGTGTTCTTATTTCAGCAGTGTTGCTAATACCTTTTGAAATGAAATTGTGTTCATTTTATGTATAAGTAGCTACCATACTGTATTCCCATGTAGCTATGTTATTTATATAATTTTTCCATCAACATAAGGCAGAATATACAAGAGGGTAATGAGGTGCAATTGACAAAATACCATACTGTATATCATTAAGACTGAGGTATTGCAAAACCTCACAAGCGAATGAAAATACCTGCAAAGTAAATTCTTAATTATCTGGTGTAATTCAGCCAAACCCTACACTGGTTAGCTTAAGGCAAAATGCTGGATGTTGCATAGTATACCCCATTGGCTTAATATTGGGTGTCGAGCTGGATATTGCTTTATATACTGTTTGTGTTGAGTTTCAATCCAAAATACTTTCCCATTAGTAAAAGATGAAAATTAAGCATAAAATACAATAACATAATGATTCAGTACAGTAATACAGCATTGGTTGGCTACCATTTATGAACCAGTTGGTACACCTGAGTGCTGGATGTTGCATAGAACCGTCGGTTATGCCCTGCTTCGGTGCCAGATATTGCATAATTTTGCCTGATATTGCTGTAATAGAGCTGAGCCAGCAGCGCCGGATATTGCATTGGGCCGGATATTGGAATGACAGATAATGGAGAGTTTACTGTACATGTACTATCATGTATGTTTGAATGGGGGTGACATTTAAGGGTAGAATGGTAGACTACTGATGGAAAGGATGCAAGATCGTTTTCAGTCTGGGGCAGGGAGCAGATTTGGGACCTGGTTTTCATTATAGTGGTGGTAACTCTTTGGCTGCGAGTGTTTCTGTGAGCTACATGAAATAGGTCTTTCATAAGCTGGAATAGTCAGTACGAAGTTGCTTATTCTCAACCAAAACAATAATTGTGGTAGTTTTTAGAATTTTTTGTTGCTGTAGTTTTATTTTTTTTTTTTCAGCAGAGTACGAATCATGTGAGGTTAGCCAAAGTAAACTGGAAAGTAAGTAATTTATAGCTATAGTTAGGCCACTGTTAAAAGATCAGCCATGAGACCCACCATCAGAATGCCCCTAGCCATACCAGCACACCAGTCGTGAATGAAACAGCCATAATGTGTATATTCTTCCTCTCTGCTGCAGTGAATAAGGATATGATCGCTTACATTACAGTAATCCCTCTAATATCCGAACGCCCAATATCCGAACATCCCCACTAACCGGACATAATCCTCCTGGGATCCAATATTCCCAAAATGGGCCAAAAACTGCAAAAAATTCGAAAAAAATCTGACTTTTTTCCCTCCCATAATTTGAAATTCCCGCCTGGCGCCAAACAGCTGTTACACCATGGTCCCTTCACCCCTTCCTTCCTCCCCCTCCCCCCTCCCCTGTCAGGTTGCCATTTGGTATTTTTCATTACCAAGTGTGAGCCAATTTGGTAATGAAAAATTCGTTTGGTAATGCATTAGAATAATGCATTACCAAATGGATTTTTCACATGTATGAGGATACACAGGATGGAGATGGTGGATTGTTTGCTCTCTCTGATTAATCTGCTACCCTACATAGTGTGAAAATAATCAACATGTTGTTAGTTATAAGGAGAGTGATTACATGTATTTCCACTTGTATATATAATTAGTGAAGAATATATGCTAGCTTTACGAATTTGGTAATGAAAAGTTATATTTGACAATGAAAGTTGAGGAGATTGGTAATGTGGCTGTTGCGATCTGGCAACTCTGTTACCCCACCAACATCAACAGTCACAGCTTAACTCCGATGGAGAGCAGATACTCATAACAGTGCAAGCCACAGGTGCTTGTTTTTTGTGAATAAACAGTGAATAAACTGCAATACCTTGCCACTAGAACACACAGGAATTTACAGTGTTGTGCAGTGTTAAGAAATTACAATTTAGAGTGCAGAGGATTAACTGTGGACTGCAAACTGGCGGTTCAAACCAGTCCAAGACCAAGGGACTTGTAAGTACCCAGAATGTTTAATATTGTATAAACTCACCTCTAAAACCTCATTTTATGGTTCTTTTGCTTTTATTTCAGTCTTTTATGTACCTTATTGGTGTGATTTGGGTCTTAAATAGGTGCTATGCATGTCCAGAGGGAGTTGTATAGGTGTTTTTCAGAGTTAGGGTCCGTAAGTACTAGTCCATAAGCTGGGGCCCAATATCCGGACAGGACCACTATCCGGACCTGCCTATGGCTCTATTGATCCGGATATTGGAGGGGTTACTGTATTTATTTATATTTTTGGCGCTGAAGTCGTTACAGTTCGGGACATGTGTTCTTATTGACCATTAGTGTTTTAATATCAGGGGAAATGTTGGTACAATGATTTTAACTGTTTCTTAAACCCCCATTTACTTTCTAACACCGTACGATTTTGTTAAGATAATCACCCCATAAATTCTTCACTATCGGATCTCTCTCTCTCTCTCTCTCTCTCTCTCTCTCTCTCATTTAGCTGATAAAAAACGTTTGGTGGTGAGAAAAATAAGAAAAGGTCAGGTTGATAAAAGCAATAAAAAGATGATTGATAGAAGTATATTGCATTATTTTTTTTTTTTATAGCAAAGTAGGCCTAATGATTTTTTTAGTCCGATTTGGTAACACACACACACACACACACACACACACACACCGTATTACCTCCTCATACATCAGTACACATCTAGGCCTTTCTCACCACATACTCTTCACAACTAACTGTCCGTCAACATTAGGGGAAGTTGTTGTTTTTTGTTTGTTGGCTTGACGTGAGTAGGTGTATAATGTATTTACAGTACAGTGGTTGTGGTTCGTATTTATATAAGTGTGAAAAGTGGAAAACACACACACACACACACACACACACTACAACTCTTATTTTTCATCACGCTGTGCTTGACTTCCGCGTTCTGTATTTTTACGGGTTTTTAAATAATTTTTTGATAAGCGTTAGTCAGGTGTATAGACTAATGTGCAGTAAAGTATATACGGTTAATCACGTATCCACCTGTTTATTTTTTATCAGTTCACCAGGTGTTTATCAAGGTGTGTGGATCTTGGTATTTTCTCCTAGCGTCTTGAGAACGGCGTCCTTATATTCTTGTTTTAAGATTGTTTTATTTATTTTTAGAATATTCGATGTCAAAACGAAAGGTGGGGGGGGGAGAAACGTTATCCTTTAAATTCCTTTACTTGGAAAGTCTTCTTACAAAATAAATTCGTCAGTCAGTATTAAGAATAAAGAAAAAAATACGCAAGAATTAAATGAATCATCACCATCATCATCATCATCATCATCCCATGTACGGTATGCAACAAAAGTAGTTCTAATATTTTACTTCTGCCTGTCACGTTTGCATGCTAATACCTCTAAACGGAAAGGTGTTTGGCATGTTTCTCTCTTCGTATATGGTTTTCTTTATTATGCATGATTGAGGAAAGTGACGGGTATGCCATAAGTGTGAAGTAGACTCAATGCAGTACAATGATAGGCAGACTTTTGTTTCAGACTGTAGATTTCAGTGGGTGGATAGGCTGCCTATCAGTTTTATCTCTAGACAGGTAATGAAAAACAAAAATGGGTATCAGAGAATGTTGGCTATGTGTGTGTGTGTGTGTGTGTGTGTGTGTGTTTTGTTTTAGTGTATGTGTATGAACGTTTGCTTCGTCTACGTGTGTGTGTGTGTGTGTGTGTGTGTGTGTGTGTGTGTGTGTGTGTGTGTGTGTGTGTGTGTGTGTGTGCTGTTGGTTTATTTATGCAGTGCCCAATATTCCTCAGCTGAATGAATGTGTTTTTGGCTGTGTGTTTGTGAGGGACTTAGTGTATTTATTTTACTGGTTGATCACTGTTGATTTAGAGAGAGAGAGAGAGAGAGACCTGTGTTGACATTTAGCGTCCTAGTGTGATAAGGTGTCACTCTCACACACACTACATCTCACCTCCTAAGCCAATATTGGGGAGTTATATTATCATTACTGCTGCTAAACACACACACACACACACACACACACACACACACACACACACGCACGCACGCACGCACGCACGCACGCACGCACACACGCGCGCGCGCGCAATGGTTTAATACACTGGACAGTACGAGCTTGACTCATTCCTGTAAAGGTGCTATTAGGTAAGAACAGTTAGGTAAGAGCACACACACACACACACACACACACACACACACACACACACACACACACACTCTCTCTCTCTCTCTCTGAGTAGGTATCAGGCCAACGATAAATATACCATCTCATCCTTCGCACCTACCGTATCACTCCAGTTGACATGACGCGTCCCCAAACCTGTCATCCATTTTGGCACCCCCATTTATTAGGGATGGAGTAGCTGTAAAGGTAGATGGATTCATTAGTAAAGGATTAATTGCTTTGATAAATGACACGGGGAACATTTGGCTCAATTTAACTCATTGCTCTAATAAATCCAAAGTAACGTACCGTAGGAAGCGCAGAGTCGCCTTCGTCGTCTCCCCCGTCGCCACCAGTAGAAGCTCATTAGAATCATGTGGTATAAGCCTGATTAAGCCAACACTATAAAGTTATCATCGTAGTGAGGGGATGAATCATTGCAGAAATCCGTCATAAATTTTGCATAAGTCAAGGAGATTAGTCGTTGCGGAAATCTAGACGTAAATTTTGTTTCACAGTCAAGGGAATTACTATTTGCTGACATCTAGACAAAGTTTTCTTCCTTCAACATTACCGACTTTCATTAAGACAGAATAGCCGTCGTCAGTGATGCACAACATTCAGGAGTTTGAACTGAAAATAACTCTACCTTATCACGCTTCGTTGTACGTGGCTGCTCTGCATATCACTCTGTTCCACACCAGTTTGATTTGAAGTGAGAGATGGTTAAATAAAATGAATGTAGTGTGATATAGAGATGAATTTCACTTTACGTGGGTTGGGGGGAGTGAGAAGAAATATTTTGTTTAGCCATGTGGAGCGAATGGAGAGAGAATTGACCAGGATGGTGTGTGTGAGTGAGGTGGCTGGATGCATGAGGAGAGGTATATCGAGAATAAAGGTGGATAAGGTGTGAGAGTAAGGTATGTAAAGGAGGGTGGTGTGTTGTGGAAGGAGGTGTTGTCTTTTTCCGGGAAGGCCTCTTACTGAAGCAGAACTCCCCCATCCACTCCCTTGCTTCCTTGAGATGACTGTAGTGAGTAACAACTAAATGGTGTCCTGTAACCCTGGAAACCATTTACTACGCTGGATGGCAGTCATATAGCCAATTGAGCGCCTGGTGACGTAGTAGGTTAAGATGTTCCAGCCGGATGGAGCGTGTAGGATGAAGGTTGCATCTGAGGGGATTGGGATTTACATATCCTACTCAGGGGTGACCAAGGTGTTCCCAAGGCTGTTCGCCCTTGACCTAGTACCGTATAGCCTGTATCCATTCCTCCGCAGGACATTTTTTTTTTTTTTTCTGGAAAAGATTGGATCCTCTCATATAAAAGTAAAAAGAATGTGCAAAAGTACTAGATAGATGCGGGTCCATCAAGACCGTAATATCGTGCCTCGTTTAAGTCTGCGGGAGTGAAGCATCTCGTCCGGATAATATTAGTGAATGACAGACGGACAAGGCCATTCCTAAGGATATTCCCGAAATATAAAAAGCGCCGAATACTGCTCCTCATTTGACAAGGTACACACTTCATACTTCATTTGGCAAGGTTTCTCCCACCATTCACGGGTCGGTTCAGTCAGTGAAATGTGACGGAGAATGTCGTATATATTTGGTTTACACGATAGCACTTTCACACAGTTTCCGCATTTTCAGTTTTGATGTGAAGTTCATGGTGGAAGGAATTTGTACTTCTGTTGATTATCTGTATGTCTGTCTGCGGTATGTCTATCTGTATCTATCTACCTATACACGTTTTGATTTTGCACATTGTTTTGATGTTGCAGTTTGTGATGAAAGGAATGTTAACCTCTTAAATTTTCTCCATCCATATTTATTTACCGGTATTTTAATTATTCATATATATTTATTTAATTATATATTTACGGAGCCTCCACTGTCGCATTTCCCAGGCAATACCAGAATAATCGTGAATATTAATCTTACCGGTAGTTCTGAATACACTAATATATTTAGTCATATTGTTTGATCATTTATGCAGTAAATGAAATACGGTAATACATTTTTTTTCCCTTTATCTTGTCCTTTTCCACTCTGACGGCTCTGTTGCTGTTTCTTTAAAATGTAAATGACGATGTGGTGCCTTAATGTGGTAACTTGGGCTCTCTAGGAAGGGTCAGTGGACGAATTTCAGTGATGATGATGATGTTGATGATGATGATGATGATGTTGATGATAAGAATGATGCTATTGGTGGCGGTGATGTTTGTGTGTGCTAGTTGTATACCGGGTATATAAGAAAAGGGTTAGGTAGGGAAGGGATGATTATGATAGTGGTGGTGGCGGTAGTGATGTTATGTGGTTGGTTGAGTCGACAGGTGGATGATGATGATGATGGTAGTGGTGGTGGTGGTGGTATGTGGTTGTTAGAGTCGACAGTTGGATGATGATGATGATGATGATGATGATGATGATAGTGGTGGTGGTGGTGGTGTTATGTGATTGTTAGAGTTGACAGTTGGATGATGATGATGATGATGATGATGGTAGTGGGTGTTATGGTAGTTGCATGGATGAGAAGAGGGTGAGGTAGTAGGGAAGGGTCAGATCTCCCCTACACTAACTGCTACTTTCACCCTTGGCCTCTTTCCAACACCACCACCCACCATACCATACCTCCTTCCCTCACCTGCCATTGGTCAGGTCATGGGGGAGGACTGTGTGGAGTGTTGGTGAAGATTTTTGTAGTTTTCTCGTTTGTTTAGCTTTCGTAACACCTCTTCTTAAGTGATTTATTTGGCTTATATTACGCGTAGACTAAATATACTCTCTCTCTCTCTCTCTCTCTCTCTCTCTCTCTGTAATATGCTAAATAAATCACAGAGGAAAAAGTCTTACGTACGAATTTTCCCAAGCCATCAGGAAGACAGGCCTTTGTTTCTTTCTTCCAATTGCTTGTCTTGTCCCCCCCCCTTTTTTTTCCTTGCTTTTTTCCATCTTTTCTTTTTTTTCCCCCTCCATCCTTCTTCTTTTCCTTTCCTTTCCTTTTCATAATAGGGTAGATATTCAGCACCTCATCTCTTCTTAATTAGTTGTATTGCAAGCAGCCTCTTACCTCCTACTGTACAGGAGTTTGTGTCTTGGGCTTCCTTTCTCCTCTGATGCATGTCCTTTCAAAAGATTCAAGCACAGTTTTCTGGATCGCCTTGGCCTACCTGTTGTGAGTGTGAGAAAGATGATTGATGATGATGATGATGATGTGATGATGAGGTGGTGAGACGATGGAGGTGGATGAGGAGTAATATGATGATGATGGTGATGATGATGATGAGGTGAATCGTAGGATGATGCTGCGGTGGAGGTGGAGGAGGAGTAACAAGATAATGATGAGGCAGAGGAGGAGGAGGTGGTGGTGGTAGGTAGTAGGATGATGATGATGATGATGACAACGACGACGATGATGATGATGATGTTGATGATGATGATGATGAGGAGGAGGAGGGGGAGGAAGAGTAGGATGATGGTAATGGCAATGACGATGATGATGATGATGAGGAGGAGGAGGAGGAGGAGGTCGTGGAGGAAGAGTAAGATGATGATGATGATGGTACAACAGGAAGTAAATGAACAAAACAGTATGCATAGGATGAACAGAGTACCGGAAATTGAACAGAATTTAAACGGAACCAACAGAATAATATGAACAAACGTGAACAAAATAACAGACAGAAGAACAGGCGAAAGAATTGGGTGAACAAATAACTGAGTTTGGTAAGGGAAGGAGTGAATGAATTAGAGAGAGAGAGAGAGAGAGAGAGAGAGAGAGAGATGGGGTTAGTGGTTGGTAATGAGTGTGGATGTGTATTTTTAAAGTATCGTGGCGTGTGTGTGTGTGCGTGTGTGTGTGTGTGTGTGTGTGTGTGTGTGTGTGTGTGTGGTTTGTTTATGACCGCTGAGAGTGCGCTTATGTTGTGTTTTTCGCTGTGTATGTTTTCTTGTGAGCTAAGAGGAGTTTGTTTGTTTATATTTTTGTGTTTGTGTTTCTGTCTCTGTCTCTCTCTCTCTCTCTCTCTCTCTCTCTCTCTCTCTCTCTCTCTCTCTCTCACACACACACACACACACACACACACACACACACACACACACACACACACACACACACACACACACACACACACACACACAGGATGCAGTGTCTTTGAAAATATAGATAGATGGATAGGGAAGGATAGGGTATAGAGAACGGTAGCAACCAGTACCACATAACCCCATCAAGGTGTAGGGGCCCGTGGCTAGGCAACGGTAGTCTAAAACGTACATACATATATACACACATACATACATACATCATACTCGACACGTAGGCATATTCATTCATTTCTTCACCCATTCGCCCTCTCGTATTTGTTTGTCAGTGTGTACATACCGGTAGTCTTAACGTACATACATACGTTCATACATACATTCTTACATACATACATACATACATACATACAGTACGTACGCCATGTCAGTCTTCTCAGTGTGTACACAGTCTGAACGCTTGGGACCTACGCACAGACAAACTGAATGTTGTGTAGTCTTTTGTTGACTCTGTGTTTGTATGGCTTCGTGTGTGTGTGTGTGTGTGTGTGTGTGTGTGTGTGTGTGTGTGTGTGTGTGTGTGTGTGTGTGTGTGAAATCTCTCTCTCTCTCTCTCTCTCTCTCTCTCTCTCACACACACACACACACACACACACACACACACACACACACACACACACACACACACACACACACACACACACACACACACACAACGCTAGATTAAAACAAAATAACGTGAGTAATTGTAAACTCATCATATTAACTAACCATACATTAGCCCCTGTAGGTTAAGACAGACTGGATGGGGTGGAGTTAAAGAGCTAAGACCCTATTCTCGTAGGTAATCTGTCCGCATCGTTGTCGCACTTCATCTCTGGGCGTCTAAATCTAGTTATATGTGTCTATTGGTATCTTTATCTTCTGGTATCTATATCTACTGGTATCTGTGTCTATTGGTATCTGTATATTGCCAGGCATCTTAGATGTCTGTTGAGCAAGGAAGAGTGGCTGTGCGTGACAGAAATAAATGGAGAGAAATTGTGAATGAATAAGTGATGACGCAGCCCTGAGAGGGATATTCTCCCGCATTTGGTCTGATCAGCTAGTCAGGTCAGGTGCGGGTAAGGGGATGGGTCTGTTATGATGTGGCAGGGGTAAACCAGTTCTGCTGTCGGGCCCTGCTGCGGATGTCACTGATTGCATTGCCCAGTTGACCCTTGTGCGGTGTGGTGCGGTGAGGATCTGTCCGTTCTCCCCTTTGGGGCTAAGATGCGAATGAATGTGTTTGAATGGATGAGTAAATGGAGAGTGAGTCGTCCTGTCTCGGCTACCTCCCTTTCCTTGGGGGAAGCAGCCTAGGTATATAGATAGATAGATAGATCTTAGTTCCGGAGGAGATGGCCACCCAATATTCGTCTGTGTCACCTTATCCTCCACAGTCAGGCTGCCTTTTCACCAACCCACATCGTCGCCCTCGTTCAGTTACCTCCCCTCTCCCCCTCCACCTCATCATCAGCCTCCCCCCCTTCACCTCATCCTCAGTCTCCCCCTCCACCTCATCCTCTGTCTCCCTCAACCCCTCTCGCCCTCATCCTCACATAAACTTTTCTAGTCACTCTCTCATTATTTTTTCCATAAGGCCACACCGTCTCAGAGTTCTCCAGACACTCCATTACTCACTTTTTCATATTGTTAGTAAGTTAGGGAGCAGGGCAGTGAAATGGCGGGGGACAGGGTGACGTGGAGGCGATTTGTTTGTGGCCACCCCGTATGGGATTAAGGCGTCTGACAATAGATAGATAGTAATTTAGGAAGCTCACTAGTACATCCTTATTATTTTCTTTCTGTCTGTGATACCCAAATAATCTCTTGCTTGTTGATAATTGATACGTAACAATATACAGCGGAATATGAATGAATTGGCGGGGTATTGATGTAATGAGGCGATGGTTGATGGATGGTTGGCTGGGTGGATGAGTGAATGGATAGGTGGTTGTATGATGGATTGCTAGGTGGATGAATGGTTAGATTAATAATAGATTGGTTAGTGATAGTGATGGATGGATGGTTGGCTGGGTGGATGAGTGAATGGGTAGATGGATGTATGATGGATGACTTGATGGATGAATGGTTAGATTAATGATAGATTGGTTAGTGGCTGATGAATGGGTGAATTGTTGATGGCTGGATGTGTGGGTGAATGAAAAGCTGGATAGATAGCAGACGGATAGAGAAGTGGCTAATGAATGGATGAATGGTTGATGGCTGGATGGGTGGATGAATGAAAAGCTGGATTGATAACAGATGAATGGATAAGTGGCTGATGAATGGGTGAATATTTGACGATCGGTTGGGTGAATGAATGAAAAGCAGAATAGATAACAGACGGATAGATAATGAGATGGATAATAATAGTAATGCTTAGACTATGAGCGGATGGTGGATAGATAGAGAAGAAGTCAGTCAGCCAGTGAAATATTAACTTGAACGAATAGATGCAAGTAGATGGATGGAAAAAAATATTGGAGCGTTCGGCACTGGGCAGAAACTCGGACGCTTGAAACTTTCGGCTCAGGGATACTTGGCCATCGGGAGTTTTCGGCATCGTTAAAGTTCGGCAGCAAACTCAACATCTTTCCCGGTACCGAAGTTTGTAGAAGGTTAAATTGCCTCGGCTTCTAGATTTCTTAAGAACGTGGTTGACGTGGAATAGAGACTTGTGTTAGGTCTTACGTGAAGGAAGAAAAGAGCCGATTGGGTAGGATGTAGGCGAAGGAATTTTATCACAGACGAAAGTTAGATTTAAAACCTTAGTTGACAGAGAGAGAGGGAGAGAGAGAGAGGAAAATGTGTAAGTATGGCGTGCTGGGATGGAAGACTGAATACCTCAATACGTACAGATTAAAGAGAGAGAGAGAGAGGATGAAAATGTGTAAAAATTATGTGCTGGGATAGAACAGACGGGAGACCTCAATACGTATACGACAGATTGGACAACTACTGCCATTATGGTCCCCTTTGTATTCATTGTTGAGTGTGTGTTGTATGCCTGGCTCATCCCGGACGTGACAAGGATAGCCACGTGGTACAGCACCTTCACTACGACGATGGCTGTCTATATTGTCCACCAGAGCATTGTATTTGGATAAGACTTGCGGTGATTGAGTTTTTTCTGTCTCATTCAGTGCAAAAGCTTTCTCTTCCCTTGAAATAAATCGTCCAGCGGTAGCAAGAATGAAACAGGACGCCACCGTAAAATGCACCGATGTGTGTGTGTGTGTGTGTGTGTGTGTGTGTGTGTGTGTGTGTGTGTAATAAGGCAGCCCCTATCACTGTATATAATTATGTGACTGTACCTGTACATGAACGAGTTAAGTTTAGCAAATCCTCCAGTCCTTCCTACCGTACCACTCCGTTTAAACACCTCTGTTATTCTCCGTTTACTTTTCGCTTGTCCATAGACTATAACTTATTGTTTGAGCCTGTCCTCATAAGATGGAATTTTGATCCCATGGATCATCTTCAGCATTCCTTTCAAGTACCGTGAATATTTGTTTATCTGTAGTAAGGAGACCAGAATTTTACAGGTTAATCCAAATGCGGTCCGACAAATAGAAGATGAAGGTACAGAATTACTAAAATATTTTGTTAAGTAACTAAGGATGTTTGTAATAGTTAGTACTTAATTTGTACGAGTATTGCCTAATGCATAATGCAGTTAGTTTCAACGTGCACAAATATCTGTTGAGGTAAATGAATAAGTGAGGTAACTTGAGGGGTAATGAAGTAAATCAGTCAGTGTAGTGTAGCGGGGTGGAGGAGTGGTGTTGTGTGGCCATTGACCACAAAGCCGCGAGTTATGGCCTTTCGTGGGACTGTGTTACCTGTGCCGCACCACCTGTATGTCTCACTGCTGGTCTCATCCTCTTCCTCCATCACCCCTCATCTCTTCCTCATCCTCCTCTTCCCCGTCTCTCTCTTCTTCCTGTATGTCTCACTCTTTGTTGGTCTCATCCTCTCTTCCTCCCTAACCCCTCATCTCTTCCTCTTCCTCCTCTTCCCCGTCTCTCTCTTCCTCCTGTATGTCTCAGTGTGTGTTGGTCTCATCCTCTCTTCCTCCCTAACCCCTCATCTCTTCCTCTTCCCCTTCTCTCTTCTCTCTGTCTTCCTCTTTCCCGACTCTCTTCTCTCTCTCTCTTCCTTTTTCGTCTCTTCTCTCCTCTTCTTCCCCGATTCTCTCTTCCTAACTCTCCCTCTTTCCCGTCTTTCTCCACTGTCTTCCTTTTTCCCATTTCACTCATCTCTCCTTCACCTTCCCTTTCCCTTTCCCCATCTTCCTCATCTTTCTCCCCCTCGGTATTCCTCCCTCTTTTTCCCACTTCCTCTCACTTTCCTCCCCCCTCCCTCTCTCCCATATTCCCCTCTGCCTTCCTCTATCTGCCTTCCTCTTCATATTTTTAAACGTTTGCAATTGTGTGGTATTTCTTCTGTTGATATTAAGGCCGGGGCTCCCTAGTAAGGACCGTAACACACACACACACACACACACACACACACACACACACACACACACACACACACACACACACACACACACACACACACACCACTTCCTGCTTTCCTTTGCAGCAAGAAGATGCAAATTAACTTAGAACTGAGAACGAAGAACCAACAGGATTATTAGCACATGTTAAAAGGAAAATAATAATAATAATAATAATAATAATAATAATAATAATAATAATGGGCTGGTGAAAAATTATCATGAAGAGGCAAAGAAAATCGTCCCTTGAAAATTGACTTTGAAGAAAATTGAAGAAAAATCACCATGGATAATTGTCACGTGATTAAGTATTGTCTTGAAGTAGCGTTGTTAGGTTAAATTGTCTTGCAAGAAAATCGACTTCTTTGTCTTCAAGAAAATCATCTGCTAATATAATGTGTCTTGAGGTAGTTCATTAGCTGGTGTGATGAGCTGGTATGACTGATGATGAGCTGGTATGAGAGGTAGTGTGTGTGTGTGTGTGTGTGTGTGTGTGTGTGTGTGTGTGTTTGTGTGTGTGTGTACTTATGAGAGGCTAGTATGTGCATGCATGATGTGCATGTTTACACATGTTTGTGTTCTGTGTAAACGAAGTCATGTGTACTTTATGTCTGCGAGGAACGTGTGCACCAAAGTGTGCGTTGAGTCCAAGAAACATAATTAGAACCCGCGCACACGTGTGAAAATTATTTAGCCCTTACCGAAACGTGTGTGTGTGTGTGTGTGTGTGTGTGTGTGAATCGTGTGTGTGTGTGTGTGTGTGTGTGTGTGAATCGTGTGTGTGTGTGTGTGTGTGTGTGTGTGTGTGTGTGTGTGTGTGTGAATCGTGTGTGTGTGTGTGTGTGTGTGTGTGTGTGTGTGTGCGGAACGGCGTGGCCACTCCAGCACCTGTTGCCCGCCTCCTGTGAGTAGCTCCTCCTTCCCTCCCTCCCTCCCCTCCTCCTGCTCCTTCCCTCCCTCCCTCCTTCTACTCCTTCCCTCCCTCCCTCCTTCTGCTCCTTCCCTCCCTCTCCAGTCACCACCAGCAGCACTACTAAGCAGGCAGCAGGCGCCCTCACTCACCCCATCATTCCCCATAGTCAAAATCACGACATAAATCACGTGGCAATAACGAGAAATAAAACGAGGAGGATTTGTGTTTTTGCGAGAGGATTATAGATTAACTGAACACTTCCTAAGCTGATTAAAGTTTGGAATACGTATTTAAGGACCATTTTAAAGTTGCCTTGCGGATTTTTAGGCGTGCTGTAGTTTAAAGGTGTTGATGTGAGAAGGATATTGGTGTTGTGGCGTGCTGACAGACGCGGTGTTGTGATAAAGGCGGTGTTGGAAGTGATAGTGGTGCGGTGAGACGGTGGTGTTGTGTGTTACCGGTATTATTGTGGTATGGTGATAGGCGGTGTTGTGGTGTGGAGGTGTTGGAAATTGTGGTGTGGTGTGGTGATAGAGGCGGTGTTGTGGTGTGATAGAAACGTGTTGTGTCGTGTAGTGTGGTGAGAGTGATGGTGGCAGTATTGTGTTAGGGTATTGTGGTGTGGGATGGTGTGGTATCCGTGTGGTGTGCCTGGGAGGGTGTGATGGTGGGGTGGCGGTACAAGCTGCAGGTGGGGCGGGTGGGTAAGCGGGGTGGTGCAGGGGTGGAGGGGGCGGGGGCCGTGCTGAGGGGCCCTAGACCTGCCCGTCGCAACCACCCCCACCCCCACCACCCGCACCCACGCCCTCGCCCGCGCCGGTACCAGCAGCGGGCACAGGACCACACCCCCCCAAGACGTGTTGGGGGCCGCCTCCTGCCGCCCCCGCCTCTGGTGCCTGGTGGATTAGGGGGATCGGCGCCCCCTGCCCCGTCCGGCCCCTGGTGCCACGTGACGGAGGCCTGGGTAAGGGCTCACCGCACGCACTTATGGCGACGCAGACACTCACACTCCCTCCCACCCCTCCATCCCCGTCCTGCTCCAAGGTTGCCCCGGGAGTACGGGGGCGAAGACCCCCGCGGAGCCCCGAGTGGCGAAGTATTCGTGCTAGGGGGCAAGGCGGTGATCCTGGGGCAGCGTCCCTCCCCGCGGGCATTGTCATGGCCAGGGGAGGAGACCCGAAGCTGGAGGAGGGCGGGGTGCCACTGCCTGCCCCCCACCAGCGCCCCCCACCACCACCTGGCCACAGAGACCACCTGGCCCCGCTCCGACCAGCCTCGCCCTCACCGCCCCCGCCCCCGCCCCCGCCTACCCCCACACCTCCCACAGCCTTCTACCCCCACCTGCCATCTTACACGTCCCCCCACCTCTTCCCCCCAGTCTGCAGGCGGGGGTCAGGAAAAGGGCAGTTCCCTCCCCAGCCGCTTATCCTTGAAGTACATGAACATTGCGGAGGGGGGCTGGGGGAAGGCACAGGCACCCCCACGGCACCGCACCCTACCCTACCCGTTATACCAACCCCCTCCACCCTCCAACAGAATTACCACCAACACCAACGTGAAGCACAACAGCAGTAATACCAGCAACAACAATAATACCAACAAGAATAACAGTAATGCCATGAAGAATAATTGTAATGCAACGAAGAACGGTATTACCAGCAAAACTAGCAATACCAGCAAGACCAGTAATACCAGCAAGAACAGTACCACCAACAAAAATACCAATGATAACACCACTAAGAACAGTAATACCAAAAAGAACAAAAATACTCACTTCCCAAATGACCTCGCTTCACCTAGTAATGTTGGAGGTCAGAAGCAGCCCAATTTAGTCCCCCAAACCACTCCTAACAAGCCACCCAAACCCACCTCGCCTCAGGAAAAGTTACCCTTGACTAGTAATCGCTTGTCCACTAAGAAAATGGCCAATATCCTCCCAAAGGCGGCCAGGTTAATGAGTAGTTACCGTCCTAGAGCATTTATGGAAGGTGGTAAGGTCAGAAGTGTGGGGCTGGGCAAGGGGGAATGCTATGGTGTCGATGGTAGCTATTGTGGTGTTGAGGAGGGTGGTGGTGGTAGGTGTAGTGGTGAAAGTGGGGTTAGGAATGGTGATGGTGTGAGGTGTGGTGTTGAAGATGGCGGTGTTGGTAATGGTGATGATGGTGGTGTGAGGTGTGGTGTTGATGGTGTTGTTAGAAATGGTGCTGGTGCTGCTGTTAGAAGTGGTGTTAAAGGTGGTGTCAACTACAGCAGTGGTGTGAGGCATAGCAGCGTGGGTGATAGAGATAATGGTGTTAAAAATAGCATAAAGAGCGACAGGAATGGAAGTGTTAAGGATAGTAGCATTGGTGATGGGAATAATCGCCTCGGTGTGAAAGATAGAACTGGTGTTAAAAATAGCTACGTGGATGATAAAAGCAGTAGTGGTGGTGTTAAAGAAAGTATCACGGGTGTTAAAAATAGCAATAAGGATGCAAACAATAGCACTGGTGTTAAGAATAGCCGTCTGGGTGTTAAGGAAGACGTTAAGGGAAGTACAGAATGCATTAATAATAGAGATA
The DNA here is from genome assembly GCF_032717465.1 of Coenobita brevimanus. Lineage (NCBI taxonomy): Eukaryota > Metazoa > Arthropoda > Malacostraca > Decapoda > Coenobitidae > Coenobita > Coenobita brevimanus. The sequence goes on from NC_136991.1 coordinate 2,216,013, forward strand.
GGTGTAGTGATGTTCAAAATAGCTGCAGGAGTGTTCAGGGAAGCCGCTGTGATGTTCAAGAAAGCTACAAGGGCTCAAAGGAAAGCACACTGACTGTCAAAAAGAGGTCTCACAGTAGCGAAGACATCCCCAACCCTTCAAGGAGACAAAGGTGCACTAGCGTCACCTCCTCAGACATCACTAACTTTCTCGACTCCATTAAGCAGACAGGGGACCACGACACGGACGAGGGCTTTGACGACTGTGATAGCGACCTAACCAAACTCTCACGAAAGTCCAGCTCCGAGGCTCTTGACACGTGTAATGACCTCCTCTGGCACCCACGCATGACCCTACCAGCCTCTCGACCCCCGATGCATGACAGGCGAGATGAGGTTAAGAGTTATTTATCCCCTGAAGACTCGATTACAAGGTCACCAGATTTTGAGCATAATCTTCTGAGGTCATTACACCCTGATAAGTCGAGTCCTGGTCTTAATACTCAGAATAGTTTGGACTCTAATAGGTCTAAATTGAGTCCTGATGAAGAGCAAACAACCCTGGACTGTCTGCCTCGTGGGGATGGGATTCTGAGTCCACCTGTCCCTTATGGTAGCGATCCCTGTGAGTGTTGTGTAAGAGGGGGCGCTGGTGATCAGACGTCGGCTACTTATTTGTGTCAGAGCGAGGCTGTTGTTACCGTCACGCCCACTACCATCTTTGTCCCGCACACCACAACACCGCACCACCACCGTGACACCAACACAGACCCACACCACCACACCCATACACAGCCGCACCACCACACCCCAGCATCACCCCACCACACTCATACACAGCCGCACCACCACGCTAACGGAACTCCACCCCACCACACCACAATGCCACATCCACACCACCCAACCATCACAACGCCACCCCACCACACCACCCCTACACCACATTCAGGAGCTGTACCTTGCGTGGCCTGTGCAGACACGCAAGACACGAGGGAGAGAGCGAGTCGTGATGCATGTAGGGAGGAGGAGATGGACTTTGAGGATTCCCTGGAGCATGAGGCTGGGGCTGTGAGTGAGAGCGAGATGCAGTCGGGAGGAGAGAGGGAGAAACCAAAGGAATTATCTTCGCTTAAATCTACTCCAGGTGGACTAGAAGCGAGGAAGCGAGAGATGGAACTTTATGATGATTCAGTAGATCCTGCTGGTGAGAGTGAGAACGAGAGACAGTTACGAGGAGAGAGGGAGAAAACGGAGGAATTATCTGCGGTTAAAACTACCACTCCATCTAGACTGGAGGAAAAGATGCTACGCGAGGATTTGAGGGACATTTCAACACCTAAAACTCCATCTAGACTTGAAAACACGATACCGGCCCACAAAAGGTCGGAAGAAGCATCGATGTTTGAAAGTTGCGCTAGAATGGAAGAGACTGTAGTGGATGGTTCAAGTAGAGCTGCACGTCATTTGAAAGGGGAGCTGTTTAACCAGAAAAATAATACATGTAGGTTTGAAACTTGGTCTGTAGGGGAAGAAACGATGCTAGAAGATATGAATAAGGCTGGAAGTCACTCGAATGATTTATTTTGTGATCCACGCGGAGGAGAAGGGACGAGTTTGGACGATGTACCGCGGCCTGACAGTCGCTCGGGATGCAAACCCATCTCCCCTAAGGTCAGACTGATGCTGGAGAGTGTGGAGGCCGGCGTGGTGAAGAGAGTCCGATCACCTACATCAATGGCCCTCCTGGAGACTCGCAGGGTGGCAGGGAGTCCGGTGTATAGTCCAAAAATTTCACAGAGTCCTAAAATTAACTCACACAGTCGAAAAATCCCATCTCATAGTTTTGGCGAAGAGATGGTTGGGGACTCGACAGACGAGGAGGTGACTGATCTCACAGGTACACATGGTCGCTTACCTGGCTGTGAGAGCTCCTTATACAGACACAGGTATGCTAATGACAGGGTAAGTTGGCATAAGGGTGGTGAGGAATGGGTGGGGGACTCAACAGACGAAGACGAGACTGGTGATTCTCAAGACACACACGGTCATTCCAAGGGCATACGGGGTCATTTAGCAGGGTATGAGAAGGAGCGTTCCATTTACAGTGCTAGGTATGTAAATGAAAGGTCAGTTGGCCATAAAGGAAGTGAGGAGGAGAGGAGAAGTGCTGGTGTTGATGAGCATTTATCCACCTCGGTTGTAAACAGCTTTTTGCACAACTCCCAGATTGGTGACAGGAAAAGGGAGTTTGAGCATCTTAGGGGTCACGAAGATGCTAAATTTAACGAGATGAATACAGGTACAAAAGGTAGACGAAATTTGCCAGATCCTCCTTTAATTGGTGATAAAACTAAACTGACCCACATGGACTTGATTGGATTAGGCAAGACGGATGCAGGTAAAAACACACCTGCACAGAGATCTACAGGTGAGAGGGAGACTGATTTACACGCTCACTCCTCTCCCTGTCAGTCCACACCTGTACCACTCACCTGCACAGGGGATGAAGGGAATGACTCGACGTGTAGTAAACAAAGCCGTAACTCATCCCCAAAAGAACACAGGCTTGATAGTAAAGATGGTGGAAGGTTCCAGTCATCCACAGACGGTCGTAATTTATTGGATGACCCTCCCTCTGCCCATCAGTCATCATCATCAGGAGCAACAGCATCGTCATCATCGTCATCCGGAGAAGGTGGAAGCCTGCGGTCATCTACAGGAAATCGTCATGTGTTGGATGACTCTCCCTCTGTCCATAAACCTTCATCGTCGTCGTGTAGAGAAAGGGAGACTAACCAAACCCTTGAGGAGCTCCCTAAAGAGTCTCCCCTCACCCGATTCTCCAACCAGTACCAAAAGCTGTGGGAGGCATACACTAAACACCTTCCATCGAAACTGAAATGCAGCTCAAAAGTCCCTGAAAGTAATAACGCAAACAGGGAATCAACAGAATCTTCCTCGGTGATTCCCCAACCAAGCAGAGATAAACACAGGGATGCAAAGGGTGAATCAGCAGTACTTTCCTCTGTGGTTCCTCAAGTGGGCAGAAATAAATACAGGGATGCCAGCAGTGAATCGGGGCCACCTTTAGTTATCCCTCAAGCCAAGAAAAGTAAACTCAGGGACAACGAGAACATTGATGCAAGCAGTGAATCCACAACCTCGTCAGTGATTCCTCAAGCAGGCAGAGACAAACATGAGGATACTAGCAGTGAATCCTCCCCATCCTCAGTGATTCCTCAGGCCACGAATCCAGGCAGCAACAAGGACAACGAAAGAGCTCAGAAGTTCCGTCGTGAGGATGTGCGTCGGTCCGTGAGTCTAGCTGAGGACTCTGAGGACTCTGTGGAGGGCGAGGCTAAAGGACGACCCCCATCCGTCAGCTCCTACACCAGCACCTTCAATATGGACGTGACGCAGCCCTTTGGACGACCTGCACGACCTTCCCTTCGGCAGGATGGGTCGGGAATAGGGATAGAAATGAAGAAGGGGGCGGGGGTGAAGGTGGGGTCGAGGGATGGGGAAGGAATAGGACAGGGAGCAAAGATAGGGTCACTTGAGGGAGCTGGAAGGACCCGTCGTGGACTGGGTAGGAGGCTCCCTAAAATTCCCGTAGACGCTTCAGTGTGTGGTGGAATTGATGGTGGTAATGGTGGTAGATGTGATGCTGATGGTGGTAGGTTTGGTGTTGGTAGTGGTGGTTTTAATGGTAGCTGTGGTTTTACTGGTGCCAGGGGAAATATAGGCAAGAGTAATCCCAAAGTTGACGGTGTGGATAGTGGTATTATAGGTGATGGTGTTGTCTCTAGGGGTGGTGTAGGCTTTGGTGTTGGTTCTGTTGCATTGAAAAGTGGTGTAATTCCCGGTTATAGTGGTACGAAGACTGGTATTATCCCCAGTACTACTGTTGGCATTGGCGGTATTACCCCTAGTACGGGCGTTGGCATTGGTGGTATTACCCGTAGGACAGGTGTTGGTATTGGTGGTGTTAGTACGACAGGGCATCATACCAGAGAGCGCCGTCTGCCACAACTCCCGGAACAACAACAACAACAACAACAACAGGCCCCTAGTACCTCCCCCCGTGCCGGCCGACTGTCACCCCGGACGGTGTTCAGAATACGCGACGTGATCAGGTTCTGGAATGCCAAGGTTGCTGAACAGGATGACGAGAGGGGGCAGGGGCATGGAAAGACGAGCCTGTGTGACGCAAGGGAGGAGGGCCCTGGAGAACGGAGCCTGTTTGACACAAGAGAAGAGAAGGATGGAAATCTGAGCCTGTTTGACGCTGGAAAACAGGGCCCCAGTATGTCAAGTTCAGGTGAGGGTGGAGAAGGGGACAGGAATTCAGACTTGCTTGACACGAGAGAAAGGGTACACAAGGAATCAAGTTCAGGTGAAGGGAAGGAACTTGGCCTAAAAAAAGAGGGCTCCAATATGTCAAGTTCAGGTGAGGGTGGAGAAGGGGACGGGAATTCAGACTTGCCTGACACGAGAGAAGGGGTACTCAGGAAATCAAGTTCAGGTGAAGGGAAGGAACTTGGCCTAAAAATTCCAAGGTTCGGTGACACGAGTAGTCTTGGGAGGAATATCTCACGCTTTGGATCATGGAACTCTGTATGTAGGAGTAAGAGTGATGAGAAACAACGTGAGGGAGAAGAAAGAAAACACATCCCAGTTGAAGTTCCAACCAGTTCCGTACTTGCATCCTTAAAGACGAATCATGCCTGGAAAATTTCATTCGACAATTCATGGAAAACTGTGCATGAGAGTAAGAAGAGCGTGTTAGATTTGCCAAAGGATGATAGGAGCCACGTAGGTGTTTCTCGGCGTGAACAGTCGCAGAGGAAATTAACGACAGGAGAAAAATGGATGGGAAAAGATGGTTGTGCTTTGGGTATATCGAGTGATGCTACATTGCCGCACGGAGATGAGGGTGGAGGGGATGGAAAGGTAGATGGAAAGGATGAAAGAGAGGGTGGAGGAGATGAAAGTAAGGGTGGAGAGAGGGAAAATGGGGGCGGAGGAGATGAAAAGATGGGTGGAGAGGATGAAAAAGAGGGTGGAGGGGATGAGAATAAAGGTGGAGAGAAAGAAAATGAGGGCGGAGGAGATGAAAATGAGGATGGAGGGGATGACAGGGTGGGTGAAATAAGTGGAGATGAGGACGAAGACTGTGAAAATAAGTATGGAGACGGTGAAGATGTGGATGGGGGAAATGAAGGGCTGGTCAGAAGAAGTGAGGAAATGAATGGACGAGATGAAAATGTTACCACAAGTGATAAAATAGGTGAAGCTTGTGAAGATGTGGACGGAATAAAAGAAGAAGCACACAAAGACTATGGAAATTTTGTCAAGAGCAGTGAAAAAACAAATGAAAATAATGAAAATGTGAGAAAAGGCAGTAAAGATTTGGATGGAGGCAGAGACGGGGGATGTGATGTGGATGTGGGAATGGATGGAGGGGATGTGGGTGTGTCTGGAAGGGGTGTGGGAGTGGCTGTGGTGGAGGAAAAAGGTGGAGGAGAGGTTTTGGTGATGAGTGAAGTGGATTCTTTGAGTCTCCCCCCAAATTACACCCCTCCACCCCCTCCCACCCAAACCCCTCCCAACTACACCCCACCTCCTCCTCCACTTGGTTCATCTACACCTCTCCCAGCCCTCTCACCCCTCCCCACACCCTCCCCCGCTAATACACATCTACCCACATCGTCCCCCACCCACACATGCTCACGCCTACCCTCTCCCACCCACACAGACCCACCGACACCCACCCACACACCCCTTCCCACACCCTCGCCAACCCATACATCCTTATTCACGCCCTCCGCCACCCTCACCCCCCTCCCCACGCCCTCCCCCACCCAAACACCCCTCCCCACACCCTCCCCCACCCACACACCCTTCCCTAGCATCACCTCCCTGCCTTCGACACCCCAACCTATGCAAGACGTCACAGCTTTGCCCTCCGTCACACCCGTCTCCTCCGTCACATCTCGGCCTGTGACGAAGCTATCGCCAGTAATATTTCCATCTACCGTCACAGCACCCCTATCTACCGTCACATCTCAACCTTCGACAACCCTGCCCACCGTAACAAGTGCCCCGTGTACCGTCACACCCTTGCCTGCCGTCACATCTCAGTCCACTAACCCACCCGAGGTCACCGTCACAGATCTGCCCATCGTCACAACACCCATGTCTACCGTCACATCCCAAGCTGCAATGACCGTATCTGCCGTCACACAGTTAGAGTCATCATCCGTAACACACCTCCCCACCGTCACAACCCACCTATCAACCGTCACAACACCCCTATCCACCGTCACATCCCAGGGAATGACAACCGTACCCACCGTCACAGAACAACAATCATCATCCGTCACACACCTACCAATGTACTCTACACATGGAGAGGTAAATTGTTTCTGAATTTGCCCTGTAGATTTCTCAGCAAGGTTACTGAAAAGAGGTCTGAATGATGATGATGATGATGATGATGAAAAGGTAAGTCGTGTTATGTTGTGGTTCGTAAAAGATATATATGTCCTGTGTACTGTAGATTATTTTCACAAATGTTGGGTATACCTGGAGCCACAACAACAACAGCAACAGTATAACAACCCCTTCAGTCCGCGTACATCTCACCTGAGCTGTATAAGGTCGTCTGGGGTTACTTAGAATTAAATAAGAAAATGCCTTCCACGAGCTGAGGTATTTAATTATGTAGCCGTATACACTAAAAAAAAAAAAAAAAACTTGAGAGAGAGAGAGAGAGAGAGAGAGAGAGAGAGAAACAGGTGTAGCCTACCTTATCTTGCCTAATCACCCCATACGCTACCTTTCTCCCCCTATCCCTCCTATTCTCTCCCCCTCCCATTCGGTACCTTTCTCCCTCTCCCTTCCCTTTCTCTCCCCCCTCCCTTTCTCTCCCCCTCCCTCTCTCCAATCCCCTGAGGCTGCGTCCGTGGGTGGTAGTGGAGGAGGAGTAGGAGGAGGAGGAGCGGGGGTTAAAGTACCGTACCTGGCGAGAGAAATAAAGAGTCTGCCACTTGGACAAGCCGTGTGGTATGGCTGGTGTTTATGGTATGGGTATTGTGGCTCTGGTATGGGTATTACGGCGGTGTAAGCTTGCGTAGGAAGGGATTGAGGTTTGTATTTTTAGATGGTTGTGGTGGAGTGGAAGACGGTTTCTGGATATTACCTGCACCATATGTAATAGTGGGATGATGATGATGATGGTGGTGGTGGTGGTGGTGGTGGTGACGATGGTGATGGTGATGATGTTGATGGTGACGATGGTGATGGTGATGATGATGATGATGATGATGATGTTGATGTAGGGTTAGGGGTGGCTAGTATAATTCAGGTTAGGTAAAGTTAGATTATGTTTGGTTGTGTTATTTATTTTTACTATTTTTTTTTTTCAAGATTTAGGGAGAACTAGAGTACAGTATAAAGAATGTGTGTGTGTGTGTGTGTGTGTGTGTGTGTGTGTGTGTGTGTGTGTGTGTGTGTGTGTGTGTGTGTGTGGAGGCGAATCAGGAAGTGTACAAAAGCCACTCAATACCTCGCCTGCCGAACTGTACAAACACTTGGCTGGGCATTGTGTGTGTGTGTGTGTGTGTGTGTGTGTGTGTGTGTGTGTGTGTGAGAGAGAGAGAGAGAGAGAGAGAGGATAAAAGCAAAGTTTGTAAAATGATTGTCATGTGATAATTATGGTGTGTGTGTGTGTGTGTGTGTGTGTGTGTGTGTGTGTGTGTGTGTGTGTGTGTGTGTGTGCGTGCGCGTACGCTTACGTGCGTGCGAGTGGGGGCGTTAATTCCCACCTTGTCTGGCTGTCTCTGCCTCCTCCTCCACCTGCAACTCCACCTCTACCCATCCATCTATCCACATTGTTTTACCGCCTCTGTGGTGTTTTGGTGGGGGTGGTGGAGGTTAGGGGGGATTTAGAAGACACGAGGAGAAGGAAGGGATAATCAGATGAAGAAAAGATTTATTCCTTAAGAACAAGAGGTCTTTCCTAACCTAAATATAATCGTCAGGAGGGAAGAATTAAATTACAAAGGTGTCTACGTACTGAAGAAGTCAAAATAAAACTAAAAGAGTGATAATGTTGACTAAAATCCATGTTAAAAATCTGGCTGCCTGTTCGTCCCTGCCTCGGCCTGTCTCTTACTGTGGGTTGTTTGGCTTCCCTCCCTGTAGGCCTGGTGAGAGAGAGAGAGAGAGAGAGAGAGAGAGATGGACTAATAAACAGTACTTTCCATATGTTGTAAGCCTATGTGTTAGTAGGTAATGCTAAGAGTGTACTGCTTTTCATGTACACCCCAGAGTCCTAGAGTAACGCCATATGACAGCCCGTTACACCAGGGGGGAGGGGAGGAAAGGAGAGGAAAGGGGAGGGGAGGGGAGGGGGATGGTGTTATGCAGATGACGGTGTTACGGTCGCCAGTGCTGTAGTGTGTTATTAACCGGACCTAAGGCTACATACACATCAAGTAGACTGGAACGTGTGTGTGAGAGAGAGAGAGAGAGAGAGAGAGAGAGAGAGAGAGGTGGTAATGAAAGAAGGAATGCTGTGATAGAGGATAGCCTACGTGTGCCTGAGAGTGGGTGTGGTAATCTCTCTCTCTCTCTCTCAATTTTTTTAAAGCTTTTTTGTTTTGTTTTTTCCTCACTTATTCACCCCCCCCACACATATACATATTCATGATCAAATGTGTGTGTGTGTGTGTGTGTGTGTGTGTGTGTGTGTGTGTGTGTGTGTGTGTGTGTGAAATAACAAACAGCAGCTTGTAAAGTATGGTACATAATTTATTAATATTGACGGTAGACACAATTTTCCTTATGGCACTCGTCTAATTGGGAATCGTCTTGGTTGGAATTGCTTAAGTGGGATGGTAAAATCCTCTGAAAACGGTGGAAATCGTCGAGGCAGGATGACACCCCCCCCACCTACCCACCCACCCACTTACAGACTGATAGCCTATCTTTCCATTCTGCACTGATATACCCACATCCACATGATTCACACCCACACCTCAGCCTCACCTCCTTCCATCCCCACCCTTTACCTATCCCCACCCCCACCCCCAGTTCCCCACATCCCCCAGCCCCCCACAACCCCAGACCACAGTGCCAGCCTCATATCCTAGTTGCCTATCCCACACTATGTCTTCAATTAACATATTTATCAGCTCTGTGGTCCCTCACGTTATGTCACTTTACCTCACTGCACCTCAAATTACTTCATCTTACCTCGTACATACTCCACCTGCGATTTGCCTTACCTCACACCTGCCTTTCCTTACCTCACCTCACGTCACCTCATTCCACTCACCTCACACCCTTGTCTCATCTCCCCTTACCCCACACTTCTCTGTCCTCATCTCCCCAGACCATAGCGCCTACCTCACATCCTGGTTGCCTATCCCACAGCACCCAGTTAACACATTTATAAGTAAAGTGGCCCCTCACGCCTTGACACTTAACCCCTCCCCACACCTCTCTCATCTCACCTCATCCACACCTCTTACTCCCCACCTTGTCTCTCCTCACGTATACCCCATTTGACGCACCTCATCTCATCTATCTTCTCTTGTCACCTCATTCACACCTTTTCTTATTTTCCTCCCTCACCTCACCTTTACCCTTCCTCCTTATCAACCTCGTCTACCTCTCATTTCACTCACACCTCTATGTCTCTTGCTTCCCACACACCTCATCGCATCTCATCCTTCGCAGCATCACCCTCACTTCTTACGCCACCTCACCCTTATTTCATCTCACCTGTCTCACCTATCACCTACAAATTACACCGCACCTCACACCACACCTAACCAAACCATACCTACACCTCCTTCATATCACACAGCCTCATCTCCCCTCACCTCACCTCACTTCACCTCCCCTCCCCTCACCATGCCACACCACACCACACCACACCACCTTTCAGCCCTAGTCCACTTAGATAAACGTAAAGTTATAATTGTGTTGAAATCAGTTCTATCCACTCTCTCCACCTAACTTGATCTCTCTCTCTCACTCTCTCTCTCTCTCTCTCTCAATAAAAGTCAGGAATGAGTGAAAGGAACACCACGCCTGACCAAACACGATAAAATATAACGCGTTCGTGTGTGCCATTTCGTCACCTCCCTACTCCGAATTGAACCCAGGACCATGCGGACAGAAATAAAGCTCTACGTAATAAGCTCTCTCATTCCTATTTGTATACTTTGTTCACTTTATCTTGGCCCAAAACTGCCATCCCTCCGCCTTGAATCCTGAGTTAGAGCAATAGATTAGCACTAGAATATGATGCTAGTCACGAAGAAGTGTTTTGTGGTTTCAGAGTTATTTAGCTTTTATTGTTGTTGTTGTTGTTATTATTATTATTATTATTATTATTATTATTATCATCATCATCATCATCATCATCATCATCATCATCATCATCATCATCAATCATCATCATCATCATCATCATTCTTGTTGTTATTATTATTATCATTATCATCGTTATTAATGTTATTGTTATTATTATTATTTTATTATTATTAATATTATTATTATTATTATTATTATTATTACGGTATTATCTAAAGGTGTTAATCAGCTTCTTGCGCTACCTGAGAGCATAAGAACGGGTTTGGGTGGGTGTGGGGCCATGAGGTGAGGTGGCCTATAAGAGCAAGGTGGCTCATAGGTCAGGTGTGAGACTCATGGCCCCGTATTCCGTAACACTTGTTCCTTGGCGATTTATTTCTTTTATGACCCGTATTCCCTAACACCTCTTCCTTGGCGATTTATTTCTTTTATGACCCGTACTCCCCGATGATTTTCGTGACTATGTGCCTTGGGCTTAACACCTCTTCTTTGGCGATTTCTTTTTTTTATGATCCGTACCGGTAATCCCTAACACCTCTTCCTTGGCGATTTATTTCTTTTATGACCAGTATCCCCTAACACATCTTCCTGGGTGATTTATTTTTCTTATGACCCGTATCCCCTAACACCTCTTCCTTGGCGATTTATTTTTCTTATTACAACTTTCTGTCCTCTTTGTATAACACCTCTTCCCTGGCGATTTATTTTTCTTATTAAAACTTGCTGTCCTCTTTTGTTTTAAATCATACTCTGCATCAATAGTATAAGAACGATATTAGCCAGTCCTGTCCAGTAATCGGTAAGGAAGAGGTGTTAGGTAGCCATGGCATTAGGAGAGGGAGACCCAGAGTGAGACAGGTAGAGAGCGGAGAGACAAGAGCAATTAATCCCTTCAGTCCGGTGAGGTATTCTTCAGCTTTATCCTTGATATATACAGACGATTTTATTTAACATGGGAAATATATCACTTACTACCGGGGATGAGACGGAGGGATGGAGTGGAGAGGTATATGAGAGAGGGGGGTGTGAGCTGGAAGCGGGGCAGTGAAATGACGGGGGACAGGGCGACGTGGAGGCGATTTGTTTGTGGCCACCCTTTACGGGATTAAGGCGTCTGGCAATAGATAGACTAACGGGGATTTAGTGAAGAATATATTTAACACACACAGTTCAAAATCTGTCCTGAATAAAATCATGCGTAATTAACAGGTCTAGAGCGGAAAAGAAATTAAGGTTGCTGAAGAAGTGAGGTTAGTGGAAGAAGGAGGGATGGGAGGCAGAGAAGGGTGAAATTAAGGGTAGTACAAATATATCACGTGAAATTTGAAGTTCATGAGAGGAGGAAGGGAAAAGGAGGAGGAGGAGGAGGAGGAGGAGGGGAAGATCGAAAACGTGGTACAGTGGTAGATGGAAATGGCTAGAATAAGCAGCATTAAATTAGAAGTGAAATTCGTGAGACGAGGAGGAGGAGGAGGACCGAGAAACGCTTTGGTAGAGGGGAGAGAGTTGCTTGAATAAATCGCATCAAATCAGAAGTTAGGTTCGTGGGAGGAGGAGGAGAGGAAGACAGAGAACGAGGCGAGAGACGAACAGATAGGTCAGAAGTGATGCTGGAGGAGAGAGAGAGAGAGAGAGAGAGAGAGTAGCTTAAGATCACAAGTCAGAAGTGAGGGTGATGGGAAGAGGAGTACAAAGGGAGTGGGGAGAAGCCAGAGATCGAGCTGGCAGAAGAGCAGATAGGTCAGACGTGAGGTGAAAGGAAGGGGGGAAAAAAAGAGAGAGGATGAATTAATAGCTTAGAATAGATATAAAAGACAGGCAAGTAGATAGATAAACAGAGAGGCATAGACAGACAGACAGGTAGACAGGTAAATAGGGAAGTCGACAGGTAGGCAGTTTACTTATTATTTCTTTCATCACATACATCTCCTCTCAGCTGAAGAAAATCGTCTGGAGGTAGCAAGAGAAAAAGTCAAGGTGCTGAAGGGGTTAGAGTTGATTACAGGTGAACTGAATGGAATGTCGGTGAGATTATTATTGGCAGGATCACAGAAGGTTATAAAGTCAAGCCAGTGTAGGGTGGCTTGTGTTAGTTTGGGTGGGTTGGATTAGTTAGTTTGGAGGTAGTTTAAGTTGGGAGTGGGTTTAGGTTGGGAGTAGGTTAGGTTGGGAGTGGGTTAGGTTGGGAGTGGGTTAGATTGGGATTAGGTTAGGTTAGGCTAGGGTAGGTTGTCTGGTTATGTTCAAGCGTGTTGTGCTGTGTTAATTTAGGTGAGGCGAGGGTAGGTTGTGTTATGTTTTGTTAGGTTGAGTTGGGTGAGGCTAGAATAGGTTGTGTTATGTTGTATTGTGTTAGGTTGGGTTAGGTAAAGTTAGGTTAGGTTGTTTAGTAGGTGAAAGAAGCTTAGATTGGGTGTGAATATAGTTATCCTCCTTAGAATTTCCTCCAAGTGGACATAAATCGTTGGGAATTGACCAGAATATAGCACACGAGTTCTAACATTGTTGTGTATAAGTATTAGAGGATTATTAGCCCATTTACCACCTACGTCTTCTCTCTGCTGAATAAAATCGTCTGAAGGTAGCCAGAATAAAATACAGAGAGTAGGTTTGAGTATGGTAGTCTGTGGGAACAATTAGATTCGATTGGGTCAGGATTGGTTATGGTAGGTCAGGGCAGGTGAAGCTAGGTTAGAGTAGGTCATATTAAGCTGGATATGAAAAACAGAGGAGTAGGGATGTTAGGTCATACTGGATAGGTAGGTAGGTAGGTAAGGTCACACGCTCACCTTTGACCCCGTGACCCCTAGAGCATTACCTGTGACCCCAGCAGTGCCTGTGGGGGTCAGGGTGATCATGTGCCCTCGTGCCTACCCCCCCCCCCCACCAGTCTTGCTTCAGTCCAGAGGTGAAAGTGGACGGGTGTGTGTACCGGTACTCTTTATGACCACTACATACATACATACGTACATGCTACATACATACATACATACATACATCTTTACAGTCATACATACATACATACACATCCATCCATCCATACTTACATTCATACATACCGGTACATACATACATACAAGCTGTACACACCATACGTACACGTACTTCAGTACATACATACATACACACACATACGTACATCCATTCATCCATCCATCCATCCATCCATACATACATACATACGTACATACATACATACACATGGGTATATACGGTACATAAATACATACAAGCATACATACATACATACAAACACATCTCTCTCTTTCTCAAATCCGGTTTAAGATGAATAAGATGAAGATGGTGTGATATATACCAGTCATGTCAGTGGTTACGGGTCACCTCCGTGTGTGTGTGTGTGAGAGAGAGAGAGAGAGAGAGAGAGAGAGAGAGAGAGAGAGAGAGAGAGAGAGAGAGAGAGAGAGAGAGAGAGAGCAGTATAAAAGGATAAAAATAGTGAGGCACAAAGAGAGAGAGAGAGAGAGAGAGAGAGAGAGAGAGAGAGAGCAGTATAAAAGGATAAAAATAGTGAGGCACAAAGAGAGAGAGAGAGAGAGAGAGAGCAGTATAAAAGGATAAAAATAGTGAGGCACAAAGAGAGAGAGAGAGAGAGACGTCTAAAACAATTATAGCTCTACCACCACCTCCTCTCACACTTCCTGCACGGCAACAAAATGGCGGTGTTGTCCCTCCGTCTCACAGCCCTGGTTGACGAAAAATTGATGATGATGATGGTGATGATGATGACAGTTGTTGTGATGATGGTGGTGATAATGGTTGTGATGATGATGTTGATGGTTGTGATGATGATGATGATGGTTGTGATGATGATGATGATGATGGTTGTGATGATGATGATGAAGATGGTTGTGATGATGACGATGATGAAGATGGTTGTGATGATGAAGATGGTTGTGATGATAACGATGGTGATGACTGTGATGATAGTGATGTCTTAAGTACCTCACACATTTGACAAGGTGATAGCCTCTGAGATAGATAATTGATATGATAATGACGTAATACTGATAATGATACTGTAATTATTTATTGTTGGTATGGGGGTAGAGACATAATGGTCCTATTGTGTTAAGTAATTAGCCTGGGATGTATTATTATGCTGCTGGTAATGGGTTTAATGACGCTGTTACTGATATGCTAATGATAGTACTGGAATTAATGATGTGTAATGGTGCTGATATTCTTCCTACTGTTATATGGTTTTGGAGAGGGACGCCTTCACGTGGTGGCACCCTATATATCCGGGCGGCTCCACTACCCGGTTACGCAAAACATCCTGCGGCCCCCTATCCCCCGAGAGGAGGATGGTGGTCTGCATGGTACAGGACGATTTCAGCCTGCAGTCCACTGGGTTCGCGTTTCAGATGATCCTGGGACCACCACCACCACCATCATCACCACCAACGACAACAAAAACAACAAAACAACAACAACTACTACTACTACTACTACTACTACTACTACTACTACTACTACTACTACAGCAACAACAACAACAACAACAGCAACAACATGGCTGCCTCTAATCCTTCACTTCGATTATTCTACCTTGACCTGAGTAAAAACATCAGGATAATATTGAGGATAAAAAGACATCCTTTGGCTCGGTGGATTAAAGTATGATGAAGAAAATAAATTAATGTAGTAAGGGAGAGAGTTATTCACGTAGATACATATTAAATTTATTCGTAGTAATTCATTCAGGTATGGTTATTCATTTATTTGTTTACAGGTATTGTGTTGTAGCCTTCAAGAGTAGAGTGAAGGTGTGATGGTGGCCAGGTGGGTAGGATGATGGTGATGATGATGATGGTGATGTTGA
Organism: Coenobita brevimanus; assembly: GCF_032717465.1. Classification (NCBI taxonomy): domain Eukaryota; kingdom Metazoa; phylum Arthropoda; class Malacostraca; order Decapoda; family Coenobitidae; genus Coenobita; species Coenobita brevimanus. The sequence goes on from NC_136991.1 coordinate 2,231,223, forward strand.
TGATGATGAAGATGATGATGGTAACGACGATGGTGATGATGCATGATGATGATGGTAACGAAGGTGATGATGATGATGGTGATGATGATGATGGTACCTAAGATGATGGTGGTGATGATGATGATGATGGTGGTGGTGGTGGTGGTGGTTTATTTTGTCTGTTTACCTTTTTCCTTAATTACGCTCAGGTGTGTATTTTGTCTATTTACCTGTTTCCTTAATTACTCTCAGGTACAACCCGTGGCCGAGTTGGTAGAGCTCTCAGTGCGTCAGTCAGTGGATGGTCGTGAGGTGACACTTAACCAGGAACAGATTCACAGTGGCACGCTCAAGAGGTCACCTTCAAAGAGACTACAGCATCAAGTGGTAAGTAGGTACCCCGTTTTAAGTGGTCAGAGCGAAGTAGTTACGTGTACAGGTGTTCTGGGTAAGGGTTCGGTAATTGCGACGGGGGATTTGGTGATTAAGTGTGTGTGTGTGTGTGTGTGTGTGTGTGTGTGTGTGTGTGTGTGTGTGTGTGTGTGTGTTTGTTTGTTTGTTGAAGAGGTCACCTTCAAAGAGGCTACAGCATCAAGTGGTAAGTAGCTGCCCCTCTTTAAGTGGTCAGAGCGATGTAGTTACGTGTACAAGTGTTCTTGGTAAGAGTTCGGTAATTGCGGCGGGGGATTTTGTGATTGAGTGTGTGTGTGTGTGTGTGTGTGTGTGTGTGTGTGTGTGTGTGTGTGTGTGTGTGTGTGTTTATATATGAATGAATACTAGCCCCGATGTGGATGTAAAATGGCACATATATTGCGTGTGTCTCAGGGAAGAAGCTATTCCATTTTAGTACAAGTCGATCAGAGGTCAGAATAACAGGTGAAGATCAAAGTTTGGGTGCTACGTCGCTCTTTATGTATTTATTGTATTCATTCTGTGTGTTACGGTGATGGGGTAAGTGTGTGGATGATGGAGTTGGATTACACATGAATACGTAAGAAGGGCAGATAATGGGTATCCTCTAGGCATATAATGGGGTTCTATTCTGGGGCATAACTAATTACACTAAATATCTTAACAGCGTGTGTGAATAAGAAAAAAGGGAGTGGGTTAGGTTGGGTCTTCCTGCAAGCGACTGACACTTTAAGAGGTAGCTAAAGTGCCTGGGATAAGTGGCGTAGTGGTGTCGTGGTTAGTATGAGAAGGGTTAGGTTAGGTAAGGTTTAAGCTGGGTTAGGTTTGATTAGGTTTCTGGCCTTTCCTACAGTCACGAATAGGAGGAAGTAGTTAGGTTAGCTTGGATTGGGATTAGTTGGATAGGATTGAGTTGGGTTAAGCAGCAACAAAGTCTGATTGAGTTGGATCTGGTTGTGATTAAGTTACAAGCGATAAAGTAAGGTCAGGACAAAGACATATTCATAGCAACACCGTGAAGCTTTGCCCTTCACGCGTCTGGCACCTTAAGTGGTAGGTACGCTGTGGTTAAGTGGTGTCAGGGTGGTGGTGTGGGGGTCAGTGTGGTAGAGGCTCCAGACGTAGAGGGGTATTTCCGTCTGGCTTACGTCCAACACCTTTATTCACACCAGGTATATGTCTCACAGGGGATCTATTCACACCAGGTATATGTCTCACAGGGGATCTATTCATACCAGGTATATGTCTCACAGGGGATCTATTCACACCAGGTATATGTCTCACAGGGATCTATTCACACCAGGTATATGTCTCACAGGGGATCTATTCACACCAGGTATATGTCTCACAGGGGATCTATTCACACCAGGTATATGTCTCACAGGGGTCTATTCACACCAGGTATATGTCTCACAGGGGATCTGTTCACACCAGGTATTATTATTATTGGTAGTAGTAGTAGAAATAATGGTAGTTACAAAAGTAGTAGTGATGTGCAGGCCGAAGCTGCATGTCTCCTGCTGTCCACTGTCCTTCCGGGGGATAGGGAGGGAACTGAGGGAAGTGTGTATAGCCGGGCAGTGGAGCGGCCCTTTTACGTAGGTGCCACCAAGTGAAGGCGTCCCTCTATGAATGGGGTTTTGAGAGAGAGAGAGAGAGGGGGGGGGGATTCCTGTAGGCTAACTAAAATCGATGGGGGGGAGGTGAGTGCCAGGACAGAGAGAGAGAGAGAGAGAGAGAGGCCCATAAATAAATAAATAAATAAAAACTAAAAACCCATCCCTAAGCCAAGCCACTTAGCATGACCCAACCCAAGCCAGTGCATCTTACACCAGTCCTGCTGAATTAAAGTGGTGTGTGTGTGTGTGTGTGTGTGTGTGTGTGTGTGTGTGTGTGTGTGTGCAGGAAGAGCGTGGTGCCTGAGTGGACAGGCGAGTGTGCAAGTAAGCAAGCACAAGGCGCCTCTGTCTGCCCCACCCTACACACACACACACACACACACACACACACACACACACACACACACACACACACACACACACACAATTGTACACACGCATACATACATGCACAACGCCGTTCTACATGGTGCACCCGTGTCAACATAGCCTACATGCATACATAATTACAAAACGGTACATTCATTCATTCGTTCATACATACATACATACATACATACGTACATACATGCATGCATACATACATAGAGACATGCTTCATTGTACACACACATGTACGCTCACATACATACATATACGTACTGGTAGTGTAAATTTATATATTCATACACACATAATGTATACAGACATACTGTCTATCTATCTGTCTATTGCCAGACGCCATAACCCCGTAAAGGGTGGCCATTTGACTTTGAGTTATTTGTTTTACGGGGAGGGGCACTAACCCTCCACCAACCCACTTGCTGACACGTAGGGGGCACGTATGGTTTGGTTATATGGTTACCACCCAGCGTCGTAAATGGTTTCTTGGCTTGCAGGAAACCATTTGGCTTGTCACTCAATGTAAAACCACCTGTAAAGGAAAGAAAAGCAATAAGAAGTGACAGGAAAGATGGGAGAAATAGGAAGAGAGGAGGGCAGGCACAAAAAAAGAATGATAAAGGCTAAGGAAGAAGTTGGCAGCACTACATCAAGTGAGTGGATGATGGTCGCCACAACCTCCCACTACAGACGTATTGGCTTGCATAAATACAGTCACATACATACTTTCACAGTACACATTCTCTCTCTCTCTCTCTCTCTCTCTCTCTCTCAGTTTTTGCAGACAGACGCCTAAAGTCTCCCTCGTGGTCCCGTCTGACGGAGGAAATCGATAGGCTGAGAGAGAGAGAGAGAGAGAGAGAGAAACCGGTTCCCTCCCACTCACGCTCCGGTTTGGGTGACTTGAACCGGGAACCAGTTGTTGTTGTTGTTGTTGTTGTTTACTTAGATATTGCCTCCGGTAGTGACGTTTGTATTTCACACACACACACACACACACACACACACACACACACAATCTCTACCTTTCTCTATCCACATCTGTCGATAAGTATAGATAGATAAATAGATAGATTGATCGATAGATAGATACAGATAGATAAAACTAAGATTCACACACTAAGTAAATCCTCCCCATCCCACTACACACCATCCTCCCTCATACACATCCACACAAGTCCATCCTTCGGTCCTAATACTTTTTGTGCAGCTCGAGGTCCTACTCAGATTACTCAAGTCGATAGCACCTCAACTCTCCACGCCATTCCAGCCTCCACACCCTCCCCCTCCACCCTCAGCTCTGTCCCTCCACCCTTAGGTTTGTCTGTCCACCCTCAGGTCTGTCTCTCCACCCTCAGGTCTGTCCCTCCACCCACAGGTCTGTCCCTCCACCCTCGTCTCTCCCTCCATCCACAGGTCTGTCTCTCCACCCTCAGGTCTCTCCCTCCACCCTCAGGTCTCTCCCGCCACCCACAAGAATCCCCCTAACACGTTTTCCCAGGCGATTTATTTGGTTCTATTGACTTTGGTCCGTATTTTCGTAGATTAAGGAAGCTTCATGACACCTTTTTCTAAGCGATTTATTATATTTTTGCCGACCATCGTAACCCAGTCAGTCATACTTTTGTTGGCGACTGTATTCTGGCACTTTACTCCAGGCGGTGAGTACTTTTGTGGCCGACTGTTTCCATCCTACCCCAGTCAATCAGTTAGGTTAGGTTAGATCAGGTTAGCTTAGGTCAAGGTCAGCCAAATTCCCCTCTGACCTCTACACAAGTGACCTGGTGTTGTGAGTTGTTAGCGGGCAGGGTAAGGGTCACGCTGCAACCCTCGTAATGCCTCCAACGACCCTCTCAATGGTCACTTAGCCCAGTAGAACGACTTAACGACCTGAAGTACCAGGGGGTGGGATACAGGATGCAGCAAAAGTACTCACTGCATGGGGTAACGTAGGGGGATGGGGAAAAATGAGAGAGAGAGAGAGAGAGAGAGAGAGAGAGAGAGAGAGAGAGAGAGAGAGGTCTCCCGGAATCTGGATAAAATTGTCTGACAGTACTACGGATTTAAAAAAAAAAAAAAAAAAAAAAAAAAAAAAACCGCCGTCCTTCAGTGGGTTGGCGATTATTCCTAACCCCCTGTGTACGATATTTCTCCCATAGGCCAGATAGATAGGTAGATAGATAGAGAGGGAGATAGATAGAGAGGTAGATAGATAGAGAGGGAGATAGATAGAGAGGTAGATAGATAGAAAAAGATAGGATTCAGACAACGTGTAAGGAACCCCTGTCCCACATCACACTATCCTTAGAGTGATGTTTTTATTTGAGGCATTTTGGCCAATTTATCTTCATCTGACAGAAATGGGTCACTGCCACAGTTCGAATGCTGTTTAGTGATTCCATGGCATTCAGTGAGTCCATGGTATCCAGTAACAGTGAGTCTCCTTGGTTGCTAGTCAGATTAATCCTCCAGTCTGATTATACCTGCTTGGCACCTGAGCTGTAAGGGGTTAGGGATCTTTGTTGGATGTGAGTAAATGTATGAAGTAAGAATGAGTCTCCTTGGTTACTAGTCAAATTAGTCCTCTTCTGATTACACCTGCCCATCACCTGAGCTGTAAGGGGTTGGGGATCTTTGTGGGATGTAGTAAGAATGAGTGTCCTTGGTTACTAGTCAAATTATTCCTCCAGTCTGATTACACCTGGCCATCACTTGGGCTGTTGGATGTGATTAAAGGTGATATAGGTGTAGGTGTGGGTGTCTTCTTGCCTGAGGTCATGGCATCATTACACTTCGCCTTGGTGGTCCACTTAGACACGCTGCTTTCCACTTCCACTCCCACCCATCCACCCATATTGTCTCTCCTTCCACCTTGTCCTTCCATGTTTTCCACCCACACCACACCTCCACCTCGTCACATTGTTTTTACACCTCGTCCTTGGATTTACAGCATCACTTAATTCAGCTGTTTTTCGATTTTTCTCCTGCTCCACCGCTTCATATTCTTCCCAACTTTTAATTAACATATTTCACTGTTTTCCACCTTCATTCATCTTTCCACATTGACTTCCCACCTTGTCTGCCTGTCTCTGCCCTATCCTCCACCTGCAACTCCACCTCTACCTATCCATCCGTCCACATTGTTTTACCTCCTTGTCCCTGGCCGTATGACTTCACATATACTTGCTCTTTTCCTCTCCTCTTCCTTCACCCCTCCGTCTCCTCTTCCCCTCTGTCTCATTTTCCCCTCCGTCTCCTCTTCCTCTCCGTCTCCTTCGCCTCCTCTCCGTCTCCTCTTCCCTTCCGTCTCCTCCTCCCCTCCATCTCGTCCTCCCCTCCGTTTCCTCCTCCCTTCCGTCTCCTCCACACCTTCGTCTTCTCCTCCCCCCGTCTCATCCATCCCTCCATAGACAGGTGCATAGACAGACAAACAGAGAGAATGAGACAGAGGCGAATACACAGGTGAAGGGACAAACAGGTATAGGAAATGAGACATGCAGACAGATAGACAGACGGATAGACAGATAGACAGAGGGTTAATGTCCAGCTCTTCACCAACACCTGTGTCCACCATAAACAAACCGACCTGCAGCCCTGCCAAAGCCCTTCCTTATAAGGCTAGAGGCAGGACGGGTTTTTGCGAGACCCCCCTCCCTAATATGGCCCGGGTCCCGTTTTCTTCCGACCCTCTGCCTACCTTTCCCGCAGTTACCCTCAGTTTATTAGGGCAGGTGGGGTGGGGTGGGTGAATTATGGATCTTTTTTTTACGGTATTTTATTTGTATTTTATTTATTTTTATTTTACTTTATTTATTTGTTCGTTTTCTGGTTATATACGATTTATATTAAGGGGTAACTTTCTTGTATATTTTATTGGTCCTTGTGGGGTGTTATGGGTTAGGTATACATTGCCTTATTATTATTATTATCATCATTATTATTATTATTATTTTAGTGTTATGTTGCCTTTTTTTGTTTTTTTCTTTTTATTTGCCTTATTTACGTTTATCATTTCATTGGCTCATTGATGTGGGTAAGCTATTTATTGTTTTTATTATTATTCTTTATTCCTTTATTTTGTCTCATCTTCTCTGGTTACCATTCTTTTATTAGACCTGCTTCTCACCTGGTGCCAATTATCCTTCTCACAGGTAAAGGTGATGAGAGAAGTGAGGAGTGTGACTGTATATGAGCGTGTTATGTGATGTGGTGATAGAATATGTTTGTGATGTGATAGGGTTGGTGTGGTGATAGCAAGGATGAAATAAGAGTGGTGATAGTAGTGATGAAGTTAACTGTATATATGTGTGTGTTATGTGATGTGGTGATAGATTGTGATGTGGTGATAGATTTGGTGTGGTGATAGCAAGGATGAAATGAGTGGTGATAATGGTGAAGAAGTTGGTTGTATGTAAGTGTTATGTGATGTGGTGATAGAATTGGTGTCAGCAAGAATGAGGTGAGTGATGATAGTGGTGATGAAGTTGGCTGTATATGTGTGTATTATGTGATGTAGTGATAGAATATGTTTGTGATGTGGTGATAGGATTTCTGTGGTGATAGCAAGGATGAAATAATAGGTGATAATTGTGAAGATATTGGGTATATGTGTGTGTTATGCGATGTGGTGATAGGATTGGTGTTAACAAGGATGAGAAGTGTGGTGAAAGTGGTGAAGAAGTTGCCTGTATGTAAGTGTGTTATGCGATGTGGTGATAGGATTGGTGTTAACAAGGATCAGAAGAGTGGTGACAGTGGCGAAGAAGCTGCCTGTATGTGTGTTATGTGGTGATAGGATTGGTGTTAGCAAGGGTGATGTAGAAGTGGTGGTGTTATGGAGTGGGTGAATGTACAGAGGAGAGGTGTGTGTGTTATGCCTTGTGTTCCCAGGGTGATAAGGTGATAGGTGATAAGGTGATAGTGCCGTGTTATCTAGTTCATCGCTGTTCTTATCACCGCGCCAGATAGCAGGGAGGCAAGGGGCAGGAGGTGTGTGTCTGTGTGTGTGTGTGTGTGTGTGTGTGTGTGTGTGTTGATGTAGGGATGGATGGATGAGTATGTTTATGTGTAGGACTATTGGTTGTGATGTAGGCTTGTGTGTGTGTGTGTGTGTGTGTGTTGATGTAGGGATGGATGAATGAGTATGTTTATGTGCAGGACTATTGGTTGTGATGTGTGTGTGTGTGTGTGTGTGTGTGTGTGTGTGTGTGTGTGTGTGTGTGTGTGTGTGTGTGTTGATGTAAAGATGGTTGAATATGTGTGTTTATGTGTAGGACTCAGAATATTGGTTGTGGGTGAGGTAGGTTGCAGGTTGTAAATGTGTGTGTGTGTGTGTGTGTGTGTGTGTGTGTGTGTGTGTGTGTGTGTGTGTGTGTGTGTGTGTGTGTGCTGGAAAGGGTGTGTGGATGGTTTTGAGTCTTGTAGGGGGAATGATTGTGAGTGCGTTGGAAGGGTTGTGGTGGTGGTGGGAAGGGTTAGTGAGTCGAGGGGTTGGATAGGTTGTGAGTGTGGGTGGGTGGGAGTGATTGTGAGTGAAAGATACTGTGTTAAGGTTGTGAATGTAGTGGTGGTGGGTGTGACAGGAGGCAGGGAAGTGATTGTGCTTGTGGTGGTGGTGGTTGTAGGTGGGGAAGGAGGTAGGGAAATGATTGTGAGTGTGGTGGAGTGGTGGTTGAGTGTGGGTAATTGTGAGTTTGAGTTGAAGGGTGAGTTGTGAGTGTGGAAGTAACAGGAAGGAAGTGTGTATATGGGTGTTGTGAGTAGTATGGAGAAGTGGTAGACTGGATGGTTGTGACGGTGGGATGGAGGCTTGGTTGTAGGTGTGGAAGGTTGCAGGGGTGATGTGTCATGGTTGTGGGTGTGGTTGTAGCTGTGGAGGGTGGGTAGGGGACGGGTGTGGATGTTGGGGTGTGGCCAGGGTGGGGTATTGATCAACAGTAGAGAGGGGTGGGGGTCCAGGAGTTGGGGTGTGGTTGGTTGTGGGCATGGAAAGGAGTAGCTGGGTTGGGAAGTTGTGGTGGAGTTGGTTGTGGTTGTAGGTGTGGTAGGGTTGTTACTGGTAGTTGTGGAAGGTGAAGTAGGGGTGGAGAGGTAGAAATTGGAGTGGAGTGGGGTAGATAGCATGTGATGGCTGTGGATGAGGATGAGAGGGGTGGGTGTGTTGATGGAGGTGGGTGTAGGTTTGGAGTGGAGAGGGGAGATCTGCATGAGGTGGGGAGTGGGAGGGGTTGGGGATGGTGGTGGGGGGATGATCTGGGAGAGAGGAGGAGCGTGGTGAGGGGGGGTGTGGTGGTGGTGTAGTTTGAGATGGCTATGGATGAGAGAGAGAGAGAGAGAGAGAGAGAGAGGAGGGGTAACCTAAAGTCATACGTAGTTATACACCTTGTTAAAAAGAAAGGCTAACCATACTAATAACTGCTTTGGCCTGTGGTAGGGCTTGCAGTGTATGGAAGTTAGGTTAAGTTAGGTTGGGTTGGGTTGAGTTAGGTTGGGTTGGGTTGAGTTAGGTAGCAGTTGGAGGTTAGATTATATTAGGTTCCCGAAGGTTAGATCGTTAGTTGTAGGTTAGGTTAGGTCAGGTTAGTTTAGAGCTGTATAATAGATTCATATAGGTAAGTTAGGTTAAGTTAGGTAAATTTGGGTTGGATTGATCAAGTTCGGTTTGTTTAGGGTAGGTTAAGTTGGGTTACGTTGGGTTTAGTAAAGTTAAGTTCGTTGGAGAGTGTTTAAGTTGGGTTAGGATGGATTAAATTGTGTTAGGGTAGGCTCTGTTAACAAGGGTAGATAATGGTGGGTTAGCCTAGGTCAACAAGGGTAGATGAGGCGCGGTAACGAGGGTAGATGAGGCGCGGTAACGAGGGTAGATAAAACGCGGTTACTCTTACACGCTATGCCCCATTATCCCAGCAGCATCAGCAGTGTTTTTGCAGCTGCCCCTTAACGAGTTACTCCTAGGGTGGTTACATCGCCCTATGACTCACCACACCCCGCCCCTTCATACTCACACTGCAGCCCACCACATCCCGCCACACTGCACCAGCCCCGTCATGCCCACCCTGCATCCCGCCACACCCAGTCACACTGCAACACCCACTTTCACACCCAGTCACACAACACCACTCACTTCCACATCCAGTCACACTACACCACCCCCTTCCACACCCAGTCACACTACACCATCCCCTGCATACTCACACTGCATCCCTCCACATCCTACCACACTACACACTTATCCTTACCCCCACCACACACTTTCTTCCACACCTCCACGCCCTGCCATACCTCTCCATCTCCCCACACCACACCACACCATCACAATCACACCATAACCCCACCTTCCCCACCACTCCCTCACACCACACACTCCAGATACACCACCACACCCCTCCATCTCCCCACCACACTACCCCCACACCATCACAGTCACACCACAACCCCACTTTCCTCCCCCCGCACCACTCACCCCACCAAACTCCCCCACACCACTCTTTCTGCTACACCCCCCACTCACACGCACCCCCCCTACTTACTCCCCCCACACTACCTCCCCTCCCATCCTCCCCACCAAATTCTTTCTCCCTTATCTGCTTCGCTTCCTACAACGTCGTATTTTCTCGGTTGGTTTTACGGGCCATTTCTCTCTCTCTCTCTCTCTCTCTCTCTCACACACACACACACACACACACACACACACACACAAATCATCGGGCGGCATTGTCCAACCTCTCCCTTAAGCTGAGAGAGAGAGAGAGAGAGAGAGAGAGAGAGAGAGAGAGAGAATGAGTTAAGAATATGTTGTGAAATTTTTGTGTCAGTGGAAAAAGAACATTCCATTGGTTTTAAGGCGATTACCCCCCGACAGAACAGTAAGTTGTGAGTGCCAGTTGAGAGAGAGAGAGAGAGAGAATGTGTGTAATAATAATAAAAATGATAATATTCGGTTTAATTGTGTGTGTGTGTGTGTGTGTGTGTGTGTGTGTGTGTGTGTGTGTGTGTACATTCTTAGATACTTCCGTTTACCATAAAAGATTTAATAGGATCGATGAACACCATATTTATTTTAATATATATACGATTCAGGTGGACAGCGACATGGAGGCGATTTGTTTGTGGCCACCCCTTACGGGATTAAGGCGTCTGGCAATAGATAGATAGACGATTCAGGACAAAGTATGTAGTCCATTCCCTGTGTCCCTTTTGTACTCTGTGGAATAAATAAGCGACTTTACCCTCACACATCACCACTTGGGCACTAACACAGAACCGTCTATATTGAATCATGCTAGCATTGGTGTGATAGTACGGGTGTGGAAAAATTCTGAAGCCCTCTCCCATTTTTTACAAAGTTGAAATCCATAAATTCTTCCCAGCCTGAGCCAGGATCGAACTAGGACCCTTACACACAGCAGGCCACTCCTTCACCACTTGACCCCCGCCACTTAAGGTGTAAGAGAGCGTGAATACAGGAGGAGGGTCTGAAGGGCCAACCGGAGTCAATAATACGATGCTGTGATTTATGAATAACCCCTGTACGCTTCTTGGACTACCCGCTTAAAACACACACACACACACACACACACACACACACACACACACACACACACACACACAGGTTCTTGGTGTGTAGCCTATGCATTCAAAAATCGGTAGAAGACAGCAAAACACACACACACACACACACACACACACACACACACACACACACACACACACACACACACACACACACACACACACACACACACACACACACACACAATCGGTAGGAGACAGCCAAATTTAAGAAATGGGTTTGAAAGGGTTAATACTATATCTTAATACTTTCTTAGATATTTGCATCAGGATTCCAGGATCTTGATTGGGGAGTGAATGAGGGTGTGGCCCATTGA
>NC_136991.1:2245000-2265000 GCF_032717465.1 Coenobita brevimanus
TGATTTATTCTATTTGGCGTTGTACACTTATCTGTATTTGGCGTTGTACACTTATTTTTATTTGGCGTTGTACCGTACACTTATTTTTTATTTAGCGTTGTACACTTATTTGACGTACACGTAGCACCACTTGGCCTTCTGTTGCTTTATTACTGTTATTACGTCCTCTTTTTGGCGCATTGTACACATTATCGTTTTTGGCGTGCGTTTTGTTGTCGCCAAAATTACCTGTGATGTGATGTGGTGTGGTTGTTTGATGGTGGTGGTGGTGATGGTGGTGGTGGTGGTGGTGTTGGTGATGATTGTGGTGGTGGTGGTGGTGGTGGTGGTGTGGTGGTGGTGCTGGTGATGGTGTTGGTGCTGATGGTGGTTGTGGTGGTGATGATGGTGGTGGTAGTGGTGATGATGATTGATGATGATGATGATGGTGATGATGATGATTTTTAGTTGTATGGGTGATGATTTGTAATTGTGGTATGGATGATGATGATGATAGTTTCTAGTCGTGATGATGATAATAGTGGTGGAGGTGATGGTGATGATGACGATAATGAAGGTAAAGAAGACGACGACGTTAGTGATGAGAATGATAAAGAAATAGCAGGGCATCTCTTCCTTATTTACATATTATTTTTATCATTCGTATTTTCCCTCTCTTTACATTTACCTGCCTTATCTGTATCGCAGTTATTTCCATCTTCTTCTTGTTTTTTTTTACGAGTTGGTCTGTCTATCTATCTGTCTATTGCCAAGACGCCTTAATCCCGTAAGGGTTGGCCACAAACAAATCGCCTCCATGTCGCCCTGTCCCTCGCATTTCGTTGCCCTGCTCCCAGCTCACACCCTCCTCTCTAATATACCTCTCCACACCATCCCTCCATCTCATCCCTGGCCTCCTTTGTGTAAAATCGGATTATTGTTTTTTTAATGAAAGGAAGAAAGAACCCAAGGCCAGACGGTGCAAAATTTAGATGTGTTTCACTTGTTGAGAGGAAGCCAAGGGTGAAAATAGTGATGATAGTAGCGAGACTTGTAGGACCAGGAAATATAAAGTAAGTATATCAGAGGGATCGAGAGTTAATAGTAAGTAGGAGTAGGTAGATGTGTAAGTAGGAAGGAGTAAGTGGATGTGTAAGTGGGAGGGAGTATGTGTAAGTAAGAAGAGTAGGTAGATGTGTAAACGGGAAGGAGTAAGGAGATGTGTAAATAGGAAGGTGTAAGTAAATGTGTAAGAAGGAAGGAGTAAGTACATATGTAAGTAGGAAGGAGTAAGTGGATGTGTAAGTGGGAAGGAGTAAGTAGATGTGTAAGTAGGAAGGAGTTAGGTGGATGTGTAAGTAGGAAGGAGTTAGGTGGATGTGTAAGTAGGAAGGAGTTAGGTGGATGTGTAAGTAGGAAGGAGTTAGGTGGATGTGTAAGTAGGAAGGAGTTAGGTGGATGTGTAAGTAGGAAGGAGTTAGGTGGATGTGTAAGTAGGAAGGAGTTAGGTGGATGTGTAAGTAGGAAGGAGTTAGGTGGATGTGTAAGTAGGAAGGAGTTAGGTGGATGTGTAAGTAGGAAGGAGTTAGGTGGATGTGTAAGTAGGAAAGGGTGAGTGTAGGAGGAAGGAGTAAACGAGAGAAAGTGGAGTAAATATGTGAGAGAGAGAGAGAGAGAGAGAGAGAGAGAATGTAGTTAATATGTGTGACTAAGAGGAGGGGGAGAGTAACGGAAAGTAAAGAGTAAGTCATCATCATCATCATCATCATCATCATCATCATCATCATCATCATCATCACTAACAACAACAAACACTACAGTACTTACGAGCCTTCTTTATGTATGTGACACTTGCCAAAATAATTACTTAGACGTGTGTGTGGGGCTAAAAGTGGCCTTGATGTGAGAGAGAGAGAGAGAGAGAGAGAGAGAGAGAGAGAGAGGAGGGAGATAAAGGGATGATGGAGAGAGAGAGAGAGAGAGAGAGAGAGAGAGAGAGAAGGGGGGAAAATAAAGGGATGATGGAGTGGAGAGAGAGAGAGAGAGAGAGAGAGAGAAAGGGGGAAAAATAAAGGGATGTTGGAGTGGAGAGAGAGAGAGAGGGGGGGAGGGGGAGATAAAGAGATGATGAAGGGGGGGAGGGGGGAGGGGATAGTGACGTAAGGGACTCACACGGCAGCAGGTGACAGCTTCCGGTGGGGAGGGGGGAGGAGAGGGTAGGGGTGGGGAGAGGAGGGAGGGAGGGAGGGTAAAATGATGGAATGAGGGGAGGGGGAGGAGGGTGGAGAGGGGAGGAGGGGAGAAAGAAGTGAGAGGGGAGAGAGGGAGGGGGAGAGGGATCTATAAGAAGCCAGTGTCTCGTGCTGGATACGCCCCTGTCACGTGCCGACACCCTTGAGAGAGAGAGAGAGAGAGAAATTAAAAGCTCTCCACAGATCAAGGTTTAAGGGAGCTGTGAAAGATAAGATAGCAGGCCACATAATTAATCTGTCTGTCTGTCTGTCTGTCTGTCTGTCTGTCTCTCTCTCTCTCTCTCTCTCTCTCTCTCTCTCTCTCTCTCTCTCTCTCTCTCTCAAGCAGAGATAATTAGTGCCCTGTCACGTAAGGAGTATGACTGATCGATATAGATTACTCTCTCTCTCTCTCTCTCTCTCTCTCTCTCTGGAAGTCTACGAGCACCTCATACTATTTTTCCATGCTGCCCTCCATCTTACCTACGTGTAGTCAATAGGTGTATAATCTAAGCTGCTTTCGGCCTCAAGTCGCTCTCATCCCAAGGCAGTTCCATGATGATGATGATGATGATGGAGGGAGGCGTGAGGTGATGATGATGACGATGATGATGATGATGATAGTGACGATGGCGTGAGGTGTATGATGATGATGATGATGATGATGGCGTGAGGTGTATGATGATGAATAATGATGATGATGTCATTACCTGGCGTTACCTGAGCCAGTCTCGCCGAGGATAGCCGGGAGGGGGGTCACAGGGACTGGTTTTTATGTAGAGAGAGAGAGAGAGAGAGAGAGAGAGAGAGAGAATGCACAGTTATCATTTTGAGACAGTGGACTGTGAACACATACACATTATATGCACACAACCATACATACACCCATACACTTACATACATACACAGTACACACATACTGTAGATTGCCGTACGTACACAGAAGCACGCATACATTAACATGATTACACTTACATGCACTTAATCACATACATACATGTCAGTAACCACTTTCAGTCATTATGTTTGTATAATTACAAGCATTTATTTGCTTGCTCGTTAAGATATTTACACACACACACACACACACACACACACACACAGCTATCACGATCATTGCTTCCACGGCCATTACAATATCCCTGTCCATTGCAAAGGAGATGTTGAATTGCAGGAGAAAGCAACACCATCCTGTACCATTGAATTGCAACAACATTAATATAGTCTGTTCATTTTACCTTGGCCTAGAATTGCCATCCCTCTGAGTGCTGAATTATAACACTGAACACTAGAATACGATGCTAGTCACGAAGAAGTGCTACAGATAGGAGCTAGAGGCACGGTATTTCGTCTTCTACCACTATGCAGTATAACACTACTTTAATACTAGAATACGATGCTAGTCACGAAGAAGTGCTACAGATAGGAGCTAGAGGCACGGTATTTCGTCTTCTACCACTATGCAGTATAACACTACTTTAATACTAAAATACGATGCTAGTCACGAAGAAGTGCTGCGGAAAGGAGCTAGAGGCACAGTATTTTCTTCTGCCACTGAGCTACGTGAAATAAGCTGCAGAAGGACGACAATCTGGGCCAAGTTAAAGTGAATGTAGTATACATTACCCTTTGTGTAAACTGAATAGCATCACAATGAGTAATCGTTATAAAGTGTCATCAAAGCTCCATTAATTTGTATACTAACTTTACAGCGTCAAGGAACACTTATAATTTTTCTACTTATAATTTCCCTATTAACTTATGTAGGGAACACTTATAATTTCCCTATTTACTTATGTAGGGAACACTTAAAATTTCCCTATTTACTTATGTAGGGAACACTTAAAATTTCCCTCGTTATTTATGTAGGAAACACTTATAATTTCCCTCGTTATTTATGTAGGAAACACTTATAATTTCCGTATTTATTTATGTAGGGAACACTTATAATTTCCGTATTTATTTATGTAGGAAACACTTATAATTTCCGTATTTATTTATGTAGGGAACACTTATAATTTCCGTATTTATTTATGTAGGGAACACTTATAATTTCCGTATTTATTTATGTAGGAAACACTTATTTCCGTATTTATTTATGTAGAGAACACTTATAATTTTCGTATTTATTTATGTAGGGAACACTTATAATTTTTCTATATTTATGTAGGGAACACTTATAATTTCCCTGTTTATTTATGTAGGGAACACTTAAAATTCGTGTATTTATTCGAGGATGAGATAGAGGGATGGAGAGGTATATGTGAGAGAGACGGGTGTGCGCTGGGGGAAGGGCAGTGAAATGGCTGGGGACAGGGCGACATGGAGGCGATTTGTTTGTGGCCACACGGGATTAAGGCGTCAGGTGATAGATAGATAGGTAGATATGTGATGGTGATACAAAGTTGCTGTTTTATCAGATGTTTTAATTTGCGAGATATTGACCACCGGATGTTGGTTATAAGAACAGGAAAACACATTGAAACTAAGCAGACGTGATCCATTTTATATAGAGAGGAAATTCAGGTGTGTTGTTGATAATGTTTGGTTTATATAGAGATTAATATGTTGTTGTTAAATCTATGGTGCTCTGAAAGCCTCGAAAAGTGAAAATTCCATCTATCTATCTATAGCCCGACGCCCTAATCCCGCAAAGGGTGGCCGCAGACAAGACGCCTCCAAGTCGCTCTGTCACCCATCATTTGACTCTCAATTAAAAAAAAAAAAAATGATGAGGAAAAGCAGCCAGATATATAGGAAACACCAGGCCTAACAAGGAAGGGAAAAAATGAGGAAAGGAGGAAAAAAATGTTATATTAAAAAAGTACCCAATTTTAACGAAGAAAAAGAGGCAGAAAATATATATGAAGAAAAGTGAAAAAACTCAAAAAAAAAAAATGGGGCAACCAAAAAAATCAAGAAGTTATATTAAAAAAAAAAAAAAGTACTTAATTTTAACCAAGAAAAGGAAGTAGGAAAAAAAATCGTATATATATAAAAGTGGTAGACTCCAGAAATCTTAAAAAAAAAAATTATATATATTAAACTTTAGAAAGTGGTTTTTGAAGTGAGTACAGTTAAGTGGCAAGTGAGGCGGGGTTAGTCGGGGTTACTGAATGTGTGTTGTACCTGGCCAGACGGACACCACGGCCATCTTGGTTACACGGAGGTATTGTGTGTGGGTGTGGGTGTGTGTTCTTACCTAATTGTTCGTACCTAATTGTATTTTTACAGGAATGAGTCAAGCTCGTACTGTCCCGTGTCTTAAACCATTTTTATCGTACGTATCTTTAAATTTGTGTGTGTGTGTGTGTGTGTGTGTGTGTGTGTGTGTGTGTGTGTGTGTGTATTAGCAACCCTTTCAATCTGTGTACATATATTTTTCATTACACTTTTGCTTCCCTGTACCAATCTTATTCACCTTAAGGAATATTTATCAATCTATCCAGGTTACATATTATCTCTGTCTATCTATTGTCTATTGTCCTTACTATTTCCTTTATGATGAGGAGTATTTCTTGGGTTTAATAAAATTGGTAAAGGGTAATAAGATTGAAAGTAAAAAAAATGCGTCCTTGATGTGAAGCGGCTAACTGTATATGTCTGGGTGAGAATGTGTGTAATTTTGTCGTATTGGTGATTGGTAATGGGAGTAATGAAGGAGAATTATGTGAAGAAATATTAGGGTGAATTAGTTGTGGAAGGTAAGAATATGATAATGACGATGATAATAGTAATAATAATGATAATAATAATGATGATGATGATGATGATTACTACTACTACTACTACTGCTACTACTACTACTACTACTACTACTGCTACTACTACTACTACTACTACTACCATACTACAACTAGTGAGGTGTTTTGTGTGTGTAGTGAAGTGTGTAGTGTGCAGTGAAGTGTGATGAAGTGTGTAGTAGGGGTGTTATCTAAGGAAAGTACAGAGGAAGTGTTTGTCATCCGGTCTCTCTCTCTCTCTCTCTCTCTCTCTCTCTCTCTCTCTCTCTCTCAATGCAAACTTCTGAATGAACCCCAAACTTTCACTCTCTCACTACACACTCAAGGTTGTCTGTCTGTCTGTCTGTCTGTCTGTCTGTCTGTCTGTCTCTCTCTCTCTCTCTCTCTCTCTCTCTCTCTCTCTCTCTCTCTCTCTCTCTCATTCACCACCCCTCCCCCTTTTCTTCCCCCTCCATTTCCCCAACCCTCTCTCTCCCTTTCCCTTCCCCTACCCTTTCTCATTCCCCTTCCCCATCCCCTCTCACCCATCTTCCTCTCACTCCTTCCCCTCCTGTCATTCCTCCCCCTCTCCCTCCCACTCCCCTCCCCTCCCCTCCCCTTTTTTCCTCCCCTCTCACTCCGTCACGAACTCTCTTACACCCGGTACACACTATCAATGTACCGTTTAGGGGTCACTTGGTCAGAGAGAGAGAGAGAGAGGTGGGAGTGAGGGGTTAATTGATAGTGAAATCAAGTTTCGTTAGACTAACAGTGGAAGGAAATGTATATACACAAAAAAGGTCAGTTGAAAGATAGATGGATAGATAAATAGATTGATTGATATAGATAGATAGATAGGTAGGTAGGTAGGTAGGTAGAGAGAGAGAGAGAAAGAGAGAGTTGATGGAAAAGGGAGTAAAATATGCAGGTAATTACAGAAGCTCGATCGATTGACAGTTGGATCAGCCGATAGATAGATAGATTGATGATAAATAGATTAGTTAGGTAGATGGAGATAGCAGGTGCAGTTTTCACCAGCGAATTTGCGAAAGAGATTTAAATCGAGATCGAAAGTAAAATAACGAAAATAAATCGTGTCAAGAGAGAGAGAGAGAGAGAGAGAGAGAGAGAGAGAATCCATTGGCCTAATTTCAGTTATATTTCACTCCTCCCTCCAGACGATTTTTGTTAAGCTGAGAAGAAATCCCCTGATAGTGAAAGGGTTAAATGTAGATTGAATTCAGACTTATTCAACATTTTCCATATCATAACTAGAGGGGCACTCAATGGAGCACATCTCTCCAACAAGGGCATCGTAATTTCCCAACCACTCTTCGTAATGGGTTAGATTTTCTCATCGTTGATTAGGGTTTCGCAAAAAGGGTTTCCTGATCCAGAATCTGTAATACGACCCTGATCAGTCCCTAAAGTTAATCGATTGTTCCCTAGGACATGGCGCCACCTACCCACGAAATTTGGTCCTGATATCTCGTAGTTTTTATTTATTTTTTTTTTTTAAGTAATCCTGCTAATAGACAAACAGACAAACAAACAAACAGGGGTGAAAACGTACTGTCCTTGTCGGAGAGAATTATTGGTCAGTAGGTTGGGGAAAAAAGGTGGTGGTGGTGACGATGATGATGATGATGGCGATGTTGATGATGATGATGATGGTGACTGAGAAGGAGGGGAGAGAGGGTCCATTGATAGATTTTATTTTTTCGCTTAATTTTTTGAGGTAAGGGAAGAGGAAATTACCAACTGATCGAATTTGTGTTTTTTATTTATTATTATTATTATTATTTTTTTTCTAGGTGTGGTGGTGTGGGTGAGGCGATAATTTAACCATATAATCTTATACATATTCAAGGGCCTTCTATTCGGTAATCCGGGAGGCTTTCAAACACCTGATTTTTGGTGATTTATTTACGACTACACCTTACTATTTTTGTCACTCATATCTGTAAAATTGAGACATCATTGTGCATACATTTCAGGAGATTATATGGGGAATTAAATCGCTAAGGAAGAGGTGTTAGGGAGCCTCCTCTGACCACATGAACGTCTTAGATGGTATAGGAGAAAAGACGTGCCCCTCTCATGCTGGGGAAACTCTAGCACCCTCCTCCATCTCACCCCAGACGGTTTTATGCATGTGAGAGTGATTCACAGGAGCGTGAGAGAGTACCCAGGTGTTCAAGGGTTAATTTGTCCCCAGGTGTACTTCCGGTTCCGTGGTTTTGATGTGCCGACCTGTGCAGCTGCAGTGTGTTTCCTCTCTCTCTCTCTCTCTCTCTCTCTCTCTCTCTCTCTCTCTCTCTCTCTCTCTCTCTCTCACACACACACACACACACACACACACACACACACACACACACACACACACACACACACACACACACATACACACACATACACACACACACACACACACACACACACACACACACACACACACACACACACACACACACACACAAATACGTGACTTACTCCAACCTCGACAAACTCCCACACATCACTCAAAAGGTTGGTTGTCCTTCTGAATGATGATGATGATGATGATGTGTAGTAATATATGTGTGAAGCTTTTGTGTTGTACTAGGTAGGTATCTGTGTCTTTTTAGTACGGTGTGTGTGTGTGTGTGTGTGTGTGTGTGTGTGTGTGTGTGTGTGTGTCTGTATTTAGTAATGTACGTGTGTATCGTAAGTGTAGTAGGTAGGTATGTGTATGTTTTTGTATGGTGTGTGTGTGTGTGTGTGTGTGTGTGTGTGTGTGTGTGTGTGTGTGTGTAGTGAAAGTACAAGTATTTCTCTTCCCGGAGTCAGGAAAAATGGTTAAAATCAATACAATATCAGCTTTTTTTAAATATAAGCAATTACAGTGTTAAATAAAGGTAAATAAAGACAGTAAGTCAAGTAAACAAAATAATAATAAAGTAAGTAGCTAATAATAAGGAATAATAAGCGTAATAAATTGAAAGAATAGCGAAACAGGATGAAACTTGGTGTGTATTATTGATGCTAGTTTTTAGAGAAATTTATGTCTGAGTTAAAATAAAAAGTTGAGAGTTTTCCATGAAGCCAAATGTCATGAGAAAGTGGCAGGGGGCAAGGGGTATGGGGGAGGGGAGAGAGAGGGGGATGGAGAGACGGAGGGGGAGGGGGGGGAGGGGAGGGAGAAATAAAAGAGGAACGGAGGGGGAAGAGGGGTGAAGGGTGATTGCAAAATAGTTGGGTGGTATTGTTGAGATGAGGAGATGTGCAGGTAGGTAAGAGAGGGATGGAGGAGGGAAGGAAAGATGTGGTGGAGGAAGGAAGGAAGGGGAGAAGGAAAGTGGCGATGAGGAGGGATGAATGGAGAGATGGAGAAAGGGAGGGAAAGAGTTGAAGGAGGAGAATGGGAAATTGCAGAATGATTGATGGTGGGGTGTAGAGAAGGGAATAGGAAGTGAAAGTAAGAGGGAGGTGTAGGTGAGGGTAGGGGAGAGAGATGGAAGGAGAGGGGGACAAGGGGTGTGAGGGGAGGGGAGAAGAATAGGTCAGGAGTGGAGGGGATGGGGGTATGAAGAGATTGGAGGGGAGGGGGATAGTTGTGGTAGGAAGGTTGATTTAGAAGAGGGAGGGGGGTTGGCCTGGAATATGGACGGAAGGGGAAGGGGGGTTTGGAAGGGGAAACTGATAAAGGGGGAGGGGGATATCATGAAGGTTGAGGGTGGGGAGGGGGAAGGTAGATAATGAGGGGAGGGGTGGAGGGGTAGGGGAGAATATGGGAGGTAGGGGAGGAAAGGGGAAGGGAGATTATTATTTTTTTTTATTATTACTTTTTTTTAGTGAACAGATGGCCAGGGGGTGGGGAGGGGGAGGGAGGAGGGGGAGAAAGAGATGGGGGGGAGAGGGAGGGGAGGGAGGAGGGGGAGAAAGAGATGGAGGGGAGAGGGAGGGGAGGGAGGAGGGGGGAGAAAGAGATGGAAGGGAGAGGGAGGGGAGGGAGGAGGGGGGAGAAAGAGATGGAAGGGAGAGGGAGGGGAGGGAGGAGGGGGGAGAAAGAGATGGAGGGGAGAGGGAGGGGAGGGAGGAAGTGGAGGAGTGAGGGAGGGATTAGGAGGAAGAAGATTGGAGTAACCCTTTCACATCGATGACGTGTTATATTAGGAAAGTCTTGTTACACTTTAAGGAAAAAAAATAACTTAGGAATTAAAGTTACTTATTTAGGGATTACTCTAAGCCCCTTCAGTACGAGGGCCTGTTATTTTATTTTTTATTTATTTTTATTACTCTTTACTCAGTTTGGGGAGAAAAGTAAGGTTGGAGGAAAGTGAGGGGGGGAGGAGAGAGGGAGGGATGGAGGTGAGGAAGAGAGAGAGTATTAGGGAGGGGAAAAAGGAAGTGGAGGAAAAATTGAGGGGAAATTGCTGGAAGGTTGGAGGGAAAGGGGGAGGGGGGAGTGGAGGAGGAGGGGGAGGGGGAGTGGAGGAGAAGGGGAGTGGAGGAATAAGGGGAGGGGGGAGTGGAGGAAGAGGGGGAGGAGGGAGGGGAGGAAGAGGAGGGGGGATGTGGAGGTGGAGAAGGAGAGAAAATGTCACAAGAGAAGGAAGAATAAAGAAAGTGTGAATAAAGGAAGATGTAGGAGGAAATAAAGCTGTAAAGAAATTAAAGAAAGGAAAGAGAGAGTAGGTGGAAGAAAGTAAAGAAAGCAAATATTTTAAAAAGATATTGTGTGAAAGTAAGAAAAGGAAAGATAGTAAATGGAAGAAAGTAAGAAAGTAAAGAAAATGTGTTAGAGAAAGTAAGAGAGGTAAAGAAATTAAAGTATGTGAAAAAATGAAGTAAAGAAAATAATAAGAAAAATTAAAGAAAATACGTGGAAGTGAGGTCCTTGGAGTGAAGTGGCTATGCAGAGGAAATGAAAAGGAAGGTGGGAATGAAGGTGTGTTGAGGCGCGTATCCAAGCAAACACCTTGATTGAGGAGGGGCAGGTGTGTGCAGAGGCCGCCAGGTGTGTGTGTGTGTGTGTGTGTGTGTGTGTGTGTAATGGGGTGTGTAGAGCTCAAGGGACTGGTGTGTGTGTGTGTGTGTGTGTGTGTGTGTAGGAAAGAGTGTGTAATGGGGTGTGTAGAGCTCAAGGGACTGGTGTGTGTGTGTGTGTGTGTGTGTGTGGTGTGTGTGTGTGTGTGTGTGTGTGTGTGTGTGTGAGAGAGAGAGAGAGAGAGTGTAATGGGGTGTGTAGAGCTTAAGGGACTGATATTGTGTGTGTGTGTGTGTGTGAGAGAGAGAGAGAGAGAGAGAGAATCAAATTAGCGAAGTTAATCTAAATACATAGAAAATGGGAAACACAAGATATTAGAGAGAGAGAGAGAGAGAGAGAGAGAGAGAGAGAGAGTTGGTATATCAGCTGGGCCCCTTGTGCTGTTTCAACATTGCTTCTCCTGTCTATTTCTTGTGTGTATCTATCTGTTTATCTATCAGTCTGTCTATCTGTCAAACAATCCATTCATCTTTCCATTCAATCATCCATCTACCTATCTATCTGTCTATCTATCCATCATCCCTCTATCTATCTATGTCTGTCTATCCGTCATCCATCTATCTATCTGTGTCTCTGTTGGGATTTCTCTGTACCTACCTACCTATCAACCTTTCTGTATATCAATCTGTCTATCTGTTTCTGTCTATCTGTCTCTCTGGATTTCCATGTCTGTCTCCATTTGTCTGTGTGTACTGTATGTCTATGTCTGTCTGTCTCTGTGTCTGTCTGTTCATGTATGTATCTGCTGGCGTCTGTACCTCTCTGTGTACCGGTATGTCTGCTAATGTATGTATGTATGTACTAGTGTGTATGTATATGTGTATGTATGTATGTACGAATATGTGTATGTATGTATGTATATGTGTATGTATGTACGAATATGTGTATGTATGTATGTATGTACGAGTATATGTGTATGTATGTATGTATGTATGAATATGTATGTATGTATGTACGAGTATATGTGTATGTATATATGTATGTACAGTACCTGGTATGTATGTTTGTGTTGTGTGTACTCAACCAGGTAACATGAGTAATTAAAGTAACACCAGAGAGGAATTAAAGTAACACCAGAGAGGAAATTAAGTAACAGTAATGTAAGTAACACCGGAGAGAAAATAAAGTAACACTAGAGAGTAATTAAAGTAACAGCAGAGGGTAATTAAATACCAGAGAGTAATTAAAGTCACACCGGAGAGTAATTAAAGTAACACCAAAGAGGAATTAAAGTAACACTACAGATTAATTAAAGTAACTCTACAGACTAATTAAAGTAACACCAGAAAGTAATTAAAGTAACACCAGAAAGTAATTAAAGTAACACCAGAGAGTAATTAAAGTAACACCAGAAAGTAATTAAAGTAACACCAGAAAGTAATCAAAGTAACACGAGAGTAATCAAAGTAACACTAGGGAGTAATCAAAGTAACACCAGAGTAATTCAAGTAACACCAGAGAGTAATTAACACCAAAAGAGAGGCAACTGTGGAGTTACCTAATCACTATTTGTGGTATGGTAGGTAACCTGGGTAATTAAAGTAACACCTAAGGTAACTGTGGTAACCGGGAACCTGTAATGGCCTGAATATCAGGTTAATGAGTGGATAACCCGTCACAGGCTCAAAGGCCACACCTGTATTTACCTGACCCCTTTTCCTTTATCTGTACTTACCTGGCTCCTTCACCTTCATCTTTATCTATTTACCTGGCTCCTTCATATCTACCTATTTATCTATCCCCTTCAAGTTATCCGTATCTCTAGGATGGGTGATGGAGATGGAGAGTGAAGATGGACTGTGACGGTGAATATGAGTAGTGGAGTGGGAAGTTGGAGTAGGAGGTTAAAGTGAGAGGTTGAAGTAGGTGGATGGAGTAGGAAGTTGGAGGGGGAGGTTGGAGTGGGAAGTTGGAGGGGGAGGTTGGAGTGGGAAGTTGGAGGGTGAGGTTGAGTGGGAAGTTGGAGGGGGAGGTTGGAGGGGAGGTTGAGTGGGAAGTTGGAGGGGGAGGTTGGAGGGGGAGGTGGAGTGGGAGGTTGGAGGGGGAGTCATAGGGCGTGTCACCTCGAGCACCGGTGGGATTTAGAGCAGCACCCCCCCCCACCCCACCACCACACCTTGCAGGGGGTGGTGTGGTGCAGTAGTGTGGTGGAGGTGGTGGTGTGATGTAGTGATGGAGCTGTGGTGGTGGTGAAATGGTATGGTGTTGTTGTTGTGAAGTGGGTATTATGGTGTGGTGGAGGTGGTGGTGTGGTGTGTTGGTATAGTGGTGATGGTGAAATGGTATGGTGTTGTGGTGAAGTGGATATTACGGCGCGTGTGATGTAATGTGGTGATATGGTGGTAGTGTAGTGGTGGTGGTAGTGATCGTAGTTGTGGTGTGATATAGTGACAAAGACCATAGACCCGAATGAATTGATGGTGATGATAGTGACATAATAGAGTTGTGATGAGTGACTGTGTGTGTGTGTGTGTGTGTGTGTGTGTGTGTGTGTGTGTGTGTGTGTGTGTGTGTGTGTGTTCCTCTCCTCCCCCCTCATCCTCTTCCTCTCCCTCCTCTTCCTTTTCCTGTCAGTTTGTCTTTGTGTCTTTAACCTGTCTGTCTGTGTGTATGAAAGTCGTCAGTATGTTGAGGGTGTGAGTAGGGTGAGAGGTGATGTAGGAGTGTGTAGAGTGGGAATCTGATGTATGTAATGTAGAGTGGAGTGTAGTGAAGCTTGGTTATGTGTATTTAGGTATAGTGTAGTGTAGTGTGTGTGAGATAGAATGTTGTTAGTATGTGTGTGGAGATGTGATGTGGTATGGTGATATACTGTGGTGTGGAGTGATATGGTGTGGTGTCCAGTGAATCGGTGTGTGGTAGTGTGTTGTGGTAGTGTGATGACAGTATGATAATGTGATGGTAGTGTGTTGTGAAATGTATTGTTGCAGCTGTGGTAGTATGGTGTAGTGTAGAAGTGTGATGATAGGGTGATAGTTTAGTGATGTTATAGTAAGTGTGATGGCAGTGTGGTGATAGTCTGATAGTGTGACAGTGGTAGTGTGGTGGTGGTGCGATGGTCTGGTAGTGTTATGTAAGTGTGGTAGTGTGTAAGTGTGAGAGTGAGTTAAGTGTAATGGTAGTGTGATGGTAGTATGTTATGGTAGTGTGGTATAGTAGTGTGATGGTGGTGTGTTATGGTAGTGTGATGGTAGTGTGGTATGGAAGTGTGATGGTAGTGTGTAGTATGATAGTGTAATATACTCGTGCCCTGATTGGTGTCACACTAGAGAGGAAGGGCATACTGTACTCACATATCCCGCCTTGAACCCTTGTTCATGTACTAAGTGGGGTTCAAATGTACTTAATGGGGTTCAGATGTACTAAGTGGGATTCAGATGTACAAAGAGGGGTTCATATGTACTTAATGGGGTTCAGATGTGCTAAGTGGGGTTCAGATGTACTAAGTGGGGGCTCAAATGTACTAAGTGGGGTTCAGATGTGCTAATTGGGGTTCAGATATACTAAAGTGGGGTTCAGATGTACTTACTGGGGTTCAGATGTACTAAGTGGGGGCTCAGATGTACTAAGTGGGGTTCAGATGTGCTAATTGGGGTTCAGATATACTAAGTGGGGTTCAAGTGTACTAAGGGGGGTTCAGATGTACTTAGTTGCGGTTCGGATGTACTGTACTCGCTGGGGGGTTCATGTAAAGTGTTGATTGAATTGTGTTTTTGTGTAAATGTGCTATGTAAAATGTGCTAAATTAACCGAGAAGTACTGTAGGTTGAAAATGTACTAAGGTGTTACTGCAAATGTGCTCAGTGATGTTCAGAAATGTGCTGTGTTGATTGAATGTACACTGTGATAGTAGAGATGTGCTGTGTGAAAATGTAATACCGTACTTTGTAATTAAAAATGTGCTCTGAGATGGTGGTGTAGATGTAATTCGTTGCTGGAAATGTGCTACCATGTGACCAAAAAGTACTATAAGCTTTGTGCTCTAACTTAGCCCGGATTTTCATCGTTTTTCAGCTTATTACACGTTACTCAATGGCAGAAAAAGACACTGATGTGGCCCTACGTTCTGTACATGGCACTTCTTCGTGACTAGCATCCTATTCCAACATCAGGCTAGTATTAACCTCAGCGTTCATGTTGGGGAGATGGCAGTTTTAGGCCAAGTTACAGTAAAAGGAGTGTAGTTAACCTGTAGTGTAATAATTAAAATATAAACAGAGAATTACAGGAAAAAGATACCTTGCTAAAATGAAAGACTTAAATATTTACATCTTGAAGTACACAGAAGAAGAGAGGATAAATACATTTCCTATAATTGTGATCTCTAGAATAAGACAAGGCTAGCAAAGAAGAAGGCTCTAAGATGGGTATTCTGGTACGGCTAGGAAGCTTACTAACACCTCTTCCTTACCTGTTTATTTTTTTGTCTCCCCGGTACTATATTCCTGTGTTATTCATGCAGTCTATATCGACACTGAAAATAAGCAAAAAATGGAATGTGAATGGGTAACTTGTAAAATAAATCGCTAAGGAAGAGGTGTTAGAGAGACAGATTTAACACGCAAAAAATAGGATGTTAATGGGTACCTGGTAAAATAAATCGCTAAGGAAGAGGTGTTAGGGAGACAGATGTAACAAGCAAAAAATAGAATGTTAATGGGTAACTTGTAAAATAAATCGCTAAGGAAGAGGTGTTAGGGAGACGGACCTAACTACTGATCAGAGCTGTGTAATGGGTCCTGTAACACGTAGCGAAGTTGATAGCGTAGTGAATGACGTCCCTCAGTACTTAATGCCCGTTGATTACCCCTTTATGCTGGCCTGTCGGGGCTAGGCAGCGTAACAGTAGACTACCTCTTTGTAACATAGGGGGATGGGAGCTGTGGTGTGGTAGGGTTGGAAGGTGGGATAGGTGTGGTTGGGTTGGGATGGGAACTGTGATGTGGTTGGGTTGGAAAGTGGGATAGGTTTGGTTTGGTTGGGATGGGAGCTGTGGTTGGGTTGGAAGGTGGGATAGGTTTGGTTTGGTTGGGATGGGAGTTGTGGTGTGGTAGAGTTGGGTTGGAAGATGGGATATGATTGGTTTGGTTGGGATGGGAGCTGTGATGTGGTTGGGTTGGGTCGGGTTGGAAGGTGGGATAGGTTTGGTTGGGTTGGGATGGGAGCTGTGACGTGGATGGGTTGGGTTGGGTTGGAAGGTGGGATAGGTTTGGTTTGGTTGGGATGGGAGCTGCGGTGTGGTTGGGTTGGGTTGGTTGGAAGGTGGGATAGGTTTGGTTTGGTTGGGATGGGAGTTATGTGGTTTGGTTGGGTTGGAAGGTGGGATAAGTTTGGTTTGGTTGGGATGGGAGTTGTGATGTGGTTGGGTTGGGATGGGTTGGAAGTTGGGATAGATTTTCTTCTGGTTGGTTGAGTTTGGTTTGGGGTGGTTAGGTTAGGTTGAATTCAATTAGAAGAAGGTGAGTAAGGTTTAGTTTGGTTGCGCTGGTGGGTTTAATTAGAGGAAGGTAACATAGGTAAGGTTTAATTAAGTTGGATTGCAATATAGGAAGGTGAGATACACGTGGTTTGGTCTGGTTTTATTAACTTAGGTTGGTTTAGGCTGGATTTACTTTGATCATAGGAAGGGGAGATCTGTTAGGTTAGGTGTGGTTAGGGTAAGTTAGTCATAGAATGCTGATAGGGGAGGATGGATCAGGGTAGATGATGATGTGTTGATTTAGGTAAGATTAGGGTAATTTAGGTTTGTTAAAGGTGGGGTAACGATAGATGTAAAAGGCAAGATGGGGTTAGGGTGCGTTGGGCTGGGTTAGGTTAGGTCGCCTTTAGTGGTTATATAAGAGTACCCCCTTTAAACGTGGGTGGGGGGTAGGGGGAGATGGGGAGGGTGGTTTAGTAGGGTTGAATTCGATTATTTAAGGCGAGATAGAGTTGGATTAACCTTGAACGTTAACCCAGTGGACTGCAGGATGACGTGACCTTTCTGCAGTCCACCACCATCGTCCTTTTTGGGGATAGGGAGGGACTTAAGGGACGTGTGTATAACCAGGCAGCACCACCACCCACGTATATTGGTACCACCACGTGAAGGCGTCCCTCTCTAACAGGTAGTGAAGAAATAAAAGACCAGTTGCAAGACGTAGTGACGTGACCTTGAGTGTGTGTGTGTGTGTGTGTGTGTGTGTGTGTGTGTGTGTGTGTGTGTGTGTGTGAGAGAGAGAGAGAGAGTGCGGTAGATGTTTATGTATGAGTGATGTCCCTAGCAACACACACACACACACACACACACACACACACACACACACACACACACACACACACACACACACACACACACACGTATTACCTTACATAAACTCTACAGGTGCAACTTGTCACATAGACGCGTCCGGTTGGGTGAGAGAGAGAGAGAGAGAGAGAGAGAGAGCCTGGTAAGCTTATTTTCCCCTATTATATTGGTGTTTGTGTTTGTTGTGTTTGGATTATGTATAGGCTGCTTGTAGAGGTGATATATTGGTTCACACACATAGCCTACACATACACAGCCCACACGTACACACACACAGCCTGCACATACACATAGCCTACACATACACATAGCCCACACGTACACACACACAGCCTGCACATACACATAGCCTACACATACACAGCCCACACGTACACACACACAGCCTGCACATACACATAGCCTACACATACACATAGCCCACACGTACACACACACAGCCTGCACATACACATAGCCTACACATACACAGCCCACACGTACACACACACAGCCTACACATACACATAGCCTACACATACACATAGCCCACACGTACACACACACAGCCTACACATACACATAGCCTACACATACACAGCCCACACGTACACACACACAGACTACACATACACATAGCCCACACGTACACACACACAGCCTGCACATACACATAGCCTACACATACACATAGCCCACACGTATACACACACAGACTACACATACACATAGCCTACACATACATATTCACAGTCTATACACACACACAACACATACACACACGTAGCGTACACATACACACACATAGCCTACACATACACACACATAGCCTACACATACACACACATAGCCTACACATACACACACATATAACCTACACATATACATAGCCTGCACATATAGGCAATAAACATAGCCTAGACATGCGTACACGTAACCTGCGTCTACATGTAACCAATACGTACACACACACACACACACACACACACAATTAACGTAATCACTACCATAGCTACATTCAAGCAGTAATTACAGAGCTGAGAGAGATAGAGAATGAGAGAGAGAGAGAGAGAGAGAGAGAGAGAGAGAGAGAGAGAGAGAGAGAGAGAGAGAGAGAGAAACCATTTTTATTAACAAGCAGTTAGTGTATTATATTATCTCGTTTAATTGGATCATTTTAGGGTCATTTTGGGAAGTTCTCAGTTGCTAATGGGGAAAAATTGGTAGAATGAGAATGATTTAATTGATGAAGTTGGATGTTTTGATTATTAATATTCTTTTCTTGATGGATGCATGTATTTTTTTTAATGCAAGAAAGAAGGAACCAAAGGCCAGGAGCCCGTAAACCGTTCCTTCCAAGAAAAGACAAAAACAATTCAAAAGAGAGCCAAATTCAAGATCCGTTCATTATAGTATGCAAGTAAATCACGTAATTGCGCGTGATGGTATTTATATTTAAAGGGTAATTTTTTTTATATTTGAGGTTTGTATTTATTTATTCACTTATTTTATTTATTTGTTATTATTGTTGTTATTGTTATTTTGGTTGTACTTATACTGAGACTTTAAGAAAATCTGATGGTGTTTCTTGGGCCTGTTATAAGGAAAATTAGTAGTAGTAGTGGTAGTAGTAGTAGAAGTAGTAGTAGTAGTAGAAAGAGGAGGAGGATTGAAAGAATTAATAAAAATGATAATTGTAGAAGCAGTGAAGACAGTGAAGAGGTGATGGTGGTAATAGCAGTAGTCGTAGTAGTAGTAGTAGTAACAGAAGTAGTGGTAGTAGTGAAAGGCGTAGTAGAGATGGTAGCAGTGTAGTGGTTGCGAAGTCTGTCTACATTCCCGGAAAGTAAACATTAGGGAAGAATGTGCCGAGTGATGCATTCCTAGATAACATAACTTTGTATTGCAGGGTTGTGTGTGTGTGTGTGTGTGAGAGAGAGAGAGAGAGAGAGAGAGAGAGAGAGAGAGAGAGAGAGAGAGAGAGAGAGAGAGATGAGATGGAGGGATGGAGTGAAGAGATTGAGAGGGAAGTTGGAGGGAGGGCAACCAAATAGTAGAGGACAGGGCGACGTGGAGGCGATTTGTTTGTGGCTACCCTTTAGTTTACGGGATTATGGCGTCTGACAATAGGCAGCTAGGTAGACAGTAGGGAAGAAAGTACAATCAATTGTCTGCTCTGCAATATGTTACTGTGGTGGTGGTAGTTCTGGTTATGGTGGTTGCTGTGGTAGTCAGGGAAATTGTGGTGGCAGGTATGCGGTATGGTAGGCGTGGTAGTTGTGGTAGTGGTGGTGAAGAAAGCAGTATTGGTAGGGGTAGATTTGGATGTCTGGTGGTGGTGGTGATAGTGGTAGTAGCTGTGATGGTGGTGGTGGTTGATGGTGGTGGTAGCTGTGGTGGTGGTTGATGGTGGTAGCTGTGGTGGTGGTTGATGGTGGTGGTGGACAGGTGTGACCCTCAGTAACGCCCCCACACCACACGCACCTCACCTTACCTCACCTCGGGACAATACCGCCATTTTGGGTCCATTTGCCTTATCTCTGCCCTCCTACCTTAATAACCTCTCTCTCTCTCTCTCTCGCAGCCAAAAGGGACAAGATCATCCGTAAATGCTTAACCCTCTGGCGCACACCTAATTCGGCACTGATCTCACTCGCCACGTAATGGTAACCTTGTCTTATTTACGCTCCCTGATCTTGGCTATTTTTAACACCGCCCACACGTACGCAAAAAAAAAAAAAAAAAAAAAAAAAAAAAAAAAAGTGATGGTG
>NC_136991.1:2270000-2292500 GCF_032717465.1 Coenobita brevimanus
TGTGCCTTGCTGTCCCACGATCCAGGCTTCCTTATTATCAGGTGTGGATTTCAAAGTGCTGAATGAAAAAATATGAAGTATCCAACCAAAGCCATCCATTTTCTGTATAAAGTTGTGTGGTAGGTAGGTAAGTAGGTATGTATGTAGGTAGGTAGGTAGGTAATAGCAACCAGTGTCTTGAAGGGTTTTAATAAGACTTTCATGTATCTCTCAGTAAGGAGTCCTAAATACAGATCTGACTTTGTGTATTAACTTTATATTTACTTTCTGATTGGTTTGTAATTCGAGGGTACCACTTGTTACGATTACTGCCACCTCTCACTGTCACTCATGGTACTGTCACTCGTCACCTTCATTGTCATCCTCACTCTCACCCTCACCGCAACCCGTCACTCTCAACTCACCTGTCTTTCATCCATCATTATCACTGCCACCCCTACCCCTCACCTTCACCCTCTCACCTTCCTCTCATCTTCAGTATCATGGGCTATTATTTATCTGTTTATCTTTGTTACCATGTCCCCCTCCCCTACTCTTTTCCTCGTCCATTTCATTCCACTGTTTTCCCCTCTCTTCTTCCACTATGAATCCTTTTTTCCCCTCACCTTCTCATCTGTTTTCTCCAGCTTATCTCCCTCTTTCCCCTTGCTAAACTCCCCTCCCTCACCAAGCCACCGTCCCTACTTTCCCCCACCTTGCCCTCTACCTTCTCCCCCCACTTTTTCACTCTCTATCTCCCCCGCTTCTTCCCCTTCCCCTTCCTCACTTCCCCTCCTTCTTCCTTACCTCTTCCCTTCCTTCCTTTACTTTGTTTTCCTGTTTCCCCTCTACCATGTCCCTCCCTCCCCTCCTAACCTCTCGCTACCCTTCCCCCTCCCTCTTCCCTTTCTCCCCTCTTCTACTTCCCTCCCCTCCCAACCTCTCGCTACCCTTCCCCCTCCCTCTTCCCCTTCTCTCCCCTCTTCCATTTCCCTCCCCTCCCAACCTCTCGCTACCCTTCCCCCTCTCCCTCTTCCCTTTCTCCCCCCTCTTCCACTTCCCTCCCCTCCCAACCACTCGCTACCCTTCCCCCTCCCTCTTCTCTTTCTCCCCTCTTCTACTTCCCTCCCCTCCCAACCTCTCGCTACCCTTCCCCCTCTCCCTCTTCCCTTTCTCCCCCCTCTTCCACTTCCCTCCCCTCCCAACCTATCGCTACCCTTCCCCCTCCTTCTTCCCCTTTCTCCCCTCTTCCACTTCCCTCCCCTCCCAACCTCTCACTACCCTTCTACCTCCCTCTTTCGTTTCTCCCCCCTCTTCCACTTCCCTCCCTTCCCAACCTCTCGCAACCCTTCCCCCTCCTTCTTCCCCTTCTCTCCCCTCATTCACTTCCCTCTCCTCCCAGCCTCTCGCTACCCTTCCCCCTCCCTCTTCCCCTTCTCTCCCCTCTTCCACTTCCCCAACCCCTTTTCCCCACCCATATCCTCCCCTCCACCCCTTCCACTTTTTGCATTTCTTACCCTCATGTCCCCCGGCCTATCTCGTGCCCGCCCCAGCCCATCCTGCCAACTCTCCGCTCCGTATAAGAGTAACGAAACAAGAAGTAGGCCTCTTCGGGGTATGCATGGCTAGGGGCTGGATAGATAGAGACGGATAGATAAATAGATGGATAGATGAAAATTTGGAGGGTGGATAGATGGATGGATGGAAGGTGGATAGGTAAATAGATAGATGGAAGGTGGATAGATAATAGATAGATAGATAGATGGAAGGTGGATAGATATGAGGAAAACCACAAAAAATAGTAATGTTAAGGGCTCTGGAAATCGGGTTTGTATGACAGAGCTGGATAGATAGATAGTGTGGAGGTGGATGGATAGATAGTGTGGATGTGGATAGATAGTGTGGAGGTGGATAGATTAAAGTGTGGAGATGGATAGCTAGTGTGGAAGTGGATAGATAGTGTGGAGGTGGATAGATAGATAGTGTGGAGGTGGCTAGATGGATAGTGTGGAGGTGGATAGATAGATAGTGTGGAGGTGGATAGATAGATAGTGTGGAGGTAGATAGATGGTGTGGAAGTGGATAGATAGATAGTGTGGAGGTGGCTAGATAGTGTGGAGGTGGCTAGATAGATAGTGTGGAGGTGGCTAGATAGATAGTGTGGAGGTGGATAGATAGATAGTGTGGAGGTGGATAGATAGATAGTGTAGGGTGGATAGATAAATAGTGTGGAGATGAATAGGTAGTGTGGAGGTAGATAGATAGTGTGGATGTGGATAGACAGATAGTGTGGAGGTGGATAGGTAGATAGTGTGGAGGTAGATAGATAGTGTGGAGATGGATAGATAGTGTGGAGGTAGATAGATAGTGTGGAGGTGGATAGGTAGATAGTGTGGAGGTGGATAGATGGATAGTGTGGAGGTGGCTAGATAGATAGTGTGGAGGTGGATAGGTAGATAGTGTGGAGGTGGATAGATAGTGTGGAGGTGGATAGATAGATAGTGTGGAGGTAGATAGATAGATAGATAGTGTAGAGGTGGAAAGATAGATAGTGTGGAGGTGGAAAGATAGATAGTGTGGAGGTGGAAAGATAGATAGTGTGGAGGTGGAAAGATAGATAGTGTGGAGGTGGAAAGATAGATAGTGTGGAGGTGGATAGCTATGACTAGGAAGCGGAGAGGTAGCTGTGGTAACGTGGATGATGCCTTGGGTTTGTTTTCCAGGATAGGGGGTGAATAGCTTGCTACAGACTCAAAGGCTTAAGGTTTACTACGGAGATGAGCACCGCGGCTAAGCATCTCAAGGTGTCTGCCCCCACGTTTACCTATTATTATTATTATTATTATTATTATTATTATTATTATTATTATCATCATCATCATCATCATCATCATCGTCATTGTTGTTGTTGTTTGTTGTTGTTGTTGAAGTTGTAGTAGTTATTATTATTATTATTATTATTATTATTATTATTTATTATTATTATTATTATTATTTTTTTTTATATTGTCTAATCCAATATTAATTGAAAACTAAGTATTCTCCTTAAAGCATAAATATAACCTGTTTTCTTTTTTTCCTCAGGTAAGTGTGGAGAGGGGCAGTTCAGGTGTACTACTTAATTGCCACGCACAGGTAACACGAATACCTTTTGTGTTGGGTTGGGTTGGGTTGGGTTAGACTTGGTTGAGTTATGCTGGGTTGGGTTGGATTACGTTAGGTTTGGTTGTGTTGCGTTGGGTTTGGATGTGTTGCGTTGGGTTTGGATGTGTTGCGTTGGGTTGGGTTGGGTTGTGGTGTGTTGGGTTAGGTTGTTGTTTTGGACTGGTTGGGGTGGGTTGGGTTGGCTTGGGTTGGGGTGTGTTATGTTGCGTTGGGTTGGATTGGATTGGGTTGGGTTGGGTTGCGTTGGGTTGGGTTGTAGTGGATCGGGTTAGGTTGAGTTGTGTTGGACTGGGTTGAATTGGGTTGGGTTGGGCTGCGTTTGTCTGGCATGGGTCGTATTGTATTGTGTTGTATTATACTGTACTGTTGTGTTGTATTTATAAACTGAGTTAGGTTAGATTGGGGCGAGTAAGTTGGGTTGAATTAGGCTGTGCAAGATCAGATTAACCCAGGTTGTTTTTTGTGTTGTTGTGTTAAATAAGCCTTAGTGCTGTGTTATATGGTATTATTGCTGTGTTGAATTGTATATAGTTGCGTTAGAGTCATGTTGGTGTTAAGTTGCGTTGCTTTATTGATTGTCACGCTCCTGTATTAAATATCGCTTGTTTTGTTTTCTTTGCTGTGTTGTGTGTGTTTTATTGCTGTGTTGAGTTATATGAAGTTGTGTTACAGCCATATTAGTGTTGTGCTGATTTCAAGATTTCATTGTCACGCTAACATAATGAAAGTTCCGTGTTTGTGCATCGTCTAATTAACACGTGTCATGTAAGGAGTTTTTACAAAGGTGTCAGATAAGGTGTTTCTAAGGTGTCATAAGATTTCAAGGTGTCAAGTACAAGGAGAGTTTAAGGAGTCATATGGAGGTTTTAGGAAGGTGTCAGGTAGGAGAGAGAGAGAGAGAGAGAGAGAGAGAGAGAGCAGTGGTATAGTGACTGGAATGTCCTCATGGGGTGGTGATGCCCAATACGGTCACATGTATACGTGGAGACGCCCTACACACACACACACACACACACACACACACACATTCTCTCTCTCTCTCTTTCTCTCTTATTGCCTTGGAAGGGTGGAAGTGATTCAACCCTCTTTATCTCTCTCTTATCAGTGTTATCTTTTGGCATCTAGGGTTGAACTGGTCTGTGGGATAAGATTGTGAAGGTAATATTGAAAGAGAGAGAGTGAGAGAGAGAGAGAGAGAGAGAGAGAGAGAGGGTTGTGTGGTGGTGTGAGTATATATGAGCTAATTGTGTGTGTGTGTGTGTGTGTGTGTGTGTGTGTGTTTTCTCTCATACCTGCCTTTACGTAATACCCTCACCTTCATACACCCTCACCTGATCTCACCTGGCCACTCCTACACCTATACCTACACTACACTTACCTGCACCTGATATACACTGCCCTACCCACACGGCACACCTACACACCCTACCCACACCACCGACACCTACCTTACCTCAGCCTCACACGCATATCCTGTCATCTCCCTACACATCCTCTCTCACTGTAATATCTTTTGCATTTTAATACTACCTTACGCATACATTCTTAAGTTGTTTTTCATCCACATCATCATCATCATCATTACCACCACCACCACCATCATCATCATCATCATCATCATCATCATCATCATCATCATTTTCATCATCATCACCAACACCACCACCACCACCATCGTCATCATCATCATCATCATCATCATCATCATCATCATCATCATCATCATCATCATCACCACCACCACCACCACCACCACCATCACTACCACCACCACCACCTTATTTCCCACTAATACATAGATACGAATAGATACAGAATAAGCAACAGGGAGGCACAAAAGTACGATAAATAAGTAAATAAATAAATAAATACTGTAACACCTTTTTTCACCTTTTTTTTTTCATCACTCTAATAATTATTCCAAAAGACAATCCTCCTAGTTCCATCCACGCGATAATTCTTCTCCAAATTCCGTCTTGAACTCATAACACTTCACCTGCTCTTGCCGTGCTGAATAAGGGAATACGATAGCAAAAAAATATCTATGCTAATCTTTATGCTCACCTCACCGAACGTTCTATTTTTCTAGGTAATAAATTAGCATGTCTAGGGAGTTACGAATTTCACCCGGTATAGTAACTTTAATTAGATTGTTTACTATTATAATTGTGGTAACTTTAGGTACTTTGCTGCTATAGTTATGGTAACTCTAATCAGGTAATTTACTATAATTGTGGTAATTTTAATCAGGCTATTTACTGCTATAATTGTGGTAACTTTGGATAATTTACAACTATAATTATGGTAACTTTAATTAGGCTATTTACTACTATAATTGTGGTAACTCTAATCAGGTCATTTATTACCGTACTATAATTGTGGTGAAAAGAGGTTTAGCTAATGAGTCCCACATTTTTTTTTATACAAGGAAGAAGGAACCCAAGGCCAGAAGCCCGTAAGACCGTTCCCTTCAAGAAAAACCCAAAACAAGATAAGAAAGCCAAATTATCGGTTCAGTTAATTACACAAATATTACACTCACCTGTTCAGTCTTGCCAGGTAATAATAATCCCATGACCTTCCGAATGTCACCTGCGTATGGTCATTGTAATCAGGTTAATGAGGAGTCTAATTAGGCGTGAGACAGGTGTAACTGATGGTTATGCCCACCTGAGAATTAAGGTGTTTTTCTGTTTATTAATATGGCTTAGAGGTGTTGATTCTTAGTCCATAAAAACACAGACAGAAACTTATAATCTGCCCCGGCTATGGTTATTTCAATCAGGTGAGCGAGGAATCTAATTAGGAGTAAAACAGGTGTGACTAATGAGTGAGCCCACCTGAGTTACAATGTTTTTCATCCGCCATCACCTTCTCCTCTTCCCCCACCTCCCTCCCTTCCCCCCATCTGCCATACCCTCCCCTCTTCACTACCCCCTCCACCCTCCCTTCTTCCCCCCTCCTCTCCTATTCCCTTCCTCCTTCCCCCCCTCCCCCCAGCCCCCGCCCCCACCTAAGGGCAGGGCGGCCACACCAACGATAGATTACTGCAGTTTTTTACCACACTGTTGTATTGCGGCCATGAGGCGTTGAAGGTGTTTACTGTATATATGTATGTGTGTATAGGCTATATGTGTGTATGGATGGATGGAAAGATGAAAGAGAGAGAGAGAGATTGGTATGTAGGTAGGTAGGTAGGCAGGTTGGTAGATGGCTAGGTAGATAGATAGATAGGTATGTAGTTAGGTAGGTAGGTAGGTTGGTAGATGGATACAGAGAGAGAGAGAGAGAGAGAGAGAGAGAGAGAAATTTATCATAAGTGTCCAGACTAATTGAACTTCACCTCCCTTCACTCATCAAAGCATCGAAATTTATAAGCTACGCCCCACAGGCAAAATCATCCACATTCTTCATCTGACTAAGTCGCCCTCGTAACACCGTTAGGGGAGAGCCGCTTCGTTGACTACCACGGTGGACTGCAGGATGGAGTTGCTTTCCTCTTGCAGTCAGCCATACACCTTTCGCGGGATAGGTTGTGTATTGAGGGACGTTTGGATAATTGGGACAGTGAAGCAGCTCAGTTATCAGTGCCACCGCGTGAAGGCTCCCCTCTGTAGCATTAAGGTGTGGGATGAGGAGTGTGTAGGTGCGTGGAGTGCCGAAGGGTTACAGTGTCAAGGGAATGAATGTGTCACCTGGTTTATGACACCTTGTTACCTGTTAATGACTAATTAGTGGGGGACAGGTGAGGTGGTGATAGATAGAGAGACGGAAGGTAGATGGATTGATCGATTCGTTGATTGATGTGGGTTGATAGATGGGTGAATAGATGGATGGATGGATGGATTGAGGGAGAGAGAGAGAGAGAGTGTGTACTGCAAGATAGTATCAGGTAACACGAT
Source organism: Coenobita brevimanus (assembly GCF_032717465.1). Classification (NCBI taxonomy): domain Eukaryota; kingdom Metazoa; phylum Arthropoda; class Malacostraca; order Decapoda; family Coenobitidae; genus Coenobita; species Coenobita brevimanus. Next base: position 2,277,047 of record NC_136991.1, read on the forward strand.
AAAACTGAAAATTATATCAGGTGAGAATGCAACCTTTCCTCTCTCTCTCTCTCTCTCTCTCTCTCTCTCTCTCTCTCTCTCTCTCTCTCTCTCTCTCTCTCTCATTCACAGCGACCTTCACCACCCCTCCTCTCACCATCGTAACTACCACAGTTTGATAAGAGAAGAACCAAGTAGTGGTAGTTTGATAAAGAATTGGTATGTTGTGGTGTGGTGGTGGTGGTGTGGTGGTAGGTGAATGTTGGTGTGGTGGTATACTGCATGAATGGTGGTAAGGTGGTGTAGTGTTGATGGTTTGTTGGCGATGTGGTGGTGGCGTTGTGTTTGTGGTGGTGATTGTGTGTTTGTGGCGGTGGTGGTGTTGGTGGTTTGTTGGTGCAGTGGTGGTGGTGGTGGTGTGTGTTTGTGGTGTTGGAGACAGTTATAGTGGAGTTAAGATGGTGGTGAAGTGTGATGATACTATTGTGTTATTATAGTGATGTGTTGTGGTGATAACAATGATGGTTGCAGAGTATGATTGAAATTGAGGGAGCTGGTGTTAAGGTGGTGATAAGTGTGTTAATAAAATGTTATATAGTGTTATGGTGGGCACGCATCACCCGTCTGCCTCCCTCCCTTACACACACACACACACACACACACACACACACACACACACACACAGCACCCGTCTACCCACACACTCTCACTCCTTTTCGGTCCACCCCAGTAATGCAAGACTTAATTGGTAGTCTAACTTTTATTCGTGCACACCTGGTCAATTCTGCATTTTTCTTAGTTTCATTTCCACCTGCCTACGATCTCCACATCCTTTGATCATTTCCACCTGATCTCCATAATATTTAATAATTTCCACCTGCCTACGATCTCCATATTCATTAGTCATTTCCACCTGATCTCCATACTCATTTCCACCTAATCCCCATTTAATCATTTCCACCTGCCTACAATCTCCATACTCTTTAATCATTTCCCCCTGCTTACGATCGCCAGTCTTTAAATGTAGTGTATTCAGGCAGGTAGAAATGAATGGAACTTGAATTTGGGTCTGTTGTGTATCTATAAGGGATGACCTTTTTTTTTTTATTCTTAGCTTTGATGATGATGATGATGATGATGATGATGATGATGACGACGACGATGATGTTGATGATGATGATGATGATGATGATGACGACGATGATGTTGATGATGATGATGATGGGATTGATTTTGATGGTGGTGGTGGTGTGTTGTGATGAAGTTGGTATAGTGACAGAGTTTAGGTAATGATGAGGGTTTGTTGTGATGAAGTTGGTATAGTGACAGAGTTTAGGTAGTGATGATGCTGTGGTGGTATGATGGTGTTGTTGAGATGGTGGTATGATGGTGTTGTTGTGATGGTGGTATTATGGTGTTGTGATGGTGGTATTATGGTGTTGTGATGGTGGTATTATGGTGTTGTTGTGATGGTGGTATTATGGTGGTGTTGTGGTGGTATTATGGTGGTGTTGTGATGGTGGTATTATGGTGTTGTTGTGGTGGTGGTATTATGGTGTTGTTGTGATGGTGGTGTTGTGGTGGTATTATGGTGTTGTTGTGATGGTGGTATTATGGTGTTGTTGTGATGGTATTATGGTGTTGTGATGGTGGTATTATGGTGTTGTGAAGCATAACCTGGTATAGTGACAAGGTGTGGCCCAGTTCCACCTGAGTGCCCACACCTGTTGCTGGCCAGTTCGTCGCAAGGTCGCTGGAGTAAGATGCCCAGGTACACAGACTGAGGGGTCGCTTTCACCCTCTCTAGTATGCCTCGTCCCTTCACCCACCCCCTCTAGCCTCCCCCTCTCTCCCTCCCTCCCTCCCTCCCTCCCTCCCTTCTCCAGTCCCCTCCTCTCTATGCTCCCCTCAGTTCACCTCCCCTTCTTCTCTCCCGCTCTGCTCTCCTTCCTTTTTCCCTTCACCTTTCTCCCCTTTTGTTCATCTTCCCTCTTTTTCCATTCATTCAGCTCCCTTCTTACTCTCCCCCCCTCCCCCATCCTTCCCCTCTCCAGTCCCCTCTTCTCTCTGCTCCCTCCCCTCTCATCACCTTCCCTCTCTTGCCTTCTTTTCCCCCTCCTCACCTTCCTTTCTCCCCTCACCCTTCTCCCTGTTCGTGCATCTTTCTATTCTCTCCCTTCAACTCCCCCTCTCCCCTCTTATTTTCCTCCATCCTCACTGGATTTCCTCCCCCTCTCCAGTCTTTTCCCTTCCCCTCTCCTCCTCCATTCTTCCCTTCTCCCCTCCTCTCTTCTCATCTCTTCCCCATTTCGTCCCTTACCTCCCCTCTCTCCCACTTCCCCTGTCGCCCTCCCCTCTCTCCTTTCTCCCTTCACCTCCCCCCACGTTCCCCCTCCCCCTCGCCATATGTTCACCCAACAAGCAGTTCTTTTCACGTATTGGGTTTTTAGAGCAAGAGATGTGTTAATTAAGTAATGTGGAGTGTGTATGTGTTGGGGGACTTTCAATTGTGTCCCCCTCTATTAGTGGGGTTGTCTGCCTATCATACGCATCAACATCCCTTCCCTACCCCCTCCCCTTGACGCCAACCCACCTCACCCCTCCTCCACCCCCTCACCCCTCCTTCCTCAGCCCCCTCACCCCCTGTCTGCCCATGTGGACGTAGTAGGTGAAGCGAGTGTGCGTTAGTTATTTAGATGAGGCTGGCAGTTTGGTATGGGGTGAAGGAAAAGGCTTTGGTCACCCTCGCTGTTGATGGTGGACTGAGATTATGCATTCATCCCCTCCCCTGGTGTCTGTCTGTCTGTCTTTCTGGCTCTACCTGTCTGTCTGTCTGTCTGTGCCTGTCTCTCTCTCTGTCTGTCTGTCTCTACCTGTCTGTCTGTCTGTCTGTCTGTGCCTGTGTCTCTCTCTGTCTCTGTTTGTCTGTCTCTACCTGTCTGTCTTTCTGTTTGTGTCTGACTATTTCTTTGTTTCTGTCTGTCTGTTTTTTGTGTCTTTCTGTTTGTGTCTGACTATTTCTATGTTTCTGTCTGTCTTTTTTTTTGTCTGTCTGTCTGTGCCTGTGTCTCTATCTCTGTCTTTCTGTCTGTCTTCCTGTCTGTCTGTCTCATAACAAAGATCAGAGTACAAGGTAGGAACGCTCTTAGGAAAAAAAAGAAAATAGCATGCACGTTTTCACTCAGCTTTCACAAAATCGCTGGTACTGAGGAAACCAGTACGGGGGAGGCGGTGGCACAATCGGTAGAGAGGTGGCTTGTAGTCCTAACGGACCCCGGTTCAAATCCCACTGGGGCAGGGAACAGTTTAAGGATTTGAATTTCATAAAAATCAGACTTTACTGATCTACCAGAAGACCCGCCGACATGTAAAAATACCCCCGCTAATACCAGTACACCAGTCCTGTATGAGACAGCCCTAGCATGTATTCAATATGGACGGTGGGTGTTAGCGCCGAAGGGGTGACATGTAAAGGTGTGCGGTATGTAGGAGGACTACTGGGCATAGCAGGCTGTGAAGCCTATGCCCAGAGTCGGACAAAAAAAAAAAAACGTGCATATAGAAACATTAATAAACATACGTGCTTCAAATTCCAGTCGACCCAATAAAATAAACATAAATTTACCATAGGAGTCTGTTGGAACCCTTCAAACAATTCCTTTAGTTTGCGAGAAGTTAGCGCCTCAGAACCAATAATAATACTAAGCCAAATCAGTGGTGTATCTGTCTGTCTATCTTTCTATATCTTTCTGTCTGTCTGTCTAGCTGTCTATCTGTCTGTCTGTCTAAATAAGCATACCATAGAAATCTTTTGGAACCCCTTAAACGAGTCCTTAAGTTTGCGAAAAGGTAGCTTCCCAAAACCAAGAATGTATCAAGCAAAAACAGTGGTATGTTTGTCTATCTGTCTATGCATTTATCTATCTGCCTGTCTGTCTATATATCTATCTATCTGTCTGTCTGTCTATCTATCTGTTCATCTGTATGTATCTTTCTATCTGTCTATCTATCTGTCTACCTATCTATTCATCTCTATCAATCTATCTATCTATCTGTCTATCTATCTGTCTGTCTATTTATCTATCTATCTCTGTCTAAATAAACTTACCATAGGAGTCTGTTGGTGCCTTAAAACCAAGAATGATGGAGTATAAACAAGAGTGGTTCTGCCTTCACCTGAGGGAACTGGGCCAGAATTTGAATACTAAGTCGTGGTTGCGGGGGACAGAGCGACATGGAGGCGATTTGTTTGTGGCCACCCCTAACGGGATTAAGGCGTCTGGCAATAGATAGATAGATAGTTGCGTGACAGTCGGTGAGCCATAGTTCGGAGATAGGAATGAGTCTCCTTGGTTACTAGTAGAAATTGCCTCTGTACTCTGACAGATTAGAATGAAGTTGTTATAAGGAGATGAATGTGATATGTTTCTTTTGTTTCTTTAGACTTACAGTAAATAAAATATGAAGGAAGTTAATAAATAATGAGTAAAGGAATATGATAAATAAAGAGTGAAGGAATCTGATAAAGAGTGAAGGAATATGATCAATAAAGAGTGAAGGAATCTGTTAAATAAAGATGAAGGAATCTGTTAAATAAAGAATGAAGGAATCTGTTAAATAAAGAGTGAAGGAATGTGATAAAGAGTGAAGGAAGCTGATAAATAAGGAGTGAAGGAATCTGATAAATAAAGAGTGAAGGAACCTGATAAATAAAGAGTGAAGGAATCTGATAAATAAAGAGTGAAGGAATCTGTTAAATAAAGAGTGAAGGAATCTGATAAATAAAGAGTGAAGGAATCTGTTAAATAAAGAGTGAAGGAATCTGATAAATAAAGAGTGAAGGAATCTGATAGATAAAGAGTGAAGGAATCTGTTAAATAAAGAGTGAAGGAATCTGATAAATAAAGAGTGAAGGAATCTGATAGAGTGAAGGAATCTGATAAAGAGTGAAGGAATCTGATAAAGAGTGAAGGAATCTGATAAATAAAGAGTGAAGGAATCTGATAAATAAAGAGTGAAGGAATCTGATAAATAAAGAGTGAAGGAATCTGATAAAGAGTGAAGGAATCTGATAAAGAGTGAAGGAATCTGATAAATAAAGAGTGAAGGAATCTGATAAATAAAGAGTGAAGGAATCTGATAAATAAAGAGTGAAGGAATCTGATAAAGAGTGAAGAAATCTGATCAAGAGTGAAGGAATCTGATAAAAAAGGAGTGAAGGAAGCTGATAAAGAGTGAAGGAATCTGATAAATAAAGAGTGAAGGAATCTGATAAATAAAGAGTGAAGGAATCTGATAAATAAAGAGTGAAGGAATATGATAAATAAAGAGTGAAGGAATCTGATAAATAAAGAGTGAAGGAATATGATAAATAAAGAGTGAAGGAATCTGATAAAGAGTGAAGGAATATGATAAATAAAGAGTGAAGGAATCTGATAAAGAGTGAAGGAATATGATAAATAAAGAGTGAAGGAATCTGTTAAATAAAGAGTGAAGGAATCTGATAAATAAAGAGTAAATGAATCTAATAAAGAGTAAATGAATCTGATCAAGAGTAAAAGAATCTAGTAAACTATAAACTAATCTACCTGGCCTAAGTATGTACGTACCTTACACCACGAAAATAATCTCAGGAGGGACCATTCGGGGTGAAGGGATTTAAGGAAGTGTCTGATCCCTTCGCGACGTCTTGAAGAACCTTGAATTAATTATACATTACGTGATCGTACAAAAGGGGTTTATAGAAAAATGTGGTGGTGCAAGCATGAGTGAATGAAGAATGGGTGTATGAATGAGTGAGTGAATGAATGAATGAGTGTATGAATGAATGAATGTGTGATTGAATGAATGAATGATTGAGTGCATGAATGAATGAATGAATGAATGAGTGGATGTGTGAGTGAATGAATGAATGAATGAGTGCATGAATTAATGAATGAATGAGTAAATGAATGGGTGAATGAATGTATGAGCGAATAAATGAATGAATGAACGAATAAATGAATGAATGAGTGAATGAATGAATGAGCGAATGAATGAATGAATGAATGAGTAACTGTGGTGGTGAATGAATGTTGTGTAAGAAAGTGTGTGTAGGAGCGGAGGTAGAGTTGAGCATGTTGAATAGGTGTGGGGGAGGAGGGGTGTGCGTGACTGGGCTGAGGCAGGAGAGACACGGTAAGGCAGGTGAGGCGGGGTTAGGCAGGTGAGGCGAGTTTTAGCAGGCGAGGGGGGGTTAGGCAAGTGAGGCGTGGTTAAGCAGGTGAGGCGGGGTTAGGCAGGTGGGGCGAGGTGAGACGGGGTTAGGCACGTGAGGCGGGGTTAGGCAGGTGGGACGGGGTTAAGCAAGTGCGTTGAGGTTAGGCAGGTGAAACGAGGTGAGACAGGGTTAGGCACGTGAGGCGGGGTTAGGCAGGTGGGACGGGGTTAGGCAGGTAAGGGTTAGGTAAGGGCGATAGGATTAAAGAGGGTGAGGTTTGATGTGGCGAGGTGTGGGGTTAAGACTGGGGTTTAATTAGCTTGTAATCATGAAGTATGAACGAGTCTCCTTGGTTACTAGTCAAATCAGTCCTCAAATCTGACTACACTTGACCACCAACTGAAATGACCAGGAACCCTTGTCATATCAAAACAGACGTGGTATGTGTAGGTGAGGGAGGGGTAGGACAGGTCATGAGAGGTCAAGGAAGGTGAGATTGGGATGGGGTTAATGTTGGGTGAGGGATGGGAGGCAGGATTAGTTGAGTTAGGAATAATAGGGTGAGACAGGGTGAAGGGTAGAGGATAGAGACAGTGAGTATATGGAGGTGAGGTGAGAGATAAGGCGGGTTGAGATGAGGCAGGTGAGGTTAGGCAAGGAAGGAAGGATTAGAATGAGTTTGAGGTGAGGTAGGATTTTGAGGGTTGAGGATGAGGTTGGGTCGAGGATGAGGTTGAATTGAGGCGAGAGTTTGCAGGATTGAGGATGAGGTTGGGTTGAGGATGAGGTTGGGTAGAGTGGAGGATGAGGTTGGGTTGAGGATGAGGTTGGGTTGAGGATGAGGTTGGGTAGAGTGGAGGATGAGGTTGGGTTGCGTGGAGGATGAGGTTGGGTTGCGTGGAAGATGAGGTTGGGTAGAGTGGAGGATGAGGTTGGGTTGAGGATGAGGTTGAATTGAGACGAGAGTTTTTGGTTAAAAATTCAGTATGAATGGGAGAGGCAGGGTTTAGGAAGGGTGTGGCAGAGTGAACAGGCAGATGCAGTATGAAGGGGTGGGGCAGGGGTAAGGAAGGGTGAGGCAGGGTGAACAAGCAGCTGTAGTATGACGAGGTGAGGCAGGGTGAACAAGCAGCTGTAGCATGAAGGGGTGAGGCAGGGGTAAGAGCGGGAGAGGCAAGTTGAAGGAATGCGAAGGAGAGTGAGGCGAGGAAATGCAGGGTTAGGCAGGGCGAGGCAGGAGAAAGGCAGTGCTTAGTAGACCGAAACAGTCATGCGAAAAATGGGGGAAGGACGGGAAGGCAGGGGAGAGGCACATGGAAACAGAGTGAGGCAGGGTGGGATAGAGAGGGTGAAGCAGAGGTACTGTATAATTATGCACGTAGAGGTACACCTGTGCAGGGTGAGGCAGGGGTAAAGGTACGAAGAGGTAGAAGCAGACAGGAAGAGGCAGAGGTAGGTGAGGAAAATGTGGTTCGCTTTGTGTATATATGTGGGGTTTGGGGGGCTGTGACATCAGGTGTGCGTGGTGAGACAGGTGTGGAGGTGAACGAGGTGAGGTGAGACTGTTGAAATGTGGCAGTTGCGGTGAGGAGGTGTGGTAAGGCATGTTGAGGCAGGTTTGGTGGTGAGACAGATGCACGTAGAAGTTGGTGGTTATATACGATAAGTGAAGTAAATCAGGGCAGTAAAGCAGGTGTGGCAATGAGGTAGAGCATCGAATACAGATGAGGCAGGTGAGATGAGACAGGTGAGGTGAGAAAGTAAAGAGACAGGTGTGGTGGTGAGGCAGGTGTGGTATCTAGGTGTGGTTGTGAGACAGGACAGTGAAGACATATATAATGGTGAAGAGGGTGTGATGGTGAGGCAGGTACAGTAAGGTGAGGCAGGGCAGTGAAGGCAGGTGTGTGGATGAAGCAAGATACTGAAGACAGGTGTGAGGTGAGGGGTGTGTGTAGCGAATTTGGTGAGGCAGGTAAAGTGCGAGTCAAGGCAATGAAATGAGAGGTGATGGGTGAGGCAGGAGAGGTGTGAGGTGAGGTGAGGTGAGGCAGGTGTATAGCGAGGTGTGAGGTACGACGTAATTGAAATGTCGAGACAAGTGGGATGAGGCAGATTTGATGTGGGAAACTGGTGATGAGTGAGGGGAGGTGAAGTGAGGCAAGGTGAGGTGAGGTGAAGTGAGGTGAGGTAAGATGAGGTGTGGTGAGGTAAGGTGAGGTGAGGTAAGATGAGGTGTGGTGAGGTAAGGTGAGGTGAGGTGAAGTGAGGTGAGGTGAGGTAAGGTGAGGTGAGGTGAGGTGAGGTAAGGTAAGGTGAGGTAAGGTAAGGTGAGGTGAGGTAAGGTAAGGTAAGGTAAGGTGAGGTAAGGTGAGGTGAGGTAAGGTGAGGTGAGGTAAGGTAAGGTGAGGTAAGGTAAGGTAAGGTGAGGTAAGGTGAGGTGAGGTAAGGTGAGGTGAGGTAAGGTAAGGTGAGGTAGGGCAGTGAAGGAGATATGTGTCCAGTCACTGTGTCAAGGTGAGGATGACCTGGCGTACTTAAGATCTGTACCGCCTTACGTAACACATCCACCTCCCTCATCCCGGCCCTTATACTTCCCCTCATCCTCCCTCATTCTGCCCTCATCCTCCCTCATCCTGGCCCTTATACTTCCCCTCATCCTCCCTCATTCTGCCCTTATCCTCATCCTCATCCTCCCTCATAGTGCCCTTATTCTGACCCTCATCCTCCCTCATAGTGCCCTTATCCTCACCCTCATCCTCCCTCATACTGCCCTTATACTTCCCCTCATCCTCCCTCATAGTGCCCTTATCCTCACCCTCATCCTCCCTCATAGTGCCCTTATTCTGACCCTCATCCTCCCTCATACTGCCCTTATCCTCACCCTCATCCTCCCTCATACTGCCCTTATACTTCCCCTCATCCTCCCTCATAGTGCCCTTATTCTGACCCTCATCCTCCCTCATACTGCCCTTATCCTCACCCTCATCCTCCCCCATACTGCCCTTATCCTCATCCTCATCCTCCCTCATACTGCCCTTATCCTCACCCTCATCCTCCCTCATACTGCCCTTATCCTCACCCTCATCCTCCCCCATACTGCCCTTATCCTCACCCTCATCCTCCCTCATACTGCCCTTATCCTCACCCTCATCCTCCCTCATACTGCCCTTATCCTCACCCTCATCCTCCCCCATACTGGCCTTATCCTCACCCTCATCCTCCCTCATACTGCCCGTATCCTCACCCTCATCCTCCCCCATACTGGCCTTATCCTCACCCTCATCCTCCTTCATACTGCCCTTATCCTAACCCTCATCCTTCCCCATACTGGCCTTATCCTCACCCTCATCCTCCCTCATAGTGCCCTTATTCTCACCCTCATGCTCCTTCATACTGCCCTTATACTCACCCTCATCCTCCCTCATACTGCCCTTATACTCACCCTCATCCTCCCTCATACTGCCCTTATACAAGTACTCACCCTTATCCTCCCTCATACTGCCCTTATACTCACCCTCATCCTCCCTCATACTGCCCCTATACCAGTACTCACTCTTATCCTCCCTCATACTGCCCTTATACTAACCCTCATCCTCCCTCATACTGGCCTTTTACCAGTACTCACCCTTATCCTCCCTCATACTGCCCTTATCCTCACCCTCATCCTCCCTCATACTGCCTTTATCCTCACACTCATCCTCCCTTATAGTGCCCTTATCCTTACCCTCATCCTCCCTTATAGTGCCCTTATCCTCACACTCATCCTCCCTTATAGTGCCCTTATCCTCACCCTCATCCTCCCTCATACTGCCCTTATCCTCACACTCATCCTCCCTTATAGTGCCCTTATCCTTACCCTCATCCTCCCTCACACTAGCTCTGATTCTGCTCTTAAAAGGTTATATTTCTCGATGGTACTCAATGCATCATTCTGTCTCATTTTTTTTCTTCATTTTACCTCATCCTGACTCTCATTCTGCTCCCACTTCTTGCATTTTCGTCTCATCTCATTCTGTTCCTCGTCATTCTTCCTCCATTTTGTTTTTTGTTTCATTCTTCCCTTCGTCGTGTCTCATTCTGTTTATCCTGTCTCGTGGCAACCAATTAAGAGGCTTGGACAGGTGTGGGCATAGACAGGTAACTTGAATTATGGTTGTCAGGTGAGAGACGGGGACAGGTGAGATCTGTCCTGGTAACCAATTAAGAGGCTTGGTCAGGTGGGGGTGTCTGGAGAGGTGAGTTAGATCATGGTATTTGATTTCACCTGACGTAGCTGTGCAACTCACTGAACTTGAATATTAAATACTGGTTGCATAAAGTTCGATGGGCCTTAGTAAAAAGATAAGAATGAGTCTCCTTGGTTACTAGACTCGACCTTCCAGTTTGACTATATGTGGCTAGTTGTGTGGAGAGGCCACTTACGTACTTATTAGAATATTAGAAGATATGGCGAGTATAATAAAGAAATGACAGGTGTGCGGGTGTGTGGATTGGTGATCTATATAAATCTTAATGGAGAGGGGAGAGGTGTGGGCATAGGTGTAAATACCGTAGGTAGGCAGGTGAGATGGGATGTGGAGAGGTGTGGGTGTGTGGAGGGATGAATTAGATTTTGGTGATGAGGTGGGAAGGTGTGGTGAGGCAAGACGGGGCAGCAGGTAGGTGTGGGTGTGTGTTTGTGGACAGGTGTGGGCAGGTGTGAAATGAGAGGGTGTGGTGAGTAGCGCTGTATTGAGAATACCTTAGGTTGATTGAAGCATGGTAGAGAGATGTTAGGGTCTAATGAGAGGGAGTGTGTGTAATGACAGGTGTGGGTGGACAGGTGTAGATGTAGGCAGGTGTGAGTAGGTAGATTTGTGTGTTGACAGGTGTCTGCATTGGCAGGTGGTGGTAGACAGGTGTGAAGGAGTGATAGGCTGTGGATGGACAGGTGGGTGTAGACAGGTGTGAAGGAGTGATAGGCTGTGGATGGACAGGTGGGTGTAGACAGGTGTGAAGGAGTGATAGGCTGTGGATGGACAGGTGGGTGTAGACAGGTGTGAAGGCAGGACGGGGTAGGGTAGCAGACAGGTCAAGGGGGAGAACCACCACACTGACGCAGACAGATGAAACCTTGGAATATCCCGTCTCCCGTTTCTACCTGACACTGTTTTTACCGCCGCGAAAAAATGAAGGAATGCCCCAGGCTTGGACGAGGAGGGGAATGGAGTCGTCGACCAGTTTTGCTTGCCACTTTGATGGGAGGTATGTTTACGATGTGTTTGTGTGTGTGTGTGTGTGTGTGTGTGTGTGTGTGTAAATTGGGTCAGTGTCTAATCATGCAGTTTTGTGGATATATTAAACTTATATGAATTATGTCTATTTTAAGTCCTCATTCCTCTAGTAATATAGTTATACGAAACAGACTTCTCAAAATCTACCAAAAGTTGTATAAAAACTCTCAGAACTATGCGTGAAACTTACCTAACTGAACTTAACGAAGGTAGGATGCATTTTCTGACAGTACGTTTGGTTGGACATCCTTAAAACACAGGATATGCCGGTAGGTACACGAATTACAGCTTTGATTGGAGTTTGAAGTCGGGATGTGCCTTTTTGTTTTTATTATTTATTTATTTATTTTTGGCGAAAGCAAACTGCAAGACGAAAATAACATCATTCAGAGCAAAAAGGTGTAACTGCAATAACAGGTTGTGAATTTGAATAACTTTTGTGCTTATTATTTTCAACTCAACACATTCTGCTCACTGGGATTTCCACACCTGAGTATTGACACCTGTTACCTCGTTTATTTGTCTTGATTCTGTATTCTACCCAGTTCATTTATAGTGATTGGCATTTGTAATAGTTGGACTTAGGAGTGTAGTGGTTGGTCTTGAGTTAATGATATGGACTTGGGAGTATAGTAGTTGGTCATGGGTTATTAATATGGACTTGGGAGTATAGTAGTTGGTCATGGGTTATTAATATGGACTTGGGTGTATAGTAGTTGGTCTTGAGTTAATATGGACTTAGGTGTATAGTAGTTGGTCTTGGCTTAATAATATACCGAGGCTATGTTAGGTATTTCCCCATTATCATAGAGGCGATTTTTACATATTTTCATCGTGTCACAGTAACTTTTTTTTTTTTTTTTTTTTTTTTTTTAAGGAACTGGGTCTGGCCTTCACTTAATTCTCATAGACGGCATACCACATTTTGAAATCGAACCAGGGTCACATTGAATTTATAACCCGTTGACTCTAACCTAGCAGAGATCTTTAACTTTTTTTTTTTAAATTTCGGTTGGAGGGTCAGTTTGCCTAGTAACCAAGGAGACTCATGCCAACCTCATAACTAAGGCTTATCAGATTTCACGCAACTACAACATACCCTTAGAAGTTGCCCAGTTCCGTCAGATGAAAGCGGAGTGACTATATACTACCCCCAGTACACATTTGCCTGGCTAGGTGACTCGAAAGGTGGTCTGCTGTCATAAAGGATGTGGGTTCGATTCCAGACTACGGCAGGGAACAGTGTGAAGATATAAATTTCCTGAGGGATGTGGGGAGTTTTTAATGATGATAATAATAAAATAAATCGCTTACTGGATGTGTTAAGGTCATGATACTATTCTCGTGCTGATAATAAAGCCAACTGTTCTTGATTGCCTGGCCGTTATTAGTAAGGTCTTCATGACGCTTTTACACTTCTTCGTGATTAGCAGAGCGTATTTATGTGCATTTTTTTTTTTTTAAAGCCTGTGTTTTTATTTCGTCATTACCCTGGTTTATTTGATTCTTAATGTTTGGCTGGGTTAGGATAGGTTAGATGGGGTTGGGCTAGGTTGGGTTATATTGGGTTGGGTTGGGTTAGTTTAGTTTGGGGTAGGTTAGGTTGGGTTGAGTTAGGTTAGGTTCGGTTGGGTTAGTTTGGGTTGGGTTAGTTTGGGTTGGGTTAGATTGGGTTAGGTTGGGTTGGGCTAGATTAGGTTGGGTTGGGTTAGTTTAGGTTGGGTTGGGTTAGGTTGGGTTGGGTTAGGTTGGGTTGGGTTGGGTTAGGTTGGGTTGGGTTGGGTTGGGTTGGGTTGGGTTAGGTTGGGTTGGGTTAGGTTGGGTTGGGTTGGGTTGGGTTAGGTTAGGTTGGGTTGGGTTAGGTTAGGTTGGGTTGGGTTAGGTTGGGTTGGGTTAGGTTGGGTTGGGTTGGGTTGGGTTAGTTTAGGTTGGGTTGGGTTAGGTTGGGTTGGGTTGGGTTGGGTTGGGTTGGGTTAGGTTAGGTTGGGTTGGGTTAGGTTAGGTTGGGTTGGGTTGGGTTGGGTTGGGTTGGGTTGGGTTAGGTTGGGTTGGGTTGGGTTGGGTTAGGTTAGGTTGGGTTGGGTTAGTTTACAGTAGGTTGGGTTAGGTTAGGTTAAGTTAGGTTGGGTTGGGTAGGGTTAGATTAGGTTAGGTCGGATTAATTTGGGTTAGGTTAGTTTTTCTTGCCATCTCCACACGAATTTTCTTAGATTTTGGAAGACATCTTGAAGGGAAAGGGTAAATGAAACCTATATCTAACTTCTAGGAATTGTAAGTGTGTCCAAAACTGAATGAAATTGTCTGAATATAGAAAAAAAAAATTCCATCCATCCATCCATTCATCTTTTCATCCATCCACCTCTCCATCCATCCATCCATCCGTCCATTCATCCATCCATCCATTCATCCATCCATCCATTCATCCATCCATTCATTCATCCATCCATTCATCCATCCATCCATTCATCCATCCATTCATTCATCCATCCATCCATCCATCCATCCATCCATCCATACATACATACCCGGTTCATTCATACATAGATACATACATACATACGTACGTACATGCATACATAAAACTCATTAGACTGAAGGACATAAAAACACCAGAGCCCATTAATTTCAAAAAGATGATAAACTTGAATCATAAAATAAGTTGGTGGTGAGCCGGCATTACGTGTGTGTGTGGATGAGTTGCCTGCGGGGTGGAGTTGAGGATTTGGAAAGCGTGAAGAATGACTGAATGCAAGTGTTGACCTATTTCTCTCTCTCTCTCTCTCTCTCTCTCTCTCTCTCTGGTGTGATTGATAGGTTAGAAAGTCTTGCTGGAGGTTTGAACAGACGCCTTTCTAAACAGCGGTCCTGTCACTCAACCCGAAGGAGAGAGAGAGAGAGAGAGAGAGAGAGAGAGAAGAAATATAGTACGATACAATAGATACAGTAATACACTCATCATCATTAATCATCATCATCATCATCATCATCCCGGTCAAGAAGATACAATTAATATGAACAGAGATAATAAAACGGACCCAGTAATAATCATAATAAGCTGTAATTATAGATACAACACATACAATACAAAATACATTAACATGTCACAGTGTTAGGCTTGGCAAATACAGCTACAGTAGAAAATACAGTAGTGAATTAGTGCCAGTCTTCTGATATAAATACAACAGGAAATACAGTACCAGATTACAGTACACATTTCCACATCCAGTACAGCAGCGATTGGAGGTACAGCAGCGGATACAGTAAATATAGTAGTTAATGTTAGTCTCCCCCTACAATACCACTACAATAGGTGATACAGTAGGGGTGATACAGTGGGTGGTGTCTGTGTTATCTCCCCCTCCCATTTGTGGGGTGTGTTAGGGGGTGATAAATTAGGTCTTGGGGTGGGCCATTCCTCACGCTCCCTCACTCACCCCATTCCATTCATTTCACCCCGTCCCTCTCGCCCTCCCCCCTCATCCTCAGTCTCCCCCTCCCTCTCTCTCTCTCCCAATTCCCCCTCCCCCCGCCCCTTAGTTGCTGGTCACGCCACCCATTTTGTTCCCATTCTCTTTTACACTTGTTCCACACACACACACACACACACACACACACACACACACACACACACACACACACACACACACACACACACACACACACACACACACACACACACACACACACACACACGTCCTTGGCTAATTCCCTCCCTCACACTGTTTCTCGCTCCCACACACACCCTGCCCACACCTCATCCTTCCTCTCACCCATACTTTGCATCCTTACACTCACACTCTCCTCATGCACACTCCTTCCTCCCCCACATCCACCTCACATCCATACTCTGCATCCATACACCCACACCCTCCCTGACCACACAACTCTGCCTATCTACCCATCCACACACTCACATTGGACTTACTCCCACACACTGTTTCCTTTCTCACAGCCACTCTACATCCACATCCACACCCTCATCCACACCCTCACTCACATCCCT
>NC_136991.1:2297500-2337500 GCF_032717465.1 Coenobita brevimanus
GTGAAGGTCGCCACCAACAAAAAGAGCGCCAAGTCCCCCAGCGGCGGCCGTCCCTCCGCGGTGTTCTGTGGCGGGGGTCGGGGCGCCACCAAGCCCACGCCGCTGAACAAGAGCGCCAGCGACGGCGTGGAGCGACTGCGGACCAAGGCGGGGCTGCGGCCGGCCAGACCCGCTGCGACGCTGACCAACGGGCACAAGAAGTTGCTGAAGGAGGACGTGCTGAACGAGGAGCTGCGCAACAAGCTGGCGCGGGTGTCGTCTGACTCCAGGGTGGACGAACTGCTGGCCCAGGCGTACATGGCGCTGGAGAGTCTGGTGCCGGAGCACTGTGGTGGGGGCGGCATCGTGCCCTCAGAACGGCCTCTACCCCCGCCTTCACCTCCTCCAGGCCAGGACGCACTCAGACGCATGGCCATCGCACACACCAGGAAGGAGAACGGCAAGAGCTACAAGGACCTGACACAGATCCTGCAGGAGAAGATGGAGGAGCTGGATGCCCTGGTGAGTGTCCTGCAGTAGTGGTTGTGTTGCCCTGGTGAGTGTCCTGCAGTAGTGGTTATGTTGCCCTGGTGAGTGTCCTGCAGTAATGGTTGTGTTGCCCTGGTGAGTGTCCTGCAGTAGTGGTTATGTTGCCCTGGTGAGTGTCCTGCAGTAGTGGTTATGTTGCCCTGGTGAGTGTCCTGCAGTAGTGGTTATGTTGCCCTGGTGAGTGTCCTGCAGTAATGGTTATGTTGCCCTGGTGAGTGTCCTGCAGTAATGGTTATGTTGCCCTGGTGAGTGTCCTGCAGTAATGGTTATGTTGCCCTGGTGAGTGTCCTGCAGTAATGGTTATGTTGCCCTGGTGAGTGTCCTGCGGTAGTGGTTATCAAACCCAGTGGCGCTCTTCTCCACTCACACCACATACAACACATCTCTAGGGATGGGATTCTCCAACATATTAATACTCTGTTCCTTTCCGTGACTCAGATTCCGTATTGCAGGAGGAACTACACGCATCAGAGGATTTGCCATTCCCATTCATTTTCCTTCCTGCAGACGAAAACTTCAGATGATTTTTCCTTTCGTCACTTTATTTTTGTATGAGAAACAGGAGACGTGGGGAGATTGTGCAGCCTTGTTTCCTTTTCCTCCCTCCAAAAGCAGATTATAATTAGGACAGAGGCTTGATGATAGGTTTGTTTGTGCATGTCAGGCCTGGGGTGTCTGTGTGGTGAGGGGGAGGGGAGGTAAGATGAAGGATGTGAGCGAGGACGAGGGGGAGGGACGAAAGAAGGACAAGATGAGGACGGAAGGGAGGGAGGGAGGCACGAAAGAAGGACAAGATGAGGGCGGGAGGGAGGGAGGGAGGCACGAAAGAAGAACAAGATGAGGGCGGGAGGGAGGGAGGGAGGCACGAAAGAAGGACAAGATGAGGACGGAAGGGAGGGAGGGAGGGACGAAAGAAGGACAAGATGAGGGCGGGAGGGAGGGAGGGAAGGACGAAGGGATGAAGGAAAGGAAAGAATAACGAAGGGAGGGATGAAGGAAAGGAATGACGAAGGGAGGGAGGAAAGGACAAAGAAATTGGAGGTAATGACGAAGGGAGGACTAGGTAAGGGAGGGAGAGACGAAGGGAAGAATGAGGGGTGCAGTGAGGGATGGAAGAATAAGGGAGAGAATGGCGAAGGGAAGTTGGGAGAGATGAAAGAATAAAGGAGAGAATGACGAAAGGAGGGAGGGAGGGAGGGAGGGCAGAATAAGGAAGAGATTGATGTAGGGAGGGAGGGAGATGGAACGGAGGTAAGAACGACGTAAGAGAGAGGGAGTACAGTAAGGGAGGAACGAAGATAGGGAGGTAATATGCATGAAACTCCCTGACAATGAACAGTCTTCCCAAAACTAATCAAAATAAAATAAAGAAGGAATTAATAATGCTGTCCAAAATATTATATTCACACTATACTGGAAAAAAATGTATCCTGGTTTCACAATGTCCTGGAAGAAGAAGAAACACTGGAATGACAACTCTGTGTAGTGATGAGAGAGAGAGAGAGAGAGAGAGAGAGAGAGAGAGAGAGAGAGAGAGAGACCACAGTCACCTTTGTCTCAGTATGACTTTCCTCTTCTTTTGTGGATCAGTTTTAGGCTACCATTTGTATAGGAGGATGTCCCTGTATGAGAGAGAGAGAGAGAAAATGAAGATCAGAGCAGAGTGTGAGGGAGAGAAGGTATGAAGGGTGTAGACCGTGACTGTTCACACACACACACACACACACACACACACACACACACACACTCTCTCTCTCTCTCTCTCTCTCTCTCATCCCTCCGGCGTGTTACCTGGTCTGTTATTTACCTTGCATTACCTGACTCATCCTCTCCTCTTGACCTTTTCCTTGTTGTGTGGGATTAGAGGTGTTATTATAGATTTGAGAGAGAGAGAGAGAGAGAGAGAGAGAATAGGGGCGCGAGGTGTGAGGGGAAGCTTGAAAGTGTGATTGGCAATGTTAGATAAGGTGAGAGAGAGAGAGAGTTAGGAAGCTCTTGGATGAGTGAGTTACAACACAACTGTTTACTTATACCTCTTCTTAACGTGTAGGACCTCATCTGTATGTCTATGTATGTCTCTTGTGTATGTGTATCTCTTGTGTATGTGTATCTCTTGTGTATGTGTATCTCTCGTGTATGTGTGTCTCTCTTGTGTATGTGTATCTCTCTTGTGTATGTGTATCTCTCTTGTGTATGTGTATCTCTTGTGTATGTGTATCTCTTGTGTATGTGTATCTTGTGTATGTGTATCTCTTGTGTATGTGTATCTCTCTTGTGTATGTGTATCTTGTGTATGTGTATCTCTTGTGTATGTGTATCTCGTGTATGTGTATCTCTCTTGTGTATGTGTATCTCTTGTGTATGTGTCTTGTGTATGTGTATCTTGTGTATGTGTATCTCTTGTGTATGTGTCTTGTGTATGTGTATCTCTTGTGTATGTGTCTTGTGTAGGTGTATCTCGTGTATGTGTATCACGTGTGTGTGTATCTCTTGTGTATGTGTATCTCTTGTGTATGTGTATCTTGTGTATGTGTATCTCTCTTGTGTATGTGTATCTTGTGTATGTGTATCTCTCTTGTGTATGTGTATCTCTCTTGTGTATGTGCCTATTATCTTAACCCTTTCCGTTCGTTGACTTACATCTAAACCCGTTTCACCTCATTTAGAGTAGGGACCCGGGGCTAGGCTGTTCTGTCCCGACATTTAAGGCAACGGTGACCAGCCTCCCTAACCCCTGAGTGGCATGACGCAAGGAAGAAACCCAAATCAGATGGAGACACGTATTATATTCTTTCTTCCATGAGGTAATTATAGTTACCTTAGAGAGAGACAACAGGTTAATGAAGTGGCTAATGGAGACTGTTTCTCACCGGTTAATATAAATGGTTTCCCTAGAGCTGAGAAAATCGTAAAGGGGGTAGCAAAATACCTGAAATAAAATCGTAAGGGGAAGCAAATACCTTAATTTAAATGTTAAAGGGATAGCAAAATACCTAAAATAAACTCGTAAAGGAGTAGCAAGATACCTTAAACAAAATCGTAAGGGGATAGCAAAATACCTTAAATATAATCGTAAAAGGATAGCTTGGTACCTTTAACAAAATCGTAAGGGGATAGCAAAATGCCTTAAATATAATCGTAAGGTATGTTAGTTATGTCGGATTGAGGTGTTTGGCAGGTAATTAGTCTGTGGTAAAGGTGCATTTTAGTAATACCTTTGGATATGATGATGATGATGATGGTAATGATGATGTAGATGATGGTGATGATGATGGTGGTGATGGTGATGATGGTGGTGATGATGATGGTGGTGATGATGATGGTGATGATGATGATTATGATGATGTAATAACCCAAGTATTTTACGCCGTGCAGTAAATTTGTTGTAGGGGATACGCTGCTTGCTTTCCACAGTCAGAGAACGGATTGTGTCTGCTTTCCCGACCTTGATTCTGGCTATGGGTGGTCGATTTTACTTATCTTAGGGACGTAAATGATAAGTACAGGAATAGATAAGTGATAAGTACAGGAATTGGTAAGTGATAAGTATAGGAATTGATAAGTTGATAAGTGATAAGCACAGGAATAGATAAGTGATAAGCACATGAATTGATAAGACGATGTGAACTGCTTTGAACGTCTTCCGAGGCTTCTTGCCCTGAGACTTAAGGTGTTTGGTTCATCTGTGTGTGTGTGTGTGTGTGTGTGTGTGTGTGTGTCTTTGTGATATATGTGGGTGTTAAATGTCATCCTGCTGGCGGTGGTTTTGTGTGTGTGTGTGTGTGTGTAGAATGCTGGATTTGAGGTAAGCTCGTGCTGTCTTTTCATATGCACATTCATCCTGTCTGTCAGTCTGTGTGTATGTGTGTGTTTGTCTGTATGTGTGTATGTTGTAAGTCTGTCTGTATGTATGTTGTAAGGCTGTCTGTATGTATGTTGTATGATTGTATGTTTGTATGTTGTATGTATGATGTATGTATGTTGTTTGTCTGTCTGTCTATGTATGTATATGTGCGTGCGTGCGTGCGAGCGGGGTCAGAAGAGAATTGGACGCGTGCCATTAAGCCTGGGGTGTGGCAGGGTCGCGGCTGTGTCCTTGCAACCCACTATACCACTCCTCCTCCTCCTCCCTGCCGCAGCCGCAACATCCTCCAGGGTGTTGCCGCAGCCCTCCCCCCGTGGGTAGATATGCAGGGTCACCGCAGCACCGACAGACGCGAATTTGAGGGGGTAAAAGCAATATCATCATCATTACTACTTTTATCATCATCATCATCATCATTATCGTAGTCGCCGTCGTCATTATTAACATCACTATCTTCATTTTCGTCATTATTACTGTCGCCATCATCATCATCATCATCATCATCATCATCATCATCATCATCATCATCATCGTAATCCTTCTCCTCCTCCTCCTCCTCATCATCATCATCATCATCATCGTAATCCTTCTCCTCCTCCTCCTCCTCCTCCTCATCATCATCATCATCGTAATCCTCCTCCTCCCCCTCCTCCTTGTGCTCCTCCTCCTCCTCCTCCTCCTCCTCATCATCATCATCATCATCATCATCATCATCATCATCGTAATCCTCCTCCTCCCCCTCCTCCTTCTGCTCCTCCTCCTCCTCATCATCATCATCATCATCATCAGCTATATCCTAAATCGTCTGTGAGTCTAACAAGGCCATTAAGTTACTGTAAATTAATCACCTTGGGGTCAGAAGAGGTCATTGCATGTGTCAAATTGCAGGTTATTGGATGTTGCACGTGTAAAGTAACAGGTTAATGCACGTGTAAAGTAAGAGGTTGATGCACGTGTAATGTAAGAGGATGATGCACGTGTAAAGTAAGAGGTTGCACGTGTAAAGTAAGAGGTTGTTGCACGTGTAAAGTAAGAGGTTGTTGCACGTGTAAAGTAAGAGGTTGTTGCACGTGTAAAGTAAGAGGTTAATGCACGTGTAAAGTAAGAGGTTTTTGCACGTGTAAAGTAAGAGGTTAATGCGCGTGTAAAATAAGAGGTCGATGCATGTGTAAGTTAAGAGGATGATGCACGTGTAAAGTAAGAGGATGCACGTGTAAAGTAAGAGGTTGATGCACGTGTAAAGTAAGAGGTTGATGCACGTGTAAAGTAAGAGTTTGATGCAGGTTTTATGCTTTGTTTGGCCTGTGTAAGAAGCAGAGGCGAATACCGTATGAGTCAGAGAACTTGTCTGGCCTGTTCTGTGTGTGTGTGTGTGTGTGTGTGTGTGTGTGTGTGTGAGAGAGAGAGAGAGAGAGAGAGAGAGAGTTCAATGCGCCTTGGTGGAAATTTTACGTGGGAGTCAGAAATTAATCTTCCTTTATCTGTATTTCCTTGAAGGGCAAAAATAAGGAAGGATTTTTGCCCTCGAGTCTCTGCCTCCTTCCAAGAAAAAACAAATAAATTAATAACGTAGATAAGTGAATAAATAATAATAAATAAAATCATACTTTAGTTACGATAATGAATAATTGATCAAGGGAAACGTAAATATGTTGCACTTTCACCTCTGCATCTTCCCTAATAAATAAATAAATAAAGGAAGTGGATGAATAAAGATCTTTACTGTAGTTATGCAGGTGAGTTGGTGAAGGAAGTGGATGGTGCTGCACGTTCTTCTGTTCTTGTAAGAAATGAACCTGATAATTGTGATACAGAATTGTTAAAGAGACAGGTTGAAATTCTATCCTGTAATCTCTTTTTGCCTCCTGTCCTTTGCTTGTCCTCCCGTCCTTTCCTTGCCCTCCTGTCCTTTCCTTGTCGTCCTGTCCTTTCCTTGTCTCCCTGTCCTTTCCTTGCCCTCCTGTCCTTTCCTTGTCTCCTGTCCTTTCCTTGTCTCCTGTCCTTTCCCTGTCCTCCCGTCCTTTCCCTGTCCTCCCGTCCTTTCCTTGTCCTCCCGTCCTTTCCTTGTCCTCCCGTCCTTTCCCTGTCCTCCCGTCCTTTCCCTGTCCTCCTGTCCTTTCCTTGTCCTCCCGTCCTTTCCCTGTCCTCCCGTCCTTTCCCTGTCCTCCCGTCCTTTCCCTGTCCTCCCGTCCTTTCCTTGTCCTCCCGTCCTTTCCCTGTCCTCCCGTCCTTTCCCTGTCCTCCCGTCCTCTCCCTGTCCTCCCGTCCTTTCCCTGTCCTCCCGTCCTTTCCCTGTCCTCCTGTCTTTTCCTTCCCTGCTTACCAACATCAGTTCATAGACGAGACAGGAACTGGATCTTATATTTGCTCTTGAATCATCGTCCTGAAGTGGTTTATAATACGCTGGTGTGTGTGTGTGTGTGTGTGTGTGTGTGTGTGTGTGTGTGTGTGTGTGTGTGTGTGTTTAAATACGATCGACTTTGACGTACGCCTGTGTCTTTATATCGTAGTGTTGTTTATGTTGTTGCTGCTGTTGAGGTCTTTGTTTTAGGTGTTGTGGTGTTGACGTTGTAATGGTGCTGTTGATGTGGTGGTGTTGTGTTGCTGTTATTGTTTATGTTGTTCTTGTTGTTGTTGTTGTTGTAGCCCTGGGTTCATCTAAACGTGAACCCAGTGGACTGTAGGCTGAAGTTACCCCTCTCCTGCAACCTACCATCATCCTTTCAGGGGTTAGGGAGGGAGTTGAGGGACATTTGTATAACCTGGCCGTGGAGCCGACCATTTGCATCAGTGCCACCGCGAGAAGGCGTCCAATACCACACTCACGTACAGATAGCAACAATAAATAGAATTGGTGATAGCAATAGCACATAGAGAAGACGTAGTGGTATTGAAGGGCTTGGGTTATAGAGGGGGGGATGTAATGTGTTTGAATTATAGGAAGGAAATTATACAGGTGAATCATACAGGTAAATCAATCATGCACTGCGAGGCGCCAAAGGGAGAACCGGTTTACAGTCTTGCGCTAAAAATGTCGCTTCTGTCGCCTCTCTCTGGTCGCGTCCCATGCAAATTTGACTGCGATCTAAATAAGTGTGTGTGTGTTTGTGTGTGTGTGAGAGAGAGAGAGAGAGACTGTGTGAGGATGTGAAAGTAAAGGAGATTGAGTGAAAAAATGTGTGAGTGGGTGTGGGTGTAAGAATTGTATGTGCGTAAGTAAGAATATGTAAATTTGTGAAAAAGTATATGCCATGTGTGTGTATATATGTCTGTATGTATGTATAGCGTAAGTATGTATGTATGTATGTATGTATGTATGTATGTGCACCATCACAGTCAATACGATCATGGGCGTTAACTAGGAACTACACACACTAAAAGTCACACTGGGTGCACACACGTTACCATCATCCTGTCTGCTTACACTACACACTACACTCACCTTTCATACACACACACTGCTCACTCACACTACCAATTTTTTATTTATTTAATTTGTTGGCTTTCTTTATGTTAGGGGATCTCTCTCTCTCTCTCTCTCTCTCTCTCTCTCTCTCTCTCTCTCTCTCTCTCTCTCTCTCTCTCACACACACACACACACACACACACACACACACACACACACACACACACACACACACACACACACACACACACACACACACGCAATCTTCGGTGATCCAATTCGTTACGCTTCCCTATACGAGACACTGGAAATTGAGACGAGACATTTCCACACAGTAATTTACGAGGCCAATTGAGGATAATCTCACAGTCCCAATACTCACTTCGCCACTACGGTGAAGTATTGTGACTACGGTGAAATACTTAGGTGTGTGTGTGTGTGTGTGTGTGTGTGTGTGTGTGTGTGTGTGTGTGTGTGTGTGTGCTCTTGCTTGCGTGCGTGCGTGCTTGCATGCTTGCGTGCGTTTTGGCAATACAAATTACCAAATGCACAACAGGGAAATTAAAGAATAAAAGAAAGAAAGAATAGAGCCAGCTCTGAAAGTAAAGATTTAAGAATTTACTGGTATGATATGGGCGGTAGGGTAGAGGAGGGGGGGAGGGAGAGAGAAGAAGGACTAGGGGGGGTGAGGCTGGATAAGGTCAGTTGCAAGCCTTTTTATGTCTCCCTCTGTCTTCCTCTGTCTGTATTTCCACCTGCCTTGCCTCCGGATGACCTCCAGTGTTTTAGACGCCGTGTGTCCGGGGATCTCGAATTGAACAGATCTTGAATTTGAAACTTACGGAAATTATACCGTGTGAATTATATATAGTCTTGAATTCTGTCCATCCAAATAAGCTTCAGGTGTCTCTATATACACTAGCTTTTTGTGTATATGTATTAGTTTGAATTTTGTGTATATAGATTAGCCTGCATGTCGTTCTTCTATATTTTGGCCGTCGTGTGTGTAAATTATCTTGGTCTGTTATTTTCTTCTGTGTACCTGGTTTGGTGATTGAGGCAGAGGTATTGCTAGTGAGGCAGAGGTATTGTTTAGTGAGGCAGAGTTATTGCTAGTGAGGTAGAGTTATTGTTTAGTGAGGTAGAGTTATTGTTTAGTGAGGTAGAGCTATTGCTAGTGAAGGAGAGTTATTGTTTAGTGAGGTAGAGTTATTGCTAGTGAGGTAGAGTTATTGCTAGTGAGGTAGAGTTATTGCTAGTGAGGTAGAGTTATTGCTAGTGAGGCAGAGTTATTGCTAGTGAGGCAGAGTTATTGCTAGTGAGGTAGAGTTATTGCTAGTGAGGTAGAGTTATTGCTAGTGAGGTAGAGTTATTGCTAGTGAGGTAGAGTTATTGCTAGTGAGGTAGAGTTATTGCTAGTGAAGGAGAGTTATTGCTAGTGAGGTAGAGTTATTGCTAGTGAGGTAGAGTTATTGCTAGGAGGCAGAGTTATTGCTAGTGAGGTAGAGTTATTGCTAGTGAGGTAGAGTTATTGCTAGTGAGGCAGAGTTATTGCTAGTGAGGTAGAGTTATTGCTAGGAGGCAGAGTTATTGCTAGTGAGGCAGAGTTATTGCTAGTGAGGCAGAGTTATTGCTAGTGAGGTAGAGTTATTGCTAGGAGGCAGAGTTATTGCTAGTGAGGCAGAGTTATTGCCAGTGATTGCACGTACCAGCATAAGGGTGGCGGAGGTGAGGCAAGACGCGATATTCACTCAGGCTACATTGAGATTATTATTTTCATTTTTTTAGTCTAAGAGATCGACTTACACTCTTCTTACTCGAGCCTAAAACTGTCCTCTCTCCATCTCGATTTCTGTGCCCAAACTCTGCCTAAAATTGTCCTCTCTCTCTGTCTCCAATTCTAAGCTCTAACTCTGCCTAAAACTCTCCTCTCTCATCTTCAATTCTAAGCTCTAACTCTGCCTAAAACTCTCCTCTCTCATCTTCAATTCTAAGCTCTAACTCTGCCTAAAACTCTCCTCTCTCATCTTCAATGCTAAGCTCTAACTCTGCCTAAAACTGTCCTCTCATCTTCAATTCTGAGCTGTAGCCTTGTATCAGCACTAAATTATTATGCTAGTCACGAAGAAGTGATATGAGAAGAACGTATAGCCACAACACTGCCATTTTCTGCCATTGACGTACACACGGACGTAAATCCTGATCCACCCAAGAACGGTACATTTCGAGTCGGTGAACGAGACATTTTGAAGTCACTGAGGCCATCGTGGAAATTTTGCAGGCTTTCCAAAATGCCTTGTTCGAGTTTTATTAATTTTCGACTTAAAGATAGACATTCTGTTCGAGTTTCATTATTTTTCGACTTAAAGATAGAGAGAAATTTTTTTGTCTGCGGCTGTACCTGAAGTACCAAGTCACAAAAGGTCGAAAATCTGGGCCAAGTTAAAGTGAAAAGGGTATAATAGTGAAGCAGTCTTTTTTTTTTTTTTTCACTTTCTTCTTTGCTACTAACAGATGATTTCATGCAATTTGTGAGGGGAAAAAATTCGAGTTGGAGTGAGTTATAACCTTCATTCTCTTTTTCGTTTAAGTGACGCTCTCCAGAAATTTAGTAAAATCATCTAGAGGCAGCAAAAATTAATTAAAAGTGTCATAGGTCTGAAGACGCTTTTGAGGGATGTGTCAGCTCTCCTTTTCTTAGTTTTTTTTTAGTTTATTTTTGTTACGGCCAATTGACTTTATTAAGATTAAGGAAGGCATGTGGAAGTGAATGTTACCTCCAATCAGTTTCATTCAGATTAAGAAAGGTGTGTCGAAGCTAATTTACTGCTGAAAGGTACCGTATATATTTCACCTCTCGTTCCTGAAGCTTCTCAAGGTAAATAAAAAATACAGGTAAATATAAAGACATAAACAGGTCCAAATATAGAGCAGGATCATGGAAGTGGAGAGAACAGGTAGGCTAATGAATACCTCAAGGTCATCAAATTACCTGTCCACAAATGCTGTCTCGGGGCCAGGTGAGACTTGATAATGGAGGCTTGATGACAGGATGGAGGCTGAGGTGGAGGAGTAGGGAGGGATGAGTGTTGAGGGCACTGGGAGTGGACTGGTGGAGAGGGGGAGGGAGTGGATGGTGAGGGAGAGGGGTGTAGGTGGGAGGGGAGAGGAGTTGGCAGTTGAGTGGAGGGTGATGAGGAGGGGTGTAGGTGGAAGGGGAGAAGAATTGAGAGTGGAGTGAGAGAAGGGGGATGGTGGGGAGGAGTGAGAGGGGGGAGAGATTGGAGTGGATTGAAAAGTAGTGAGGAAGAAGGTGATGTATATTAAAAGATAGATAAAAATAGATAAACAGAAAATTAATCATACAAATCAATAAGCAGACCCCCAAATAGACGAGTATACCATCACCTTACCTGTCTGCACTAATTATCTCAGGGCCAGGTGAGACAAGGTAAGGGGATGCTCAGTGACAGGTGGGTGTAGGAGCTGAGGGAGTATAGGACTGGGAATTGAAGGAGGGTGGTGGAGGGGGGGGGAGTTCAGGTGGTTGATTGGGGGGTTGGGAGAAGGGGAGGGATGAAGGAAGGGGAATGAGGTGGCGAGGAAGGAGGGAAGAAAGGAGGGATGAGAAAGGGGGAGGGAAAGTTGTTGTTGTTCTTGTTATTGTTGTTCTTTGCCTATGTTGTTGTTGCTGCTGCTGTTGTTGTTGTTGTTGTTGTGGTTGTAGGCCCATTTGAACTTAAAGTCTGTGGCCTGGAAGGAAGAAAGACTGGGTGAGGGAGGAGAGATTGGGGTTGGGGGATGGGGAAGGGCATTGATTTTAGGAGTGAAGGGAGGGGAATTGAGGTGGGGAGTACCGTGCAAGGAGGGGGAGAGGAGAGAGGTATGGATGAGAGGGGAGAAAAGAGAAAGTAAAGGAAGCAACGATTGAGGAGGAAATAAGAAAGGAGGAGGGAGAACGAGGGGAGGAGAGGTGAGGGGAATATTGGGGAGGAAAGAAGAGACGAAGAATAAGGAGAAAAAAGGAGGAAAGAAAGGAGAGGAGGAGAAGACCTGAGGAGGTTGAGGAGAGAAGAGGGGAGGGGAGATGAGAAGCGTGTGGGGAGATAGAGGGAGTTTTAAGTGAGGGTTGTGGGTGAGATGTGGGCGGGAATTGAAGGAGGGAATTAGATGAAGGATTATTGAGAGAGAGAGAGAGAGAGAGAGAGAGAGAGAAGGAATGGAGGCGGAAGGGGAGTCAGGGAATGTGAGGAAGGGAGGAAGAGGGAGATGATGAGAAGGGAAGAAAGCAGGGAGGAAATTAGGGAGGAGGGGAGGTCGTGTGAAGGGAGATTATAGATGAGGAAGTGAGGGGTATGAGGGAGAGGGGAGTAAGGGAGCAAAGGGATAGGAAGTCTAAGGGAGGGAGGGAGGGGGAAGTGTAAGAGAGGGAGGGGGAGTTTAAGGGAGTAAGGGAAGGGGGGTGTAAGAGAGGGAAGGAGGAAGGGGGAGTGTAAGGGAGGAAGGGAGGGAAGGGGGAGTGTAAGGGAGGGAGAGAGGGAGGGAGGGAGGCTGTGAAGGGGAGTGCCTTGGGGGGACAGCAGGCAGAGATGAGTCAGCCCCAACACTCTCCTGTATGACCTTCAACCCTCATACTCCACCCTTATACTCCACCCTCATACTCCACCCTTATACTCCACCCTCATACTCCACCCTTATACACTCTCATACTCCACCCTTGTACTCCATCCTCATACTTCACCCTATTACTCCACCCTTATACTCCACCCTCATACTCCACGCTTATACACCCTCATACTCCACCCTTGTACACTCTCATACTCCACCCTCATACTCCACCCTTATACTCCACCCTCATTCTCCACCCTTATATTCTACCCTCATACTCCACCCTTATACTCCATCCTCATACTCCACCTTTATACTCCACCCTAATACTCCACCCTGATACTCCGTCCTCATACTCCACCCATGTACTCCACTCTTATACTCCACCCTAATACTCCACCCTTATACTCCATCCTCATACTCCACCCTAATACTCCACCCTTATACTCCACCCTAATACTCCATCATCATACTCCACTTTTATGCTCCACCCTTATACTCCACTCTCATACTCCATCCTTATACTCCACCCTAATACTCCACCCTTATACTCCATCCTTATACCCACCATTCTCCTTTCGGGGATAGGGAGGGAGCTGAGGGATGTTTACCTGGGCAGTGGAGCCGCATGGTTATATCGGTGCCACCACTTGAAGGCCCCTCTCTCTCTCTCTCTCTCTCTCTCTCTCTCTCTCTCTCTCTCTCTCTCTCTCTCTCTCTCTCTCTCTCTCTCTCTCTCTCTCTCTCTCTCCCCAATAGAGATGAGACGAGGTTTTGTTCCCCCTGCGATGAAGAGGATGGAAGAATCACTCACACACACACACACACACACACACACACACACACACACACACACACACACACACACACACACCTTGCCTCCTGATTTACTAAACTTCCGCACCTCTCGAACATACCAACTTCAGAGAGAGAGAGAGAGAGAGCTTGCTAGATGCGATACTTAGCCCTGATAAGAATGAATGACTGATAACATGATAAGGGTAGGATGGCAGTGAATGAGAGTGTGGGTCATTGTACTGGATGTAGTGTATAAGTCTTCATTTTTAACTTTTCCTGTCTTTGTTTCTGAGTCCTACCTTGCCCCATAACTTAGGAAGTTGGGTTGCGATGGTGGTGGCGATGGTCGGTGGTTGGGATGGTGATGGTGGTGGTGGTGATGATGATGATGATGAAGACGATTAGGGTGGATGTATGTAGGAAGTGGAGATGTGTGGGGGTTGGATGAGGGAAGTTTGATGATGTTTATTATTATTATTATTATTATTATTAATATTATTATTATTAAATTCTATCTATCTATCTATATACCTAGGCTGCTTCCCACAAGGAAAGGGAGGTAGCCGAGACAGGACGACACACTCCCCATTTACTCATCCATTCAAACACATTCATTCGCATCTTAGCCCCAAAGGGGAGAAGGAACAGATCCTCACCGCACCACACCGCACAAGGGTCAACTGGCAGTGCAATCAGTGACATCCGCAGCAGGGCCCGACAGCAGAGCTGGTTTACCCCTGCAACATCATAAGAGACCCATCCCCTTACCCGCACCTGACTTGACAAATATCGTTATTATTATTATTATTGTTAAGGTGGATGTAGCGGAGGGAAAGAAGTGGTGTGGGGATGGTGGGATGGGGGGGAGTTAATGGAAGAGAGGGTGTTGTTAGAGAGGGGGTGAGAGAGGGTGGGAAAAGGGAGTGAAGTAGGCCTAGGTGATGAGAGATTTGTGGATAAGAGAGAGAGAGAGAGGCGATGCTTGTGTTGGTGTGAATGCCTTTGGGTGAATCAGGGTAAGGAGAGAGAGAGAGAGAGAGAGAGAGAGAGAGAGAGAGAGAGGATGAGTAAGAGAGGAGATGCTTGTGTTGGTGTGAGTGCCGTGGGGTGTAGGAGGTAAGACAGGGATGTAGGAGGTAAGGCAGGGGTGTAGGGAGTAAGGCAGGGGTGTAAGGGGTAAGGCAGGGGTGTAGGAGGGGTATAGTCTAAACCTGCCTACTTGACATCCCATTACAGATAAGGAAGAATCATTACGTAGCGACCCACCACTGATGTCATGTGATGTACTTCGCTATTAGGTACACAATATCCCATGTTGATGATAAAGAGTGAAGCTGTAAATATTCTTGTAAATAACCAAGGATGTGTTAAGTAGGTGCCAAAAGATGAAGAGGGGTAGGAAGGTGCGAAGAGGTGTGGGTAAGGTAGGTGTGTGGGTGTATTATTCTGGTGTGGGAATGTAATGGTGTGCAGGTGTGTTCCCGAGTGTAGACAGGTGTAGGAATGTGGTGGTGTGAGTTATGGTATGTGTTGAGGGAAGCCATTGATGTGTGTTAGTGTTAGGTGTGGTGTGGGTAGGACCTGAGATGTGGGAAACGGTAGGGGTGTAGGTGTGGTAAGGTAATAAGTGTGAGGTGTAGTGTCAGGTGTGCAAAGGTAAGGCTGTGAGGTGTGGGTAGTGTAAGGGGTCAGTGTATAGGATGTGGTGATGTAAAGGAGGATGTCGCAGAGGTGTCGAAGTGTAGGGAGGACGGGTGTGGAAGATGTGATGGTGATGTGTGGTGACAGTGGTGGGTGGAGCAGGCGTTTTGGATGTGATGGTGTGTTGTTATGATGTGCTTTCCTCCCTCTCTCTCTTGTTGCCCTTTGCTGTTGTCCTTTTGTTGTTAGTGATGTGATTGGCTGTTAGTGTTAAGTCGCTGCTGTTATATCGTGAACTGTGCTGTTGTTGTGGTGGTGGTGGTGATAGTGAAGGGAGATGTTGCGTGGGTGTGGTGAGGTGCAGAGGTAGGGGGATGTAAGCTGTGTTGGTGGTGATAGTGATGGGGTGGGGGTAGGCGTGCTGGACCTTATGCTGTGTTTATCTCTGCTTGTGGTATCATCCCTCTTTCAGTTATAGTGTTAATGTTCTCTCTTGCCGATGTTGATGTTATTATTATTATTATTAGTCTGCTGTTAATATTGTTTTTACTGATGGTTTGGTTTGGTTTAATTCTTGCGTAGCGCCGATGATCATCAATTTTGTGATCCTGGTACATTAGGAACGTGACGTCGAGATCAGGCGTTATGTAGCTGTGTTAATGGAGTGTATATATATATATATATATATATATATATATATATATATATTATGTATTGATATGTCCGTTGGGCCATATAAAAAAAATTGGTTGGGCCATATAAAAAAAAATTGGTAGGGCCATATGAAAAAAACGTCGGTAAGGCCATATAAAAAAATAATATTTCTAGGGCCATATGGAAAAAAAAATTGATAGGTCCATATGAAAAAAGAAAACATTGGTAGGGCTATATGGAAAAAAAAAATTGATAGGGCCATATGGAAAAAAAAAAATTGGTAGGGCCTAAAAAATGGTAGGGCCATATGAAAAATAACATTGGTAGGGCTATATGGAAAAAAAAAACATTGATAGGGTCATATGAAAAAAGAAAACATTGGTAGGGCTATACGAAAAAAAAATTTGGTAGGGCCATATGAAAAAAAAAAAATTGGCAGGGCCATATGAAGACAAAAATCGATAGGGCCATATAAAAAAAAAATGGTAGGGCCATATGGAAAAAAACTCCTTGGTAGGGCCATAAAAAAAAAAAATGAACAGGATTATTTATTTAAGTCCACAAACTACTCCCTGCCACAGTCGGAGTCGAACCCTCGTCCACAGCGTCCCCAGTCCATCCTGATCACTCCATCGCTCGTCGTCCACCCTGGCCCTTTTAGAAAACACAGAGGGGAATGTTTGTGGCCATTTCGAAACCCGACAGAGGAGCAGAATACACGATTGACCACACATAAGGGCAGGCGTAGAGGGGCCGTACCAAACCAGTCCCGCCTGTCACTCCGTCTCGCCATGTCAGGGAGCTGCTGGACTGGTTGAAGGGACGCTGGGGACGCTGTGTTGGTGCCTGTGTTGATGTTGTGGATGTTTGTTTAAGCTCCTGTGTTGATGTTGTGGATGTTCCTGGCTCTTGTGTTGATGTTGTGGATGTTCCTGGCTCTTGTGTTGATGTTGTGGATGTTCCTGGCTCTTGTGTTGATGTTGTGGATGTTCCTGGCTCTTGTGTTGATGTTGTGGATGTTCCTGGCTCTTGTGTTGATGTTGTGGATGTTCCTGGCTCTTGTGTTGATGTTGTGGATGTTCCTGGCTCTTGTGTTGATGTTGTGGATGTTCCTGGCTCTTGTGTTGATGTTGTGGATGTTCCTGGCTCTTGTGTTGATGTTGTGGATGTTCCTGGCTCTTGTGTTGATGTTGTGGATGTTCCTGGCTCTTGTGTTGATGTTGTGGATGTTCCTGGCTCTTGTGTTGATGTTGTGGATGTTCCTGGCTCTTGTGTTGATGTTGTGGATGTTCCTGGCTCTTGTGTTGATGTTGTGGATGTTCCTGGCTCTTGTGTTGATGTTGTGGATGTTCCTGGCTCTTGTGTTGATGTTGTGGATGTTCCTGGCTCTTGTGTTGATGTTGTGGATGTTCCTGGCTCTTGTGTTGATGTTGTGGATGTTCCTGGCTCTTGTGTTGATGGTGTGGATGTTCCTGGCTCTTGTGTTGATGGTGTGGATGTTCCTGGCTCTTGTGTTGATGGTGTGGATGTTCCTGGCTCTTGTGTTGATGGTGTGGATGTTCCTGGCTCTTGTGTTGATGGTGTGGATGTTCCTGGCTCTTGTGTTGATGTTGTGGATGTTCCTGGCTCTTGTGTTGATGTTGTGGATGTTCCTGGCTCTTGTGTTGATGTTGTGGATGTTCCTGGCTCTTGTGTTGATGTTGTGGATGTTCCTGGCTCTTGTGTTGATGTTGTGGATGTTCCTGGCTCTTGTGTTGATGGTGTGGATGTTCCTGGCTCTTGTGTTGATGTTGTGGATGTTCCTGGCTCTTGTGTTGATGTTGTGGATGTTCCTGGCTCTTGTGTTGATGTTGTGGATGTTCCTGGCTCTTGTGTTGATGTTGTGGATGTTCCTGGCTCTTGTGTTGATGTTGTGGATGTTCCTGGCTCTTGTGTTGATGTTGTGGATGTTCCTGGCTCTTGTGTTGATGTTGTGGATGTTCCTGGCTCTTGTGTTGATGTTGTGGATGTTCCTGGCTCTTGTGTTGATGGTGTGGATGTTCCTGGCTCTTGTGTTGATGGTGTGGATGTTCCTGGCTCTTGTGTTGATGTTGTGGATGTTCCTGGCTCTTGTGTTGATGTTGTGGATGTTCCTGGCTCTTGTGTTGATGTTGTGGATGTTCCTGGCTCTTGTGTTGATGTTGTGGATGTTCCTGGCTCTTGTGTTGATGTTGTGGATGTTCCTGGCTCTTGTGTTGATGGTGTGGATGTTCCTGGCTCTTGTGTTGATGTTGTGGATGTTCCTGGCTCTTGTGTTGATGTTGTGGATGTTCCTGGCTCTTGTGTTGATGTTGTGGATGTTCCTGGCTCTTGTGTTGATGTTGTGGATGTTCCTGGCTCTTGTGTTGATGTTGTGGATGTTCCTGGCTCTTGTGTTGATGTTGTGGATGTTCCTGGCTCTTGTGTTGATGTTGTGGATGTTCCTGGCTCTTGTGTTGATGTTGTGGATGTTCCTGGCTCTTGTGTTGATGTTGTGGATGTTCCTGGCTCTTGTGTTGATGTTGTGGATGTTCCTGGCTCTTGTGTTGATGTTGTGGATGTTCCTGGCTCTTGTGTTGATGTTGTGGATGTTCCTGGCTCTTGTGTTGATGTTGTGGATGTTCCTGGCTCTTGTGTTGATGTTGTGGATGTTCCTGGCTCTTGTGTTGATGTTGTGGATGTTCCTGGCTCTTGTGTTGATGTTGTGGATGTTCCTGGCTCTTGTGTTGATGTTGTGGATGTTCCTGGCTCTTGTGTTGATGTTGTGGATGTTCCTGGCTCTTGTGTTGATGTTGTGGATGTTCCTGGCTCTTGTGTTGATGTTGTGGATGTTCCTGGCTCTTGTGTTGATGTTGTGGATGTTCCTGGCTCTTGTGTTGATGTTGTGGATGTTCCTGGCTCTTGTGTTGATGTTGTGGATGTTCCTGGCTCTTGTGTTGATGTTGTGGATGTTCCTGGCTCTTGTGTTGATGTTGTGGATGTTCCTGGCTCTTGTGTTGATGTTGTGGATGTTCCTGGCTCTTGTGTTGATGTTGTGGATGTTCCTGGCTCTTGTGTTGATGTTGTGGATGTTCCTGGCTCTTGTGTTGATGTTGTGGATGTTCCTGGCTCTTGTGTTGATGTTGTGGATGTTCCTGGCTCTTGTGTTGATGTTGTGGATGTTCCTGGCTCTTGTGTTGATGTTGTGGATGTTCCTGGCTCTTGTGTTGATGTTGTGGATGTTCCTGGCTCTTGTGTTGATGTTGTGGATGTTCCTGGCTCTTGTGTTGATGTTGTGGATGTTCCTGGCTCTTGTGTTGATGTTGTGGATGTTCCTGGCTCTTGTGTTGATGTTGTGGATGTTCCTGGCTCTTGTGTTGATGTTGTGGATGTTCCTGGCTCTTGTGTTGATGTTGTGGATGTTCCTGGCTCTTGTGTTGATGTTGTGGATGTTCCTGGCTCTTGTGTTGATGTTGTGGATGTTCCTGGCTCTTGTGTTGATGTTGTGGATGTTCCTGGCTCTTGTGTTGATGGTGTGGATGTTCCTGGCTCTTGTGTTGATGGTGTGGATGTTCCTGGCTCTTGTGTTGATGGTGTGGATGTTCCTGGCTCTTGTGTTGATGGTGTGGATGTTCCTGGCTCTTGTGTTGATGGTGTGGATGTTCCTGGCTCTTGTGTTGATGGTGTGGATGTTCCTGGCTCTTGTGTTGATGTTGTGGATGTTCCTGGCTCTTGTGTTGATGTTGTGGATGTTCCTGGCTCTTGTGTTGATGTTGTGGATGTTCCTGGCTCTTGTGTTGATGTTGTGGATGTTCCTGGCTCTTGTGTTGATGTTGTGGATGTTCCTGGCTCTTGTGTTGATGTTGTGGATGTTCCTGGCTCTTGTGTTGATGTTGTGGATGTTCCTGGCTCTTGTGTTGATGTTGTGGATGTTCCTGGCTCTTGTGTTGATGTTGTGGATGTTCCTGGCTCTTGTGTTGATGTTGTGGATGTTCCTGGCTCTTGTGTTGATGTTGTGGATGTTCCTGGCTCTTGTGTTGATGTTGTGGATGTTCCTGGCTCTTGTGTTGATGTTGTGGATGTTCCTGGCTCTTGTGTTGATGTTGTGGATGTTCCTGGCTCTTGTGTTGATGTTGTGGATGTTCCTGGCTCTTGTGTTGATGTTGTGGATGTTCCTGGCTCTTGTGTTGATGTTGTGGATGTTCCTGGCTCTTGTGTTGATGTTGTGGATGTTCCTGGCTCTTGTGTTGATGTTGTGGATGTTCCTGGCTCTTGTGTTGATGTTGTGGATGTTCCTGGCTCTTGTGTTGATGTTGTGGATGTTCCTGGCTCTTGTGTTGATGTTGTGGATGTTCCTGGCTCTTGTGTTGATGTTGTGGATGTTCCTGGCTCTTGTGTTGATGTTGTGGATGTTCCTGGCTCCTGTGTTGATGTTGTAGATGTTCTTGGCTCCTATGTTCATGTGGATGTTCTTAGCTCCTGTGTTGATGTTGTGGATGTTCCTTTAAGCTCCTGTGTTGATGTGTTGGTTTCTTCCTTGATGTTTTACTTGTTTCTGGTACTGGTTGTGTTTTCTTCGTTGTTTTTTGTGTTATTGATGACTGTTTTACTGGTAGAGGGTGTCTGTCTCGCATGCACACACACACACACACACACACACACACACACACACACACACACACACACACACACACACACTCTCTCTCTCTCTCTCTCTCTCTCTCTCTCTCTCTCTCTCTCTCTCTCTCTCCCATCCTGGCCACCCACATACGATTCTGTTGTGCCAAGAGAAATCCCTCCCTGTGCAGTAAAGGGTTAAGCTCTTGGGTCCATCTTACCTCTTACAGGTGAATAACATCATTTACAGGTAGTCGAGATAAATCCTTACTTGTAGTGGCCGTGCTCTGAAGGATTATAATATTTTGTACCCTCCCGTTACCGTGGCAGACATCCAGGTGAGAGGAGGTCAGGGGGAGGCTGCGACAGGTGAGTTGAGGTAGGTTAGGTGGGGTGGGGTGAGGTGAGGTTAGGTGAGGAGGAGGGAGGTTGCAAATGGGGAAGTGAGGGAGGTTAGATTGGGTAGGGTAAGGTGAGATGAGGTGAGGCTAAGTGAGGAGGAGGGTTAGGTGAGTTGAGGTGAGGTGAAAGGAGGTTGAGATAGGTGAAGTTGGGCTACTGAGCTGAGTGACGTGAGGTGAGGTTAAAGAAGGTCAAGTTAGGATAGGTTAGGGTAGACTAGGTTAGGTTAGGTTAGATGTGATGAAGAGAAGTGAGGTTAGGAGAGGTTGTCAGGCAGGTTGGGGTGGCTTGAGTGAGGTTAGGTGAGGTGAGCAACGAGAAAGAGAGATGTGGTGATGGTGGTGGTGGTGGTGGTGGGAAGACACTACCAAAACGGGTGTCCTGCCTGTACACCCCCAGACCGTCCACTCACCTGATAAACCGGTTGAAATGAGCAGGGACGCACGTAGAAATGGTTACCACGGTCAGGGTGGTTGAGGGAGTTGTTGGAAAATGTTAAGGGAGAATTACAGTCCACTTTCAGATGTTTAACTGGTCTATAGAATTTACTGTATGATTTTGGTTTTTATTGTATTTTATTCTTATCACCTCCAGACGCCATATTTAGCTACAAAAGAGGTCAGTGATAGGAATAAAGAAGTCTGTGTCCTAATCCCGCATTTTATCTCCCAAGCAGGATAAAATTCTCTGATAAGGCACGAGTGAAATAAAAATCTAGCGAGGCAGTTACAAAAAGTCACTGATTATCTAAATTATTTTATTTTATTTTATTTTTCGTAATTTTGCTGTTCTGTAGCCGCCATCTTCCTTTTATTTTATTTCGATTGGCATAACTGTATAGAATAGGCCACGTATTGTGTGTTTTTCCCATTTTATTATTATTATTATTATTATTGTTTTTGGTTCTTCTCATATAGCTTGAATTATTTAGGAGTAGGCGTTTGGTGATGACGGTGATGATGATAAAAGTGATGATGATGGTGATGATAATGTTGATGATGTAACTGTTCGTCTAAAGTGTCTGGAGGTGTGTTAGGGAGACAGTCTTGGAAGATACGTGAGAGAAAGGGAGAATGAATGGCAGGGAGATAGCCTAACTGGGTGGGAGAGAGAGAGAGAGAGAGAGAGAGAGAGAGAGAGAGAGAGAGAGAGAGAGAGAGAGAGAGAGAGAGAGAGAGAGACAAGGGCACTTACAACTCCCACTGCCACATTTTCTCCCCTTGTTAAATACTCGTTCATTTGCATCCAGATGGGCCGTGTAGGGGTGAGGGAGGGGCTGTAGGGGTGAGGGAGGGGTGTAGGGGTGAGGGAGGGGTGTAGAGGTGAGGGAGGGTGCGTAGGGGTGAGGGAGGGGGTGTAGGGGTGTGGGAGGAGTGAGGGGTGAGGGCGGAGTGAGGGGTGAGGGCTGAGGGAGGGTTGTAGGGGTGAAGGAGGGTGCGTAGGGGTGAGGCAGGGGGTGTAGGGGTGAGGGAGGGGATGTATGGGTGAGGGGAGGGGTGAAGGGATGAGGGAAGAGTGAAGGGGTGAGGGAAGTAGTAAGAGAAGGAAGGAAGGAAGGCGGTGTTAGGCATGAAGAAGGGTTGTGGGGGGGTGTTGGGGAGGGGTGTGGGAAGGTGCCAGGGGTGAGGGAGGGAGGTGTAGGGGGTGTAGGGGTCCTCATAACCACCCCTACACTATTTACGACAGGTGTATGGGTGTCAGGTTGCCCCGCAAAACCCTTCATTTGCCTGATTTGTTGCTCCCCCACCCCACACCCCTCCCCACCCCCACCCCACGCTCCTCCCCTCCCCCTCCCCATAGCAAGGCAGGGTAGGGGAGGCGTGGGCAGTGTTTGGTAGGGCTTGGCAGGGTACGGCACGGCAGAGAAGAGTTAGGCAGGACTTGGTATGGGGTATGAGACAGAATACAGAAAAAAGTTGTGTATGTATTCTTATATATGAGCGGTTTTGTATCCTCCCTTTATAACTACTGTATTATTATCATGTCTGGCTGTACGTATTTTATTCCAAGGTGTCTCCAGTCCATTTTTCTTTTTTTTTTTTATTAGCTTCAAGGAGACTTTTTTAAAACAAGGAATTAGAGCCTTCACGAACGAGAGACATTTTCTGCGTTGCGTAAAATTGTCGGGATCGGCCACCGTAGCCACGCCCATTACCTACGCTTCGGCTACCGCGATGTGTGTGTGTGTGTGTGTGTGTGTGTGTGTGTGTGTGTGTGTGTGGACAGGGCAGACTAGGGAAAAGATGTGGACAGGACAGAGTAGGGTTGTGACAGGGTGTGATTTGAACTGCGTGTCAGGGTGATGGTTTGACAGAGAAGAGTTGTGTGGAAGGGTGTGGACGAGGGAGGGTAGGGAGGAAAAGAGGCAGTGCGTGGAGATTTGTGTGAGGATAAACTGGTGGTGAGAGAGAGGGAGGGAGGGAGGGAGAGACGAGGAAGCGAGGGGCAGGGCTGGAGAGATGTGGGTTCCCTTGTATCAGGATTTACGAGCTAGGCCGCCACTGACCACATCCCCACTGGCGACACACACACACACACACACACACACACACACACACACACACACACACACACACACACACACACACACACACACACACACACACACACACCGCCCAAAATTTTATCTGGACCCACGACCTTCACCGTTTATCAATGTACACCAAATCCAAACACTCACCACCCCTCCACACACACACACACACACACACACACACACACACACACACACACACACACACACCAATTTTCACATGCATTACTACCACTTGGAGGAGTTCAGTGTTAGATAGATACATGGATGGATAGATAGGTAGATAGATTATTGGATAGATAAATAGGTAGGTAGGTTGATTATTGGATAGACATAGGTAAATAGGTAGACAGATTAATGAATAGACAGACAGACATAGATACTGGTAGATAACAAAAAAGATAGATGGAGTGATAGATGGATAGATAGAGAGATAGACGGATAGATAGAGAGATAGACGGATAGATAGAGTGATGGGTTTCCTTGCATGGGGCACCAAAATGGGGCAGTTGTCCTTTGCGTGTTGCAGGGGTAACCGCGGGCGCTACCTGAGTGTGGAATCTGGTAAAGGGAAGTGGCGAATAGTATACAGGTGTGTGTGTGTGTGTGTGTGTGTGTTTTAGATATGTGCGGTGTAGAGGGGTGTGGCGATTGTGAGTGCGGTGGAGGGTGTGGTGGAATGTGAAGATGTGGTGGAGCTGTGAGGGAACTTGTGGACGATGGTGGACGATGTACTTATGTGGATGGTGGATGTGGATATAGAGCAGAAACCTATAGTCTACCAAAGCCTCGAGAACTGAAGCTTAGAAGTGCTTGAAGAGGTATGGAAAGGATTGTGTAAGTACCTGTATACCATCTAAAAATGACAGGTAGCTATGTGGATATGGGTACAAGGTAAAACTGTGCCACAAAATCAGTAGAAATAGACACTGGCAGGTCACGTCTTCCATAGAACAGATAATAGATGAAATAGATAACCGATAGACAGGGTAAGGATCGCAGTACAGAGATGGAGTTTGAGGAAGAGGCTAGGTAGACAGAGATTAAGATGAAGGAATGAGATGGTGGCAGGGATGGGAAAGACTGACAACTCCTGGGTCAGATTGGATGCGCTTGGGAGATGCAGTGGGGTGATACGTGCTGCTGCTGATGATGGGTATGTGTGTGTGTGTGTGTTTGTGTGTGTGTCTGTGTGTATGTGTGTGTGTGTGTGTGTGTGTGTGTGTGTGTGTGTGTGTGGAAAAGGGTATGTGTACACGACTGGTCATTTAATCCCAGTGCATCCAGACAGGCATCTCGAAATGAACGGATCTTGACTTTCATTGGTTCACCTTTCCTTCAATGCTCCAAGCCTATTTTTTTCCTTGTTGTATAAAAAGCAGTGGTTCAGGTGGCAGTAATAGCAGTAGTAGTAGCTGGGGAAGTGTTGGAGGGAGTGTAGATAGCCGCTGTGTAGCCTGTGTAATGGCTGTGTGGGAGAACCGGACTACACGCGCCTACACCCCTCACTGCCCACACCCCTCCCCCATACCCCCACACTGCCCACACTCCTTCCCCATACCCTGATAATGCCCACACTCCTTCCCCATGCCCCCACACTGCCCACACCTCTCAGTACCCACATTCCTTCCCCCCTCCGCACACCTCACACTCTGCCCACACCCTCTCTCTCTCTCTCTCACACACACACACACACACACACACACACACACACACACACACACACACACACACACACACTTAGATTCGTTCTATATTGGTCTGTAAGAAAAAAAATGATGGTGGTAACGTGGAGGAAAAATTTTGAAAGTTGATTTGTAAGTTTGTGTCGAGTCCTTAGATAGATAGATAGATAGATAGATAGGTAGATAGATGGTAGATAGACTTACAAAGACGTAGGTGGATATATTTACTGATAGATAGATAAACGGGTAGGTAGGCAGATAGATAGACAAATAGATACATATTAAGGTAGACTCTATTGTGATAGATGAAAAGGTATCGGGTTTAGGGATAGATGGATGGATAAATAAACAGATAGATAAATAAGCAGATAGAAAGGAAAAGATAGATAAACAGTGAAAGGTAGATAGATATATAGAGAGGTCATTAGGTAGGTGGATAGATGGACAGGTAGATAGGTAGGTCGATGGGCAGGTAGATAGATAGATGGATAGATAAATTGATAAGAGCCGTGTAAGAGTATTAAGGGTTAGGTGGGTCATGTTTTTGCCCATTTTAACGTTTTTTCTTTATATTCTTTTTATTTTTTCTCTCTCTCTTTTTTTTTTTTTTTTTTTTATAGATCTACGCCAAATCTGTTCCTCTAATTGATGCGGAATTCCACTCTAATTAGTGCTAAACTCTCTCTCTCTCTCTCTCTCTCTCTCTCTCTCTCTAATCCATCCATATACCGTATCAGTCAGTCTGTCTATCCATCTGTATCTATCTGTCTATCTATCTATCTATCTAACAGGTGTCTTCTCTCCCCAGGTAAGTGTGAGACGGTCCAGGTACACCCCCCTTGTGGAGAGCTCCGGCCCGTGAGTTATTTTTATTTATTTGTTTATTTGTGATGGGTGTTGTTCTCTGCGTCCTTTCATCAGGTAAATGTTTCTAAATCCATCGCACGTTTCAAAAATATAGAATTCCTCTATATATTCTGCATTGATTAATATGCTAGATATAGACGTAAATATATGAAGTTGTTTGAGTATGGGTTTCTGAATTTTATCGTCTGTGTGTGTGTGTGTGTGTGTGTGTGTGTGTGTGTGTGTGTGTGTGTGTGTGTGTGTGTGTATCAACCTCCCTCTCACCTCATCGCCTGTGCATGTAGCCTACCAGGAGAAAGTGACAAACATGACACACACTACATATTAACACACACACACACACACACACACACACAGGAATTGCAGTCATTTTCTCAGTAATGCCCTCTCTTCAATTTTTTTTTTATTTCGCAGTTGTTTTTCTTGTTTTCCTGATAATTATTGTTTTTATCATAGTAACTCTTGTAATTGATTGTTATTATTATTCTTATTTATTTTTTATTTTTCATTTAGTGATACATTTCTGATCATATATATATTTACGATCAGTGTCTCTGTTTTAGCAGTCTGTATACATATATTTAGGTACACTGATTTATTTATTTACTTATTTATTTATTTATGTGATGCAATTATTCACTTATTTGTTGATTTATTTATTTGTGATGCACTGATTTATTTATTTATTTATTTGATGCACTTATTTATTTATTTATTTATTTGACGCACTTATTTATTTATTTATTTATTGGATGTACTTATTTATTTATTTATTTATTGGATGCACTTATT
The DNA here is from genome assembly GCF_032717465.1 of Coenobita brevimanus. Lineage (NCBI taxonomy): Eukaryota > Metazoa > Arthropoda > Malacostraca > Decapoda > Coenobitidae > Coenobita > Coenobita brevimanus. The sequence continues at coordinate 2,323,894 of NC_136991.1, forward strand.
TATTTATTTATTTATTTGATGCACTTATTTATTTATTTATTTACGTGATGCACTTATTTATTTATTTATTTATTTGATGCACTTATTTATTTATTTATTTATTTGAGGCATTTACTTATTTATTTATTTGATGCACTGATTTATTTATTTATTTATTTGATGCACTTATTTATTTATTTATTTATTTGATGCACTTATTTATTTATTTATTTATTTGATGCACTTATTTATTTATTTGATGCACTTATTTATTTATTTATTTATTTGATGCACTTATTTATTTATTTATTTATTTGATGCACTTAATTATTTATTTATCTATTTATTCAGTTATTTGTGTTGCACCTGCTTGTTTATTTATTTATTTATTTATTTATTTATATGATGCGCTTATTATTTTTTGTGCTGTCTTTACTTTAGTGCCCATATTTCACTGACCGTATTTTTGGCGATATCCGTGTTTTGCATTGCCCATTTTCACTGTCCTTATCCTTGCAGTGCCTTAATATTTGCAACATTATCACTGTCCTTATCCTTGCAGTGCCTTAATATTTGCAACATTATCACTGTCCTTATCCTTGCAGTGCCTTAATATTCCCAACCCACCTATTCCCAGCACCGCCATTATTCACTGCCCTTATTGTTGACGTGTTCTAATATTTGCGAGTCTCTAATATTTCCGCGACGCCAATTTTAGGTCCCGTAAATATATTCGGAATCAGCGCTCCTCCTTATTGCACTGCTCGTATTTTTTCGCGATCAGTGTCCGTATTTTCCTTATTTTTGGCCCCATTTATTCCCCTATTTTGGGTTGGGTGGGTGACACTGGCTGGCTAATTGGGTGGGCCTGGTTCACATCCCATTTTGGCCGCAGTGACGAGACAAGGGAGTGTGTGTGTGTGTGTGTGTGTGTGTGTGTGTGTGTAAAGACCTGTCGTGTACGTGTGATGTGTGTGTAAAGAGTTTCTATAACATTTGAATGCGCTCAGGTATGTCTGTGTCTATAAGCGCTCTGTATGTGTGTGTGTGTGTGTGTGTGTGTGTGTGTGTGTGTGTGTGTGTGTGTGTGTGTGTGTGTGTGTGTGTGTAAGCATGCATACAGTCTTTATATATCCACCCACAATTCACATACAACACAGACATACACATTGCAGCACACGCACACATTCTCTCTCTCTCTCTCTCTCGGCACAATAAGGAATCCATATGTGCAATTCTTCTTTCTCCCTTCAGACCCTCACTTTCACCTCACCTCAGTCCATTTCAGGTGAGAGAGAGAGAGAGAGAGAGAGAGAGAGAGAGAGAGAGAGAGAGAGAGAGAGAGAGAGAGAGTAATTTAACTAATGAATGATACAGGTTACCCATTAAAATTTCAGTAAGTGACAAAAAGAACTCCATTATATGCAAAAAAATAGATGTAAAGAAAAACAGATAAATGAGAGCTGAAGATCGAGGACGTATTAAAAAAAGAAAAGAAAAAAAAATGATATAAATGAGAAGAGAAATGACGAAAAGGGGAGGTGAAGAAAAATGAATGTAAATTAGAAAATATTAGAATTATTAGAGATGTTAGATAAGATGAAGATGAAAAGTAATATGATTTTGGAGAAGGTGAAGTTGAGATAAGAATTTGTTAGTATAGCAGAAGACAGGATGAGATACTACTACTACTACTACTACTATTACTGCTACTACTACTACTACTACTACTACTATTACTACTACTACTACTATTACTACTACTACTATTACTACTATTACTACTACTACTACTACTACTACTAGGATAGGGTTGTTTTTCAGCTTCTCACCTGTGCTTCTTCCCGCCTCCTGTGTTTACCTTGTCAGTGCACCTTGTCCGTTGTTATCATCATTCTACACACGCCGCCGCCACCTGCACACACACCTACACACACCGAAACACACACACACACACACACACACACACACACACTCCACGTAATAGATAAACACCACAGACTTGCGCATTCTGTCTACCTATCTAGTTATATCTCTATTTGTCTATCTATCTATGTATCTATATTTCTTCATATATATATATATACCGGTATATGCGTACACACACATATTGGTTTCATTTTACGTAGTGTAGTTTCTAGCCAGTTTTATATCAGAATAGGTGCTTAAGTATTCATTATTTTATCTCACAATCTCGTTAGGCAGTGAGTCATCCCAGGTGTGCTATTAATACCTGTTTGTTATTCCCTCATACATACATTCAGGCCTTCACTCCAGGCGTCGCGGTGGGGCCCTAACGTGTGTGTGCCGTGCAGCAGGGTGTGCCATTTTAAGGACAGGGTGTGTGGAGGGGAATGTGCAAACATTAAGCATGATCTAAAGAAGGATGTGGTGCTGTTACTGTGGTGGTTGTGTGTGTGTGTGTGTGTGTGTGTGTGTGTGTGTGTGTGTGTGTGTGTGAGAGAGAGAGAGAGAGAGAGAGAGAGAGAATTTACATATACCATCCAAGGAACCTTAATAGGGTGCGGAGATGTGAAAATACAGAAAGATAATATACATCACTAGAATACCCCTTAAATGACCTCCCCCGGGTAGGATCGAACCAGGGATGTTATGCACAGACTTATTTACCCCCATTCCTCATCGTAACTAATTTTTTCAACAGGAAGGACTAGGTAGGGGTTAATTTGACACCCCCTTCCCTTGATCATCCTCCAGAAAAAAAAAGTTATAAGCTGTTGTAATTTTCGTCACGTAACTAAGATTTTTTTATGAAGTTAGAGAGAGAGAGAGAGAGAGAGAGAGAGAGAGAGAGAGAGAGAGAGAGGGAGGGGGGGAGAATCAATAGCCTCCTAGCTCATACTGGGAATCGAAATCTGAATACAGGAAATTGGTTGTAGGTGCGTTTGTCTATCGCGATCCGGATGAGGTGGATTGATAGATACACTTGCGATAGATTGAATGACGAATTGAGGGCTATGCCGACTCTGAGAATTTGTCGTAGGTGGTGAAATAAGAGGCGAATGTGGAGAGAGTGGAGTGGAGGTGGACGTAACGAGGTGTCGAGGCGGTTGGGATATGTGGATCGCATGAGGAATGAGAGAGAGAGAGAGAGAGAGAACGCACCTGCATTTACCGGTAAGGACTTAGTGAGTGATGGTGAAGATAATACCTGTCACACACGCACACACGCAAAAACACACACGCACACAAACATGAAGGTACACAGCACAGACACCCATTAACATACACACACACAGATAAACACATATAAACACCTAGACACTAATATGCACACACACACACACACACACACACACACACACACACACACACACACACACACACACACACACACACACACACACACACACACACACACACACACACAGTCATGCCACTTAATACTCTTACAACCTACTATACCTGGCCCTCCACCTACACCCACGTACACATCCACCTACACCCACGTACACACCCACCTACACACCGACCTACACCCACGTATACACCCACCTACACACTCACCTACATCCACGTACACACTCACCTATATCCACGCACACAGCCACTTACACCCACTTACACATCCACGTACACACCCACCTACACCCACATACAGGACCCGGAAGCATGTACGTGTGGATTAAGTGGCGAGGAAGGAGTGAATGAATGATTGTCCCTCCTGATAAGTGAGATGGATACGTACACACACACACACACACACACACACACACACGTACATGAGTGGGGTGGTGAATGGGGGATTGTTCTATTTCATGCTCGACTTGGGTACACATACCATGCACACACATGCTGTAGGTGCTCTCTCTCTCTCTCTCTCTCTCTTTCACATCCCTCCCTTTACCCGGTCCCTTTGTCTCTCGTCTTTCCCCCCCTTATGTCTTCTTTCCCCCGTCTCCCCCTTCGCTACATCTCCCCCTCCTCTTCATCTCCCCCTCCCCTTCTTCCTCGCGTTCCTTTCTCCCCCTACCATTCCTTGTCCCCCCCACCCTTCCCTTTCTTTTCACCTCCCCTCCATTCCCTCCCTCAGACACCCCCCTATCTACTTCTTACCCCCTTCCTCTACTTACCCTCCCCCTTCCCCCACGGTGCGATACTGTGAGAGGCGTGGGGGGCGTGGGGGGGACGTGGGCGCGCTGGACTGGTTTGGTGAGACACACGCCCACACACACACACACCTTCTGTACCCTCACACCTGTCTGTCTCTATCTCTCGCACGTGTCTGTGTCCCACACGTGTCTCTGTCTCCCTCCCTCTGTCTCTTACACGTCTGCCTCACATGTGTCTGTCTCTCTCACGTGTCTGGCTCACATATGCTTCTGTCACTCACACGTGTCTGTCTTACTTTTCTCTCACACTGCTCTGTCTCAAGTATGTCTGTCTCACACTTGTCTCTGTCTCACGTGTGTCTCTGTCTCACACATCTCTCACACACTTCTGTACTCTACTTGTCTGTCTGTCACACGTTTCATGCCCACTATCACGCCTCTCTTCTCTTTGTTGTTCATTTTCTTTGCGTCACGTCAAGATATACCCTGTTTACCTTCCACTTTACGTTACTTTAAATGCTATACTTCGCGTTTTCTAGTCATTTTTTCATCCCCCATCTCTCTCTCTCTCTCTCTCTCTCTCGTTTCCTAACATCACAGCACCCCGCCAGATGAAGTTCGAGTCGAGCGCTATTTTTGACCTACCCTGTGTTAAGGACGTGAATCATTTTAGGTGTCTTAAAAAGGGCACACACACACACACACACACACACACACACACACACACACACACACACACACACACACACACACACACACACACACACGACCCTCCACCCTCCCCCACAATGCTCGTGTTGACCCTCTTCTTTGGTCTGGTAGCCATTTGGGTGGTTTCAATCACAGGCCCACGATAACGTTAAGTATATGCAGCAGGGTGGCGTGGGTGGAAGTGTTAGGGCTAGTGGAGTAACGGTGGAATGGAGGGATGTGTTGGGAGGTGGAGCGGTGTGGGAGTGTAGACTAGTGGAGTTAGGGTAGGGTGGAGGGATGTGGTGGGATGTGGAATGGGGTGGAAGTGTAAAGACTGATGGAGTTATGGTAGGGTGGAGGGATGTGGAGTGGGTGGAAGGAAGGATTGAATTGGACGACTATAATATCATCAGTCATGGATTTCTCTCTCTCTCTCTCTCTCTCTCATAATGGATTGGGGTGAGTGGGATGGGATGAGGGATTGTGAATGAGTCAGCACCTGAAGGTTAGCCCACACAGGATGACGTGCTGGGTAGATAGATAGATAGATAGATGAATGGATGGATGGATGGATAGACCGATAGAGATAGATTGATGGATAGATGGATAGAGTGAGAGAGAGAGAGAGAGAGAGAGAGGCCGGGTATTAGTGATAGATCAATAGCCCGTTAGATAGATAGATCATTGGACACAGATAGACAGATAGATAGATTTGTAAACCTTCATATATCACTTCCTTATATACATCATTGAAATATGCGTGTAATTTGTGAACGGAGAAATATGGAAAAAAACGAATATATATGAAAGAATAACCCATATCTAATTGTAAGTCTCTATAGTCTCTTAACGTGTGTGTCTGATGTTCGTATCGTTTCTGAGTACAAAGGTAGTTCATTGGCGTGGTACTGCTAAAAATAATAGGTGTTTCGTGAGATGGTGATGATTAGTGGCGTTCGTGGTGGTGGTGGTGATGGTGGTGGTGATGGTGATGGTGGTGGTGATGATGGTGGTGGTGGTGTTGGTGGTGGTGGTGGTGGTGGTGGTGATGTTTGATGATGATGATTGACGACGATAGTGATGATGATGACGATGATGACGCCTGTGATAATACTCCTATCAGTACAGACACCATCGCTACGGTACAAGAACAGTGCTATAGTAGTGCTGATGATGGATGTAGCAATAGATAGCGATAAGGGACATAAATCATACCAAGATCGTGCGCGTATACCCCTCCCAACATACCCCTATACGGCCTCAAACAGGAACACGTTAATTACACCATACCTGCCTTATAACACCTGTACGATGAGTCATGCACAGGTAACCCTTTGCTTTGGCTTATAAGGATGCGGTCAGTTTCTTCCTCCTAAGTATATTCTTCTGTTTGTTTTTATTTTGTAAGTTGATCAATGGAAAAAGGTAATATGTTTTCGTGCAGTGGTATGAGTTGTTATTTGTACCTGTATGTGTGTGTGTGTGTGTGTGTGTGTGTGTGTGTGTGTGAGAGAGAGAGAGAGAGAGAGAGAGAGAGAGAGGGAAGAAAAAAAGATTTAGTACTTCCATTGCATCTTCGCTAAACAGGTGTCAGGAGGCAAATGAAATCACATCAAACTAATCAACACTGATCAGATGGTTGAAAATCAGATAGGTGAAAATCAGGTAGGTGAAAATCACACAGGTGAAAATCAGACAGATGAAAATCAGATAGGTGAAAATCAGACAGGTGAAAATCAGACGTTACAGTTCAGGATACAAGATGGAGAGAGGAAATTTTAGGTCGAGAGAGAGAGAGAGAGAGAGAGAGAGTGTATTCAGCAAGTCTTATGGGTTGGTATTATTATTATTATTATTTCCATGACGATTTCTGTTTTAACAGTGCCTCCATTTAGTATGATGACGTTTATAGTTTTTTTTGCTACGATGATGGTGGTGGTGGCAACGATGATAATAATAATAATAATAATAATAATAATAATAGTAATGATAATGATGATCACGATGAAAAAATTACACCTGTCCCCCAGTCCTAATGAACCATCCTTTCCACACACACACACCTGGTTTCCGGATCGCCTCTTCCTCTCTCTCCATCTCCTTCAGGTGCCACGCTGTTACCTGAGCTGGCCATCCATATACCTGTCCACGGTAGAGATGGTACGCCCTTACCTCTAGCTCTAGTCTCTCTCTCTCTCTCTCGTTTTTGTCCTATTTTTTTCTTTCTTTTATCCTTTGTTTTCTTTATATTACGTTTTCTTTGTTTATTTTAAGTTTTTGTTCATATCGTGTTGTTTTTCTGTTTTTTTCTCCTTTTTCTTTCGTTTTTTCTTTGCAATTTTGACTTTTTTTGTTTTTATCTGCTTTTCTTGATTTGTTTCTTATTATTCACACACACACACACACACACACACACACACACACACACACACACACACACACACACACACACACACACACACGTAATCAGATTCACCCAAAGATAACATCTGAAATATATCGCAGAGAGAAAGAGAGAGAGAGAGAGAGAGAGAGAGAGAGAGAGAGAGAGAGAGAGAGAGAATGTGTGTGGACTTATTCTTGCTGATAGTACGGTGCGTGTGTGTGTGTGTGTGTGTGTGTGTGTGTGTGTGTGTGTGTGTGTGTGTGTGTGTGTGTGTGTGTGTGTGTGTGGTGATCTGGGAGTGTTACCGGCACCGCCCTCTTGCCCTTGTCCTGCCTCCTACACCACACCTGCCTGCCTCACTGTCCTGCCTCACCCCACACCACACCTGCCTGCCTCACTGTCCTGCCCTCATCCCACACCACACCTTCCTGCCACACTCCACGCCACACCATACCTGCCTTACCTCACCACATCTGCCTACCTCACTGTCCTGCCTCACATGCAATATCTGTGTCGCTCATGCATCCTTCTCCGTCTGTCATCACGCCCTGTCACCACCACCACCACCACCACCACCACCACCACCACCACCACCACCACCACCACCACCACCACCTAAACATGAGATGAGGCAAGATTCAGAAGCAAGCAAGGTGAAAAACATAGGAGAATTATCAGTATTATTCCTAGTTAAATGGGCCACACACTCATCTACACACCAATTCAGCCCCTGGAATCCCGGGTCTGCCTCATAGCGCTTCCAGTACTTCAACTTTCACTGCAGACACCCATCCTCATGAGTACTTTGCTAGCATGGGATAGGGTTAATGCTGGCCGTCACTCCCCCGCGGGTCCGGTCGTACGGTGAACCTTATAAATACGATTACAGTTATAGTTGATTCCCGTGTGTGTGTGTGTGTGAGAGAGAGAGAGAGAGAGAGAGAGGGAAAAAGTCGCACGTAAAATGCTGATGAGAGAAAAAGTAGTGGGATATAAAACTGAATGAAAACAAAAAAACAAAAACAAAAACAGAAAAATGGAAGAAAAGTGGTATTGGCAGGTGTGTGTGTGTGTGTGTGTGTGTGTGTGTGTGTGAGAGAGAGAGAGAGAGAGAGAGACTACCTACGAATCTCCACCCAATTCCATGATTAGGGGTCATTAACCAGCCAACCACCTTAATCACATGACTAATTGGGCTGTTAGGTGGGTATCTGGGTGTTGTTGGGTCATTAGGCTCTCTGATTGGCTGGAGGGAGGGGTAATTAAGGGTGATTAGTGATTGAGGAGAGTGATTGGGTAAATGGGTGTGATTGAGAAGGGTGATTGGGTGAGTGTGATTGACAAGGGTGATTGGGTAAATGGGTGTGATTGACAAGGGTGATTGGGTAAGTGAGATTGATTGACAAGGGTGATTGGGTAAGTGAGATTGATTGACAAGGGTGATTGGGTAAATGGGTGTGATTGACAAGGGTGATTGGGTAAGTGAGATTGATTGACAAGGTTGATTGGGTAAGTGAGATTGATTGACAAGGTTGATTGGGTAAGTGAGATTGATTGACAAGGGTGATTGGGTAAATGGGTGTGATTGACAAGGGTGATTGGGTAAATGGGTGTGACTGACAAGGGTGATTGGGTAAATGGGTGTGATTGACAAGGGTGATTGGGTTAATGGGTGTGATTGACAAGGGTGATTGGGTTAATGGGTGTGATTGACAAGGGTGATTGGGTTAATGGGTGTGATTGACAAGGGTGATTGGGTTAATGGGTGTGATTGACGAGGGTGATTGGGTTAATGGGTGTGATTGACAAGGGTGATTGGGTTAATGGGTGTGATTGACAAGGGTGATTGGGTTAATGGGTGTGATTGACAAGGGTGATTGGGTAAATGAGTGTGATTGACAAGGGTGATTGGGTAAATGAGTGTGATTGACAAGGGTGATTGGGTTATTGGGTGTGATTGACAAGGGTGATTGGGTAAATGGGTGTGATTGACAAGGGTGATTGGATTAATGGGTGTGATTGACAAGGGTGATTGGGTTAATGGGTGATTGACAAGGGTGATTGGGTAAATGAGTGTGATTGACAAGGGTGATTGGGTTATTGGGTGTGATTGACAAGGGTGATTGGGTAAATGGGTGTGATTGACAAGGGTGATTGGGTAAATGAGTGTGATTGACAAGGGTGATTGGGTAAATGAGTGTGATTGACAAGGGTGATTGGGTAAATGGGTGATTGACAAGGGTGATTGGGTTAATGAGTGTGATTGACAAGGGTAATTCAATTGGGTTAATGAGTGTGGCATGATTGAGGGTATGGTAGTTAAGGGTGATTGGGGATTGAATGAAGGTGATTGGGTAAATGGCTGTGATTGACAAGGGTGAGTAGTTAAGGGTGATTGGGGATTGAATTATGGTGATTGAGTAAACGATTTTATTTCAGATTGGGAGAGATATTTATATATATTTTTTAATTATTTTTATTTTTTTAACTGGGAGGGGGCCAGACACAGACTTCACTGGTATCTTTACTAACAGATTCTTTAGTCTTGAATAAAAATCATCTGGAAATAACTAGAATAAAAAAAATGGTGGGATAAAACAGGTTAATGTTTTTCTTGATGTTTTTCTGTGATGAAGCCTCTTTCTTCTTGTTTTTTTTCTTGTTTTTCTACTTGTTCTTCTTTTCTTTCATCCTCCTTCCTTCCTGTCCTTCTTCTCCTTTTTTCATCGCCCTTACTTCCTCTCTCTCTCTCTCTCTCTCTCTCTGAATTCCTCCCCTCCCCTCTCCCTCTTGTTACCCCCATCCCTTCATCCCCTTCCCCTACTCTCCCTATTTCCCTTTCATACCTTTCTGTTTCCACATTTCTCCCCCCCCTCCCCCTCCCCTCCTCATCTCTTTTTCCCCACCCCATCTTCCCTCCAGCACTCCCTCTCTCCTCCCCTACCTCCCCTCCCCTCTCCACCCTCTTCCACGTCCACTTCTCCACCTCCCTCCACTTCGGCTAAAACTTGAAAATTCCGGTTGTGCAAAAAAAAAGTGAGCCTGGAGATGTACTGGAGGCTGTGTGTGTATGTGTGTGTGTGTATTAGAGAGAGAGAGAGAGAGAGAGAGAGAGAGAGGTAAATAAAATCGTACTCATCATCATCATCATCATTTACTGCCTCTTGTGGTGTGGAAGAGGATGACAATAGACAGTGATTACGTGGATGTTGATGACCATAAAGGTGTAGGTGGGTATTTATAGATAGATAGATAAGTAGATAGATAGATAGGCAGGTAGGTTGGTAGGTAGATAAATGGGTAGGTAGGTAGGTAGGTAGGTAGGTGGGTGGGTAACTAAAGGTAGGCAGACAAAGAGGTAATGAGTATGAGTGAGCCTGTGCGTGTCGGTGTGTGTGAGCGTCTTTGTATTGTGCTTGTACCCTTGTGTGTGTGTGTGTGTGTGTGTGTGTGTGTGTGTGTGTGTGTAAGGTGATGTAAGTTATGGTGACACGTAATGCATGCAGGGAGTGTCTCTTGGTGTGGTGAGAGGGACCGGTTACTGGGGCTGTAGTGTTTGTGGTCATGCTGAAGAAGAGTGCTGGAGTGTGCTTGTGGTGGTGGTGGAGTGTGGTGGAGGATAGCATGTGGAGTGCGGTGGATTGTGGTGGGGATAGCATGTGGAGTGTGGTGGTGGTGGTTGTGGTGGGAGATGGTAGGGGGTGTGGGAGTGTGGTGGTGACGGGGGATAGGATGTGGAGTGTGGTGGTGGTGGTGGGAGATGGTGAGGGGGAGGAGAGTGTGATGTGTGGTAGTGGTGGTGACGGGGGACAGGATGTAGTGGTGGTCGGGGAGTGTGGTGGTGGTGGTGGTGATGTGTTGTGTTGTTATAGGATCGGGACAAACTGAAGTATATAATTATGGAGATGATGTTAATGGAGTGTGGTGGATATTGGTGATGGTGGTGGTGGTGGGTGATGATGAGGGAGTGTAGTGTGTGGTGGTGGTGGGTGATAATGAGGGAGTGTGGTGTGCGATGGAGTGTGGTAATCTGATGGTGGTGGTGGTGGTTGTGGTGGTGGTGGGTGATGTTGAGGGAGAGTGGTGTGCGGTGGAGTATGGTAATGTGATGGTGGTGGTGGTGTGTGGTGGTGGTGGGTGATGATGAGGGAGAGTGGTGTGCGGTGGAGTATGGTAATGTGATGGTGGTGGTGGAGTGTGGTGGTGGTGGTCGTGGAGGAGGTGAGCAAGCGTACAGAGGATGAATGGCGGGCGTCCTTGACATGAGGTCAGACGGCCCGCCCTAGCACAACATTGGCCGAGAGAGAGAGAGAGAGAGAGAGAGAGAGAGAGAGAGAGAGAGAGAGAGATGTGGTCGCAAGTTTGATCCCAGATATTGCAAGGAACAATTTTTGGTGTGCCGTGTGTGCAATGCTGGATCTCGGGAACGGGCTTCATAATTTGTGTCCAGAGTCAGAGGCATAGAAAAAATGATGACATTCTCCCTCTGTCTGTCTGTCTGTCTGTCTGTCTCTCTCTCTCTCTCTCTCTCTCTCTCTCTCTCTCTCTCTAATAAATACACCGACCTAAAAATACACAAGCGAGTTAAAAAGAAAAAAAAGAAAGAAAGAAAAATCTGGTTCACTTAATGCGGTCTACATTTTTCATTCATCATATATTTATTTATTCAGTTATTTATTTATTTATTTATCTCCTCAGCATATAAAGAAGCGAGATGGGGGGGTTAGTGAAATCTTGTGACCTTAACGTTAAAAAGAGCTTGGTGTAATGGTTGGGTTGGGGGGTTGTCGATGATGGTAGTTGCAGTAGTGGTAGTAGTAGTAGTAGTAGTAGTTGTTGTTGTTGTTGTTGGTGGTGGTGGTGGTGGTGGTGGTGGTGATGGTTGTTGTTGTTATTGTTGGTTTCTTGGTACTTGTGTTGCCCCTTCCGCAGGCTGGCTTCCCGTAATTGTGTGTGTGTGTGTGTGTGTGTGTGTACCATTCCGTGTCTGTCGTTCATGTAAATATAGATTCATTTCCGTGACCATTTGAGGTGATGTGTGTGTGTGTGTGTGTGTGTGTGTGTGTGTGTGTGTGTGTGTGTGTGTGTGCAGTGACCACCCATGCACTCTGCCCTTCCCTGCCCTTCCCATCATGGCAGCGTCTCCTTCACTGATAGGGATGGTAAATTATGCACCCGTGAGAGGCAGAGGTCATAGGTCAAGAAGAGAACAGGCATCTTTAAATCCAATTGACCCATACGTCTTCTTCTTCAGGTATTGCTTCCTTCTCCTGTGTCTTCCTCCTCTTACGACCTCCTCTTGTCTTCCTCTTGCTGTCTTCCTCTTCCTAAAGTTCCTCCTCCAAATGTTTTTTTGTACTCCAACTTTTTCCTCCTCTTCCTGCTGCTGCTGCTGCTGCTCCTCCTCCTCCTCCTCCTCCTCCTCCTCCTCCTCCTCCTCCTCCTCCTGTTATATCACTGTCCCTCTTACGGATGTGTACATTTCTCTCTCCAACGTCAGGGTTATATTTTTATTCTCTCTCTCTCTCTCTCTCTCTCTCTCTCTCTCTCTCTCTCTCTCAGTGTATGTATATATGTATGTGTGTGTGTGTGTGTGTGTGTGTGTGTACAAGGTGGCACCAGGTAACCTCTGCCACTGATATTTACACAGACGAAGGTGATCGGAATTAATTAAGTGTCCCTAATTAAAGGTATCTAAGGTTACAGCTCAGGTGGAATACAGGTAGAGAGAGAGAGATTATTTTTTTACAGGTAGAGAAAGACTGTATTTTATTTTATTTCATTTTTTACAGGTACTGTAGATAAAGATTATATTGTATTTATTTTTTACAGATAGAGAAAGACATTTTATTTTTTACAAGTAGAGAAAGATTATTATATTTATTGTTTTACTGAGAAAGACTTTATTGTATTGTATTTTTTCTTGATCATTTTATTATTGATTTTGGGGGGAGAGATTTTTGTAACTACAGGGTATATAAAAAAATTCAGGTACGTACAGTCAGGTAAAAAGTAATTAGGCCAAGATACAGGTATATAGGTACTGTATTTAACCCTTTCACTACGATGACCTGTTATTCTTACTTCCTCGTATTCTCGTGGGGTAAGGAGACTCCCTAACACCTCTTCCTTAGCGATTTATTTTACCAAGCGACCCGTTAACATCCTCTTTTGTGCGTCATCTCTCTTTAACATCGACATAGATTGCATGGATAACACTTAATGATATAGTAAGGGAGCGGAATGAAATAAATCGGTTAGGAAAAGATGTTTGTAAGCCTCTAATTGCGCCCATGGTCTTTGGCAGTCACAGTTCCTCTTTCAAGATATTTTTTTTTGCAGCTACACCAGGTAAATAAAAGAGTTTGAACGAAGGAAGAATAAGCAAAATAGATAGAAAGATGAATAAATAGATAGATAGATAGATAAATACATACATACATACATTCATATATTATGCATTAATTGATACATAC
>NC_136991.1:2345000-2357500 GCF_032717465.1 Coenobita brevimanus
AAGTATGAAGAAAACAGGTAGGTAGGTACGTAGGTTGGTAGGTTAGTAAGTGGGTAGGTAGGTGAAGGTCGGTTAGTATATTTGGTAGGTATTGCGTAAGTATGTGCTAGGATCGGTAGCAGTGGGAAAGTGGGGTATTGTAAGTAGCGCGTTAGTAGGTTTGTTGGTAGGTAGGATTCTAGGAGATGGGACTGAGTGTTGTGTCTAAGTAGGTGGGTAGGTAAGTTGAGGATGATAGGTACAACGGCGGTAGGTAGGTTGGTAAGTAGATGATAGTTAGAAAGGGGGTAGGTAGAGTGATGGGTAGGTACTGTATGTTCATCGGTAAGTAGGTGATAAGTTTAACGTCGGTAGGTAGATAGGTACAAAGGTGAATCGTAGGTAGGTACGTAGGTAGGAAATTTTGTAGGTTAGTAGGTGTCCAGATATAACAACTATAGATATGAGCGTAAGTATAGCGTAGGTAGGTGTGTAAGTATAGCGTAGGTAGGTAAGTAAAGCGTAGGTAGGTGTAAGTAAAGCGTAGGTAGGTGTGTAAGTATAGCGTAGGTAGGTAAGTAAAGCGTAGGTAGGTGTGTAAGTGTTGTCATCATATCTGGTGGGGTGGGTCAAGGTAGGGATGACCCTATATGGTTGGGGTGGTTGGTCACTTTCCCACCTTCACCCCCCCTTTACCCCCCCCCTCCCCTCCACCTTACCTCCTCCTCCCCTCCACCTTACCTCCCCCTCCCCTCTCCACCTTACCTCCTCCTCCCCTCCACCTTACCTCCCCCTCCCCTCTCCACCTTACCTCCCCCCTCTCCCCCCTCCACACAGCAACCTGGCACCCCCTTCCTCTCCCCCCTCCCCCTTTCTCCCATTCCTATCACCCCCTTCATCGTCTCTTCCATCTCCCTCTCCCCTCCCCCACACCGACTTCCCTGATCCCCTCCCCTCTCTGTCTGACCTCTCCTCCCCTCTCTGTCTGACTCCCTCACCCCTCTGTCTGACCCCCTCACCCCTCTGTCTGACCCCCTCACCCTTTCCCTCTCTCTCTGACGTTCCTCATCATCTCCTTTCATCTCTTCCCCCTTCCCTAATCTTTTCTCCTTCCCTCCCACACTCATCCCTCCCCCCCTCCCGTCTTCTCTTTCTGTACTCCTCTCCCCCCATCCTACTCTCTTTCTCAGACCCCATCCCACTATCCTCTCCACTTTGCCTCCCCTTGTCGCCACCCTCTCCCCCTCTTCCCAAGTCTTCTCCTCTTTTCCCCATCCTTTCTCCCCCTTCCCTTTTTCCCCACTACCCCCTCACCCTTCTATTCCCCACCCCACTTCTCTCCAACCCTTCCTAGTCCCTCTCCCTGGCCCCCACCCTCTCCCTCCTGGCCCTTTCCCGCCCCCCACCCACCCCACACACCCAGTCTCCCGTAAAGGCCTATGACATGTAGCACACTCCTGTCCATCTTTTTTTGTAGACCTTTTCCGATGCTGGACGGTAAATGGACGGAATCTCGGGCATGTCACAAATTCCGGGGTCATATTCTAAGAAGAAGAATCCGTAACGCCTCTTCATAGCGATTTATTTTAGACATTGCACCTCTTTATCCTTTTGTAATGCAAACTTTGTCCAATTTGAAGTGATATAAGAAGGAAATAAAAAAAATATCAGGGTGGAAGATGTGGAATAAATCGCTAAGGAAGAGATGTTTCGATGCTTCCTGTACCACTTCGAAATACGGATCGCAAGACAGGTAATGTTTTTTAAATCCGTGTCTTTATGTGGTGGAGAGGGAGCCTTCACGTGGTGGCACCTATATAACCAGGCGGCTCCACTGCCTAGGATGGTGATGGTGATTGTGATGGTGATAGAGGTTAAGGTGATGATGATGATGATGGGGAGGAGGAGGAGGATACGTCTGGTGGTGGAGTTGGTGGTGACTGTGATGGTGATGACTGTCAGAATGAAACTGATGATGATGATGATGATAATTTTGATGATAAAGAGTGTGATGATGATGATGATGATGATGATGATAATGTTGTTGGTAGTGATGATGATGATGATGATGATAATGTTGTTGGTAGTGATGATGATGATGATAAATGTTGTTGGTAGTGATGATGATGATGATAATGATAAAAATATAATTGATGATAATAATAGATGTGCTTTATAAATCCATTTGTCCACATTAACTATACACATCATCTTTGTCTGTTTGTTTGTTTGTTTTATTTTCATGTTTTTTTTGTTTTTCTTTTGCCTGGTATTAATTCCACCTGTCTTCTCTTTGGCAGGTAAGCGAGATGGTGTTGCAGGGCCGGTGCTGTGAGTAATACCAGGCCTCTGTGGTGTGGGACCTGGTATTTCCCTGTCTTGTCTTACTGGGATATAATTCACCTGTGTTTTGATTGAGTTGGTGTTGTTTTGGGTGTGATTAGAGTTTTCTTTGTCTTTCTTTTTTTTTTGCTTCCTGTATTTTTGTAGTTTTGTTTTTTTGTTTTATTATGTTTAGTTTTATTTTCCTTGTTTTTCTTGTTTGTTTATATTCTTTTTCTTTGTTTTAATTTGGTTTATTTCCTTAATTTTTTCTTTCGTTTCCTTTTGTTTGTTTTTTTACTGCTTTTTATTTGCTTTATCTTTTTCTTGCTGTATTTACTTTTTACTTTATTCATCTTTACATTTCTTTCTTTCCTATGCTTCCCTTCTCTCCCCTTCCCTTCCCTTCCCTTCCCCTCCCTTCCCTTCCCTTCCCTTCCCTTCCCTCCCCTTCCCGTCCCTTCCCTTCCCTTCCCTTCCCTTCCCTTCCCTTCCCTTCCCTTCCCTTCCCTTCCCTTCCCTTCCCTTCCCTTCCCTTCCCTTCCCTTCCCTTCCCTTCCCTTCCCTTCCCTTCCCTTCCTTCCCTTCCCTTCCCTTCCCTTCCCTTCCCTTCCCTTCTCTCCCCTTCCCTTCCCTTCCCTTCCCTTCCCTTCCCTTCCCTTCCCTTCCCCTTCCCTTCCCTTCCCTTCCCTTCCCTTCCCTTCCCTTCCTTTCTTCCTTCCCTTCCTTTCTTCCTTCCTTCCTTCCTTCCTCCTATCTTTCTTTCTTTTCTTCCTTCCTTTCCTCCTTCCTTCTTTCCTTCCTCCTTTCTTTCATTCTTTTCTTCCTTCCTTACTCCTTTCATTCTTCCTTCCTTCCTTCCTTCTTTTCTTCTTTTTTTCTGAGGCGTGGCTGTTCGTCTCCCACGGTAAGATTTCTCCTTGAATGTCGTGGGAGACTTCAGTCACTTCATTGCGGTTATTATTATTATTATTATTATTATTATTATTATTATTATTATACGGTATCATTATTATTATTATTAGTGGTGGTGGTGGTGGTGGTGGTAGTAATAATAGTAGTAGTAGTAGTAGTAGTAGTGGTAATAATAGTAGTAGTAAAAGAAGTAGTAGCAGTAGAAGTAGTAGTAGTAGTAGTAGTAGAAGTAGCAGTGAAGTAAATGTAAGCTACTGTGGGTGAGGTAGTTTAGTGTACATGATAATAACACAGTATTTCCCCCTAAGCCAGTATTATGCTTCACAGTGTTACTACCTTGGCCGCCACTGACTGTGAATATTGCCTACACCTACACCCTGCCTCACCCTCTCTCAGTCCTACATACTCCTGTCTCACCTTTGCCTCACCCTGCCTCAGTCATACGTCACTCCTGCCTCACCTCTAACTTACCCTGCCTTACCCTTTCCTCATTCCGCTCTCTCTGCCTTACCCCATCTCATATTGCCTAACCTGTACCGTTTCTGCTTGTAACCCACCCCTTCCTGCCTCACCCCTGCCTCACCTGCTTGCCTTACCCTGTCTCACATCTCTGCCTCACCCCTCCTGTTTCACCTCGTCTCACTCTGTCTCTCTCATCTTGTCTCACCCTGTCTCACTTCTACCTCACTCTCCTCATCCCTGCCTCACTCTGCCTCATCCCTGCCTCACCCAGCCTCACTGCCTCATCCCTGCCTCACTTCTACCTCACCCTAGTAACACCACCACACCTGCCTCTCTCCAACACCTGTCACTCACAACTCTGGCCCTGAATATCTTGAGAGAGAGAGAGAGAGAGCGAGAGAGAGAGAGAGAGAGAGAGATTTACTGTTACCAGCTTGTAGTGAATGCAGTTATACTATCTTCATCTCTGTTTATATATCCTGTTTTGTGTGTGTGTGTGTGTGTGTGTGTGTGTGTGTGTGTGTGTGTGTGTGTGTGTGTGTGTGTGTGTGTTAATGCTATGAATTAATGCAAAAGGTGAACCAGGACTACTAACCCCCACATTCCGTCCCTCCCCCCCTCTCCCTCCCTCTCATTTGTCTCTCCCTCCCCCCTTTCCCTCCCTTCCCTCCCCCTTTCTTCCCCCTCTTTCCTCCCTCCCTCTCCTACTCTCCCTTTCTTCCCATTCCTTTCCCTCCATCCATCCCTTCTTCTCGTTTCCTCCCTCAATCTTTTACCTTACCTTCCATATTTCCTTCCATCCTGCTTTTCTTCCTCCTTCCTTCCTTCCTTCCTTCCTCTCTCCCTCTCCTCCTTGTTTTTTGCTTATTCTTTCCCTTTCTTCCTCGTCTGTGCCTCCTAATCTTTCCTTCCTTCTGTTCCTTATTCTCTTCCTCTCTCCTCTCTCTTTCTCCTCCCCTCTCTCCTTCCCTCCATCCATAACTCTTCATATCCCTTGTGTACCGACCTTATCTCCCTCCATTTCCTTCTGTCTCTTTTCTCCCTCATTATCACCCCTCCCTCTTCTCCCCCATACCTCCCTCCCATCCCTTCCTGCTGCCTCACCCATCCATCCCTTCTCCCCATCTCCTATCCTTCCCTCTCCATTCCCTTTCCCATTATTACCTTCTCCCCATCTTTCTTTCCCGTATCATTCCCATCTCCCCATCTCCCCATCTTCCCATCTTTCCATCTCTCCATCCTTCCCATCCCCCCATCCTTCCCTCCTCCCATCCGTCCCACCCCCCATCCTTCCCACCTCCCCATTTTTCCCTCCTCCCCTTTTTTCCCACCTCCCCATCCTTCCCTCCCCTATCCCTCCCTTCCCCATCGTCCCCTCCTTCCTTTCCTTCCCACTTTTCCTCCACGTCTCCTTCACAGCTCCCCCTCCCCTCCTCTCCCTGTGCCCTCCTCTCCCCCTGCCATCCTCTCCCCCCTACCCTCTCCTCCCCCTGCCCTCCTCTCCCCTCCCCTCCAGGCCACTTGTCCCTGCCTAAGGTCCTTCCATGGCCGTCCCTTCCCATCTGTTCCACCTTCCCTTTTCATCAGAGAGAGAGAGAGGGAGAGAGAGAGAGAGAGAGAGAGAGAGAGAGAGAGAGAGAGAGAGACAGACAGACAGACAGACAGAGCTAATGAGAGTAAGAGTGATGAAAGCCTAGGAAATTTATGGAGGAATGCAGCGCCCGTCTGTCCACACACTCTCACCTTCCCCCCCCCTCCATGTCATTATCGCTAGAGTTTACCTGTACTGTATATCCTATCGTGTTCCGTCACCTCATCCCCCTACGTCTTTTGGTCTGTCAGAAGCCTAGCAGAAAGAGTTGATTTTTAGTTTGTCATTATCTTGTTTATGTTGTTTGGATTGGACGGTTTAGGCTGATTTTTTTATATATTCAGTTCTTCGCCTTGTTTATGTATGTGTGTGTGTGTGTAGGTGTGTGTGTGTGTGTGTGTGTGAAAGACATGGCTGATGGTGGTGTATTTTTCTTCTTAATATAAATCGAAGCCAGGGACCGGTTAGGGTGGGGGATGGGGGATGGGAGGGAAAGAGAGTAGGGAGGATGGGAGGGGGAAGAGAGTAGGGGGGATGGGGGAGGGGAAGAGAGTAGGGGGGATGGGGGGGAAGAGAGTAGAGGAATGGGGGGGAAGAGAGTTGGGGGATGGGGGAGGGGATGATAGTAGAGGGGATGGGAGGGGAAGAGAGTAAGGGGGATGGGGGAGGGGAAGATAGTAGGGAGGATGGGAGGGGAAGTGAGTAGGGGGACGAGGGAGGGGAAGAGAGTAGGGGGGATGGGGGAGGGGAAGAGAGTAGGGGGGATGGGGCAGGGGAAGAGAGTTGGGGGACGGGAGAGGAAGACAGTAGGGGGGATGGGGGAGGGGAAGTGAGTAGGGGGGATGGGAGGGGAAGATAGTAGGGGGATGGGAGGGGAAGAGAGTAGAGGAATGGGGGGGAAGAGAGTTGGGGGATGGGGGAGGGGAAGATAGTAGGGGGGACGAGGGAGGGGAAGAGAGTAGGGGGGATGGGGAGGGGAAGAGAGTAGGGGGGATGGGGGAGGGGAAGAGAGTTGGGGGACGGGAGAGGAAGACAGTAGGGGGGATGGGAGGGGAAGAGTAGGGGGATGGGGGAGGGGAAGAGAGTAGGGGGATGGGGGAGGGGAAGAGAGTTGAGTGGATGGGGAGGGAAGAGAGTAAGGAGGATGAGAGGGGAAGCGAGTAGGGGGGAGGGGAGGGGAAGCGAGTAGCCTTCATAGCCTCAACCGTAAATCGCTTCCTCGTTAGATGGGTGGCAGTAGTAGCATCCCTCTCCCACCTACACCCATCTATACCCACTTACACCCACCCACAGTCTCTCTCCACCTTCACCTAAACAACCCACTGATCCTTCTTCTGAAACTGTAGATTAGCGATAGAAAAAAAATTGATAGTTTAAATTCTAACTTCTTAATTAATAATAATAATAATAATAATAATAATAATAATAATAATACAGTAATAATGTTTCCAAAAATGACGTGGTTTGTGTTTTCTGGTTACCTGGAGGGGGTGGTGGGTGGGGGAGAGCTTTATTCTATTTTATTTTTTTATATAGTCACACACCTTGGCTGGATCTGGAGTGTATTTAGGTGTACCATAATAAGTAACTTCTGTAAAGGTTAATATACTTGCTATGAATTACACTTACACCCTCCCACCTTACCACTTTCATTCACCTACCTACCATCCTGCATACCTACCTACCTACCTGCTTACCTGTCTTCCTTCCTTCCTACCTGCCTACCTACCTACCTACCTACCTACTTACCTCTGTTCATTTACACTTCTCATAAACCACCAAGATCTCTTATTTGTATTCATTGTGCATCTAATCCCATCTACACACTCACTTACAACCTCCCACTTACCCACCTGCCTACCTACCTACCTATCTACCCACATACCTACCTACCTACCTACCTACCCACCCTCGCGTGTCTACCCATCACCACCTCATTACTCACTTTCATCCACTGCCCATATGCATCTCTTTACCCACCTCCACTTGCCGCCACGTACCTCCACCTACCTCCACTTACGTGTTCTTACCTCCATACACCTCTGCTTACCTTCTTGCACCTCCACCTTCCTTTCTACCCCTCCACTTACCTTCTCCCACCTGCACCTACCTCCACCTGCCTTCACAGACCCTCTTTCACTCCCACCTACCTCCACCCACCTCCACCCATGTACAACAGCCACTCATCCCCACTTCCCACCTCCTGCCACCACTTCCATGCCACTCAGTATCATTCACTACCCACCTATATCCACTGACACCCACCTATGCAAGCAGTCCTCTCCCCACCTACACCCAGACACCCAGCTACACCCACTAAGCCACCTATACTAACTGACATCTACGCCCACATTCTCCATCCACTAACACCCACCTACACCCACTGCCACCCACCCACACCCACATACACCAATATATGTATACCCACCCACACCCACGTCCTCTATCCACCTACACACCCACTTACACCCACCTACACCCACTTACACCCACCAACCACCAACCTATGTCCACCAACCCCCACTCAACTCCACTATAGCATTGCCCTTCTCCCCTCCACCACTACACTTTCACTTCTTCCACTTGCTCCACCATTCTCTTCCACATTCCTTCGTTCACAGTCATGTTCTTCCTCTCACTTTCACATTCCCTCGTTTGATTTCATATTCATTCACGAATTTATATATTTAGATATTTATTTCCACATTCATCCACATATCTGATTCATCCACCTGTCTCTCTGATCCACTCTCTTCCACGATCCCCAATCCACCAGGTACCACAACTACCACTATCACTGTTTTATTACCACCACCGCCATCACCACTACTGTTACTACCACTACTACTACTGCTACTGCTACTTCTGCTGCTACTACTACTACTACTACTACTACTGCTGCTACTATCATCACTATTTCCTGTACCACTACCAGCACCACCACAACAGCTACCACCACCATCACCACTACTACCACTATTGCTACCATTACCACTTCCTCTACCACCACCACCATAACTCATCCTTATCCACCTCCACCCTCTATTTACCTCCACCCACTTCCACATTCCTCCACCCACCTCCACCACCACCTGTCCTGTCTCCACCTCATTTAATAATAATCCACCAACCACATCATCCACTCTCTACGTACGTCACCCAACTCCACATACGGTATCCTCACACTCTTCCACATTCTTCCACATCCCCACTTCTAGCATCCACCCTGACATGCTACACCTCCATCCACCCCCATCCACCTTCCCAGGGGTATATTGCCATCCACATGCTCTGCCTCCACTTATTTTGGTTACTCTTCCACTCACCCACAAATACTTCCACATACATCCACTCAGTTCTGCAGTGTTCCAGACCCCTTCACATTTTTCCACACACTTCCACATTCATCCACATACCTCCATATTATTTCATTCACTTCCACATTCTTCCACGCACTTCCACATTCTTCCACGCACGTCCACATTCTTCCACGCACTTCCACATTCTTCCAGTTACCTACATATTCTTCTACTCTTCCACATGCCTACATATTTTTCCATTCCCACTCACATTCATCCACACATCCACACTCACTTCCACATTCTTCGACCAACCTCTACGATCTCCCAGCCACCTTCCCACACCCCCACATTCCCTCCTCCCTCCCTCTCCACCCCCACTCCACCCTTCCCTCCACCCCCACTCCACCCTTCCCTCCACCTCCACTCCACTAGTAGTAATTGACGTCCCTTCATGATTCCCCTTTGATGTTTTGACACCGGTAAAGGGTTGAATTGTGCAGGTGTGTGGATTGTGGATAGCCCTGTCTCCCTGACTGTCCAAATCTTTCCTCTCGTTCCTCCATCTCTCTCTTCTCTCCCTCTTTTCTCCATCTTCCTCTCCTCCATCTCCCTCTTCTCTCCCTCCCTTCTCCATCTTCCTTCCCTTCTCCCTCCTCTCTCTTTCCTTTCTTCTTCCCTTCTCCCTCCTCTCTCTTTCCTTTCTTCTTCCCTTCTCCCTCCTCTCTCTTTCCTTTCTCCCTCCCCCTTTCCCTCTTCTCCTCCCTTCCTTTCTGTTCCTTCCCTTTTTCTTCCTCTGGTCTTCTCCTCACCTCCCTTTCTTTCCATCCTTCCCTCTTTCTCCTCTCGTCTCCCCCTCCCCTCCCTATCCATTCCCTTTCCCCCTTTCCCTTCTCCCTTACCTCCTCAGTCCACCTCCTCCTCATCCTCTCCTCTCCCCATCCTTTCCTTTCTTCCTCCCCCTCTTCCACCCCTCGTCCCCCTTCCCCCTCTCCATTCTCCCCCTCCTTCCACCCCCTCCTAGCTAGACCAAAGGGTAGAGGGATGACGAGGTGGAATAGAATGAAGCCTCGTATACATTTCCCTTCTTGTCAATCAATCATCCATTTTCATTTTATTTTCATTTTTACGTTTGGCGATTAGCGTCCCTCTTGATACGCCGCGTCGGGGGGAAGGGGTGGTGCCGTGAGGGGTATGACCTGAAGAATATAACGTTTAATTAGACACTGGAGTAAGACATAGGAAGAAAATGGCTTACCTGTCTCACCTGGCTCACCTGGTTGTCTTTACGTGTTTACCTGGTGACGTGGAAATTAAATGAAGAAAAATCAATTACCTGGTTTTGTTTATGTGTGTGTTTGTTTACTTAGAAAATGAAAGAGTGTTTACCTGTGTTTGTTTACGCGTGAGTTTGTTTGATTACCTAGAAATTTAAAGAAGAAAAATGTTTACCTAGAAACTGGAATAAGGGAAAGGGGTTAATTGGTTTTATTTGTGTTTACTTAGAAATTAAAGGAAGAAAAAGGGGTTACCTGGATTTCCTAATATATGTTTGCATGTAATGATGGTCTAAGTATTTTTGTATCTTTTCCTAATTTTTGAGTGTAAGCAGTAAAGTAAATTGTGCAGTTAATGATATGCATAAATTTCAGCTCTGTATAATCAAAATTTTTCCATCCTTCTCAAAATTAACCCCTTCAGAACAATTGCTATTTTGTTTTATTTTCACATTTTGGTTCTGCCCGATTGTTGTATAGAGCATGTGGGAAAAAAATATGGCAGTGAATACATAGGAATTATCTTCATTAATATCTCAAGAAGTGACGTAACATCTTTAGAACAGTGACGTCACCTAAGAACAGTGACGTCATACTTTAACATGAGCTCGTAGTGAAGAGGTAAATTTTTTCTGACCGAGGACTGTACTTAGTTTATTTGTTTATTTATTTATTTATGTTTATTGAGGGGGGAGTGGTGTGTGTGTGTGTGTGTGTGTGTGTGTGTGTGTGTGTGTGTTTGTAAGGTGGGATGTGCAAGATGAAGACGAATGGGAGGAGGAGCACGAGGGGGGAAGGGGGTGCAGGTAGGTAGGCGGAGAATATGGAGAGGGAGGGGAAGGGGAGGCATGAGAGAGAGAGAGAGAGAGAGAGAGAGAGAGAAACATGTGAAGAGGAGAGGAAAAATAGGAGAAAGGATACGAAAAGAAAAAGAAACACATTGAAAAGAGGAGACGGAAAGAGAGAAGAAAAGAGAGGAGAGGAAGAAGAGGGTAATGAAGGATGGTTGAGGATGAGTGAGAGAAGGTGAGGAGGGGGGGGGATGAAGGGGTAATGTGTGAGTACGGGTGAGTGGGTGAGTGTACAAGGTCACCACACACACACACACACACACACACACACACACACACACACACACACACACATACCTGGTTTTGTGTTACAGTCTGAGAACAAACACCTGTCAGCTTCCCCGGCATACCTGGTGAGAGAGAGAGAGAGAGAGAGAGAGAGAGAGAGAGAGAGAGAGAGAGAGAGAGAGAGAGAGAGAGGTAATAAGTGGTAAAAAAAACTCCACTTCTTGCAGGTTTAAGTAAGTCAATCATCGCACTGAAGGGGTGAAATTTTTAGGCCATACCTCCATAGAGTCCATACACCTTCCCCACTCATTATCGGCGTCCTTCTCCCTCCCACCACACGCCACCCTCCCTCATACACCGCTGTACCTTACCTCATAAAACCAACGTGTTAATTGATCCAGGTTGACAATCCACAGGTGTACTAATTAACAGGTTCCAGGTGTGTTACTCTTAGCCCGGTTATTAGGTAAATTATCTGCTCAGGTATCTTTGGGTACGTGTGTGTGTGTGTGTGTGTGTGTGTGTGTGTGTGTGTGTGTGTGTGTGTGTGTGTGTTCTAATGAGTGTGGGTCGTTTGTTTTTGTTTTTGAGATCTGGGAGGAGTTTTGTTATTTTTTATCTGGTTCTCTCTCTCTCTCTCTCTCTCTCTCTCATATTTACCTAAATAAATCGAGTACCTTTCTTGTGTTTATTTTTATTTTGTATCTGAAACTGTGTGTGTGTGTGTGTGTGTGTGTGTGTGTGTGTGTGTGTGTGTGTGTGTGTGTGTGTGTGTGTGTGTGTATGTATCTCATCCCCTTCAGTATGCGTTCTGACTTTATTTTCTCTCTTTTTATCTGCAATATCTTTATTTTCTCCCTTTTTTACCATTGCCTCCGAATATAGGTGTGTGAGATGGAGAGGGAGGATGAGGTGGTCAGCCCTGGTGTCCCCCAAGGCGTTATTTAATATCTGTTATCTCTCTCTCTCTCTCTCTCTCTCTCTCTCTCTCTCTCGGGGTTATGTTATTTTGGTGTTATGTGTTATGTTCTGTGTTATTTTTGTGTTTTTCAGTGTGAGATTTTATTGTTATTGTTTTATATTATGGTACTGTTATTGTTCTCACGCGGTGTTATGGTGGTGGTGGTGGTGATGATGATGATGATTATGGTAGTGATGATGATGATGATGATGATTATGGTAGTTATGATGATGATGATGATGGTAGTGGTGATAGTGATGATGATGATTATGGTAGTGATGATAATGATGATGTTATGTGATGTCGGATCTGAGACAGCCTTTTGTGTTGTGTATTTTCCTTTTTAGGTTATAGATTTTTTTGTCACGGTAATCCACTGCAAATTAGTGTGTGTGTGTGTGTGTGTGTGTGTGTGTGTGTGTGTGTGTGTTTGTGATAGTTTTAACCCGTTTCTCCCTCCTCCTCCTCTCTCTCTCTCTCTCTCTCTCTCTCTCTCATGGTCACCTGGAGGGCCTCTCTCCTAGAATTGCCTCGCCATGTTACTAAGCTTATCTAGAAAAAGAATACTAGAGAGAGGCCCCTTCACGCGGTGGCACTGATGGGACTGGTCGGATC
>NC_136991.1:2362500-2370000 GCF_032717465.1 Coenobita brevimanus
CTCTCAATATCAGAACCTTCCTCCTAATTTGCTTAAGAAAACCGTCTGGGTTTCCTAACTTCAATAAATCGTCTTGTAATAGAAGAAAATACAGGAATATCAGAGAAACACATAGGGTTAATATCAATCTTATAATTATTACCCCAGAGGAAGTTGTGTGTGAGTAGTTGGGTGAAGTAATATGCTTGTGTGTGGTAATGCAAGTGGTGGTCAGGTATAGAGGAAATGCATTCTGGGTTTGGGATTTCTCTCTCTCTCTCTCTCTCTCTCTCTCTCTCACACACACACACACACACACACACACACACACACACACACACACACACACACACTGAACCGGGTTAATAACTCTCGTGTATAACCCTAGCCAGAAAAAAAAAAAAACGAGGCAAGAGAGAGAGAGAGAGAGAGAGAGAGCGCATTAATACAGGGCGTGGATTAAGTCTTCCTAACAGCCCCATGACTTCTAAGGGAAGGGTTAAAAGCCTTACTGATACCTGCCCTTATACTCCCCCCTCATCCCCACCCCCTCACCCCACCCTCACCGAAGCACTTACGAAGGGGGGAGAGGTGGGGAGGGGAGGGACAGCGGGGCATAGTAGAGTTGGGGAGAAGAACTGGAGAGGGATAAGGTGGGGAGACGTGGTGGGGAGGAGGGAGAAGAGGAAGGGCTGGGGAAGGAAAGGAGGTTTAGTACTGTAGGGATTTATCAAGGTTACATCTGGCACCTTTCGTTCCAAAAATCCACAGAAACCTAAAATAAACAAATAAATAAGTAAATAAATAAACACTAACCTGAAGCTGGTAAGAAGAAATACCAAATGCGTTCTAGGACTGAAGGGGCATCGTCTGGGGCAGGGTGAGGGTGTGGGGTGAGGTAGGGTGAGGGAGGTGGAAGAGTGAAAGGTGAGGCAAGATGAGAGATAGGAGGCAGTGAAGTAAGATGAAGGGTGAGGGAAATTGTGAGAGGTGGCATGTTGAGTAGTTATGCAGGGTGAGGCAAGGTGAGGCAGGGTAAAGGATGAGGCAGGGTGACGGGCGAAGCAGGGTGAGGCAAGGTGAGGCAGGGTAAAGGATGAGGCAGGGTGACGGGCGAAGCAGGGTGAGGGGTGATACAGGGTAAGGGGTGATACAGGGTAAGGGGTGAGGCAGGGTGAAGGGTGACGCAGGGTGAGAGGTGGCAAGTTGAGGGGTGTGGCAGAAGTAGGGATGAGGCAGGGTGAGGGGTGAGGCAGGGTGAGGGGTGAGGCAGGTTGAGGGGTGAGGCAGGGGGAAGGGTGAGGCAGGGTGAGGAGGCGCAAAAAGTTAAATGTAACCATAAACCAAACCTGTAGGAGAGAAGAATTAGGTGTTTTGAAGGTGAATTATAACATTACTCCAGTCAAGAATATTTTGAGAACAGATTAAGGTGTCCTAATTCCTTGATGTCACTGATTTTAAGAAAGTACTGAGATTATTTATACATTTGGGAAAGTATGGGAATTTGCAAGCGACAGAAGAATATGCAGTTAATTTTTTTTTATATTACTCAGAAAAAAAAAAATAGTAGTAGTAGTAGCAAAAATAATAATAATAATGATGATAATAATAATAATAATAATAATAATAATAATAATAATAATAATAATAATGAGGCTTTTAGTATATGTAGGATTTTTTTTGGCAGCCTAGAATAATGTTAAATATTTCCACTTGATTTATTTTTGTCACACCTATAAATTGATGATGATGATGATGATGATGATGATGATGATGACCTGTAAATATAATGATAGGCTTTGGCATGTACTGTATGTCACCCTTATAAAGAGAATCTAGTCCCATCTCTACCACAGCTCACACTTAAGGTTACGGAAGTCATGTGGAGCTAGGGTGAAGGGTGAGGCAGGGTGAGGGATAGGAGTGGCATAGAGGTGAAACAGGGGTGAGAGTTGAGTAGGATTGTGTAGGACAGGGTGAATGAGGCAGGGTGAGGAGTGGCATAGGTGTGAGGCAGGTTAGGGTGAGGCAGGGGTGAGTTGAGTAGGATAGAGTGAGTGAGGCCGGGTGAGGAGTGGCATAGGGGTGAGACAGGGGTAATAGGTAAGTAGGATAGGGTGAGTAGGGCAGGGTGAGGAAGAGCTAGGTATAGTTGAGATAGTGAGGCGTGGGTTAGGAGGGGGTGACTTAGGGTTAGGCAGAGTGAGACTGGGGATAGCCAGAGTGAGGCAGAGTTTAGACATGAGTTAGGTGGGGATAGGCCGGGTAAGGAATAAGCCAAGGGTTAGGTAGGGTTGAGACAAGGGACGGATGAGGCAGGGGTTAGGCAGGGTTGAAACAGGTAACGTGTGAGGCAGGGGAAGTCAAGGCAGGGTTAGGCATGAGGGTGAAGGGTAAGGCAAAGTGAGGTAGGATGAGGCAGGGTTGAAGCAGGGGTGAGGAGTAAGACAAAGTGAGGCAGGGGTGAGGCAGGGTCGCTTGGTGGTGGTGTTTGTGGCCAGTTTTTGTCCCGGCCATAATGTAGCTTGGCCAGAGGGGAAAGGGGGAGGGGAGGAGAAGGAAGAGAGGGGAGAGGAGGGGCCAGAACCGGACCAGGGGAAGGGGGGGGGGCAAGTTCCTGTGTCTCCCACCTGGCCATCTTACCTACACCTGTCCATTTTTGTTACACCTGGCCACTTCACCTACACCTGGCCACCTACCTTGGTATATTCTCCTTCAGTTTCCTTTTTCCTGTTATTTCCTTATGCCTGGTCACCTTCCTTACACCTGGGCATCTTATTTCCACCTGGGTACCATGTTTTAATTTGTTCTTTTCTTAGTCCTTCTTTCCCTAAGGTTAAAATTGCATGGATAGAGAGAATGTACGTGGAATTGAATATGTTGATCGGGGTTGATTTGTACCGCGTTCTCTACAAGTTGATTTACACTAAGCTAGATCGTCTAACACAAGCAAGAATGAAATAAGTTAAAGGGTGATCGTAGTGAAAGGCGTCAATTAGAACCACAAAAAAATATCCAGGTGGCTTCTGTTTAATGTTAGTCTCACGCGATGACGTCAGGGAGCATGATTGTGTGTGGACGCATGACTTCACTAATACGTCGTGTCTGCCCCACCGTCATTGTTGTAACCAGTTTTGCAGGAAATACATGTACACTTGCGCACACCTGGCGGAAATACGTGTACACCTGCGCATACCTGGCCTGTTATCTCGTACACCTGTCCCTGTTCACACCTGTTCTCATTTATACCCACACCTGACTCCTACCTACACCTTCCTCATAACTGTTTTGACTTACGTTATATTTGTCCTCATTACCCCTGCGCATACCTGGGCAGTTATTTCCTACACCTGTCCCTATTCACACCTGTTGTTTACACTCACACCTGACTCCTACCTACACCTTCCTCATAACTGTTTTACCCCTTATATTTGTCCTCATTACACCTGCGCACACGTGACTATTTCTTACACCTGTCCCTATTCACACCTGTTCTCATCTACACCCACACCTGACTCCAGCCTACACCTTCCTCATTAGGTTTGTCCTCATTACACCTGCGCACACGTGATTATTTCTTACACCTGTCCCTATTCACACCTGTTCTCATTTACACCTACACCTGGCTCCTACCTACACCTTCCTCATAACTGTTTTCACTACACTGTTTCTCATTATACCTGCTCACACCTGCCCCTCCAAACCCCCGTCACCCACACTTGGCGGATTCAACCCACCACCTGTTCCTGCAGATCCGTGTGTGTGCTTGGGTTCTGTTACTTGGAAGATCGGGTCAAGATCCTTGTTTTGGGATGACTTGCTTGTACCCTGGCTTTCCTTACCCTGCCTTACCTCTGCTTGCCTCGTTTTAACACTGCCTTACCCTTACCTTTCCACCCCTTACCTACCTCACCTCTCCCTGCCTCATTTTAACTCTGCCTCACCCTGACCGTGCCTCCCTGTGCCCTGCCTTACCTCTGCCTGCTTCATTTTAACTCTGCCTCACCCTTACCTTGCCTCTCCTTTTCCTGCCTCACCTCTTCCTGCCTCGTTTTAACTCTGCCTCACCCTTACCTTGCCCTCCCCTTGCCTGCCTCTCAAATCCTGCCTCACCTGTCTCATGCCTGTTCTTCCTCACTCTTTCTGCCTCACTTCTGCCCATGCCTGCCTCACCCCTTGTCTCCCTTCCTCACTCATACTCTGCCTTTTCATCCGTAATCTTCCTTCCTTCACCCTTCCTCCTCCCTTCACCCTTCCACGCACTGACCACGCACTGATCTCACTTCTAACTCTCATCTTCCTTCCTACCTTCCTCTCTCGTTTCAGCCATACCTCTCCCATATTGTGTTTTCCATCCTCCTGCCTCCTTGTTTCTCACCCCGTCTCCCCACCTTACCTCCTTCCTTTCACACTCTGTCGCCCCCTCCCTCTTCTTCCCTCACTCCATCCCTCTAACCCTGCCATTTCCCTTCGCTTCCTCCCATAATCCAATTCTCACTCCATTCCTTCCTTCATTTCTCCTCCCTACCTCCCAAACCTATCGCCTCTTCCCAATCCTTCATCCCCTCCATCATCCTCCAACCCCTTCCTCTGCCTCCCCCCCACCTGCTCCCTTCCTCCCCTTCCCTATCCTTCATCCCCCCTACCCTCTCCTTTTCCATCCCCCTCTGTAACGCCCTCCTTATCCTTCATCCTCTCCAGCCTCCCCTTCCCTCCTTCCCCTCTTCCCCCTCCCTGTCCTTCATCCCCACTTACCCTCTCCTTTTTCACCCTCCCTCCTCTACTACCCCCTCCCTATACTTCATGCTCTCCAGCCTCCCCTCCCCTTCTCTCCCCTCCCCTCCCCCACACCTTTGCTACCTGTCTTACACCTGGGAAGAAAGCCACTCGCCTCACCTGAATCACCTGGCATCGATTTCACACGCTTGTTTTGCTCTGTTGAATTATTATGTTGATTGATGTTGGTCTTGCGCTGGGTTAGGTGAGGGGAGGTGTGTGTGTGTGTGTGTGTGTGTGTGTGTGTGTGTGTGTGTGTGTGTGTGTGTGTGTGTGTGTGAGAGAGAGAGAGAGAGAGAGAGAGAGAGAGAGAGAGAGAGAGAGAGAGTAAAAGGAAGGAAGCTGACGAGACGAAAAGCCTCTGGCCCGTATTCTCGTCGGGTAAGGAAGCTCCCTAACACCTCTTCCTAAGCGATTTATTTTGCTTATTACACCCTTTATCCTCTTCTGTGTTACTGAAATCCTTGAAATATCACCAAACTGCATATTTAACGTCCAAAAGAATATTAACCAGGCATATCCAAAAATAAATCGTTAGGTAAGAGGTGTTAGGGACGAGAATAGAAGCTTTTGACTCCACCCGGTCTAGAAGAGCTGAATGTGTTGAAAGGAGGTTAGCGGCCACCTCTCTCGCCTCTTGTGTTGTGAGGACGGTTAAGTAAGCTCTCTAACACCTATTCCCGAACGATTTATTTTCCGTATTACTCCTTACTCCCTTCCTCTGTGTCATTAAAACTACTTATCACCATTTTCAGCATAAATAAAATATGAAGTCAATATCAGGCCTATATATAAAAAAAAAAATAATAAATCGCTAAGGAAAAGGTGTTAGGGAGCTTCAAAATACCGGCGATGGAGATTGAAAAACTAACCTGTTGTACTTGATGTGGAATTGACGATTTGAGGTGACACCCCCCCAAAAAAAAAAAAAAATAATAATAAAAAAAAAATGGTTTCACTAATGGAAGAATTGGGAAATTTTGCTTGTCTTGTGTAAAGTGTGTGATTGTGTTAGTTGTTTTGCCTGTTGTCTTGGTGTGGTGATGGCCTGTGCAGTAGAGGAGGAGGAGGAGGAAGAGCAGGAAGAGGAAGAGGAGGAGGAGGAGGAAGATAAAAGATATGATGATGATGATGACAATAATAATAATAATAATAATAATAATGATAATAGTAATAATAATAATGATAATAATAATAATAATAATAATAATAATAATAATACAAGACAAAGAAGAAACATAAGATAAAGAAAGAGAATAATTGGTGGTAGAATGACGACAGGGAGTCGTGAATGAGGAGGGAGAATGACAGAGAGCATGTGAAGAGCGTGTCGCCGAGATTTATGTTAGAATCAGGAGAGGGAGACCGAGGATGAGGTGTAAGAAAAACAAAGAAAACAAAGACAGTGTTTAGAGGGAAGGAGGATGTGGAGGGGAGGATGGAGAAAGACAGAGGAAGTGTGTATCTCTCTCTCTCTCTCTCTCTCTCTCTCTCTCTCTCGCTCTCTCTCTCTCTCGTTTAAAAAGAGTGAAAATAAAGAGAGCGTTAAAGATTAGAGTAAGGCCTATGGTGGTAGACTCTTGGCTACCCCACCCTCATCTACCCTACTCTCTTTCTCTTCTGTCTCTCATCTACATCCCTTTTTCTTCCTCCTCTTTCCCGTCCCTTCCTCCCTCTCCTCCTCCTCTTTCTTCTTTACCTCTCTTGTCATTTCTTCTCATCTCATTTATCTTTCCTACCCCTTCCTGTCTCCTCTTCCCTGCCTCTCCTCCTCTCCTCTTCTTTCATCTCATCTCATCTTCACCCTCCTTCTCCCTTCCTCCCCTCCTCTCCTCCCATATATTCATCTTTTGTGTTTATTCATATTTTCTCTTCTCCTCTCTTATCCTTCAACATGTAGAGTTAGATCTTGTAGTCATAGTTTTCTCTAACAAGTAGCCTCGAAAGGACCATAAGGTCTGTTGCTGTTTGCTTTCCTGTGTAATCCTGTGTAATCTTCTCAGTCTCCTCTTCTCTTCACCTCATCTTTTCTCTCTTCTCTCCTCTCCTCCCCTCCCCTCCCCTCCCCTCCCCTCCCCTCCCCTCCTCTCCTCTCCTCTCCTCTCCTCTCCTCTCCTCTCCTCTCTTCTCCTCTCCCCTCCTCTCCTCTCCTCTCCCCCCTCATTCCGCCCCAAGCTAAGGATTGTCCCCGTACGTTTATGACCCCGTGGACTGTCCCGCCCTCTCTCACTCTCTTACTTTCTCTCTTTCACACACACAGTCTTGCTCTCTTGCTCTCTCCTTTGTCTTACTTTCTCACTCTCCCTCCTTCTGACTCTCGGCCCTACTCTCTTTCACTCACTCTTTTTCTCATTCTCTCTCTTCTTCTCTCTCAGTTTTTCACACTCTTAGACCTGCTTTCTTTCGCCCGCACCACCCTTGTCAATCTCTCTCTCTCTCTCTCCTCACCTACACCATTCTGCGTCCACCACTTTCACTCACACTCTCTCTCTCTCATTTCCTCGTCACCACTCTCACTTTCTAACTCACTCTCTTTACATTTCCCTTCTTTTCTGTTGCCTCTCTCTCTTTTTCGTTTCATACTTCTTTGTCGTCTGTATATCTTTGTAACTCCATATAATCTCCCTCTCTTTCTCTGTCGTCATTCTATCAATTTGTCAATCTGTGTCTCTTCATTCGTCTGTGTCACTTTGCTTAGATCTCTCTCTCTCTAAAATGAGTCAAATCATCTGTATTAGCCTAAAT
>NC_136991.1:2372500-2380000 GCF_032717465.1 Coenobita brevimanus
GGGGGAGAGGGAGGGGGTGAAGGAGGAATAAGGAGGGAGGTAAGGGAGAGGGAGGTGTCCTGGAGGGGGTGAGGTGGGGGTAGGGGGGGAGGAGAGGGGGTGGGGGAGAAGGCCAGTGGTTATTTATTGACAGCACGAAACTGATAGGACCAGGAGCATTTGTTACCTTGACGTTCAGCCCAGGTGTGTGTGTGTGTGTGTGTGTGTGTGTGTGTGTGTGTGTGTGTGTGCTTATGTGCATGTATTTGTGTGTGCGCGTGTTTTTGTGCTTGAACGAGTATGTATGTGTGTGTGAGTGTATTTATGTGCTTGTGTGTGTGTGTGTGTGTGTGTGTGTGTGTGTGTGTGTGTGTGTGTGTGTGTGTGTGTGAGTTGAGTGCAGTAAGAAGCATGTTTAATGTGTTTTATGCCTAAAGATATGTTTGTCAATATCTTTACGTCGTTGTTTATGGCGTGAGAGGCCTGCTTGTCAATGGCCTACGAAGGTCATTGATTAGCTCACCCCTTCACTACGAGAGGCGGTAGCGAGAATAGGACAAGGATAGCAGCTTTCTCGGAGTAGTGGATAGAGTGTCAAGGAGTGTCAAGAGGTGTCAGTTTTGTGTCACTCTGTCCTTGTGTCATCCGTGCTCTTCAGGGAAACCCAGGAGAGGAGAGACAACTTTTGAGGCCGACTGTCGTGCATCCTGATCGTTTTAGTGATATTCTTTTAGCCTTAGTTGAATGTACAGGATATATCAAGAGTTTGTGCATGTTTACTTTTCCTCCTCCTCCTTCTCTTCCTCCTCCTCCTTCTCTTCCTCCTCCTCCTCCTCCTCCTCAACGCCTGTCTTTAACGAGTATAATCCCTAATCTTACCTCACCGGCTAATACCATCAAGCCAGTTCCGCCCACTCTTTTCTGCCCAATCCACCTTTTACTACACACACACACACACACACCCACCCACCCCGGACTTTGAAACCTGGCGTGATGATACCGTAGATTTTTTAATACGCCACCAGGTAAGGTATGGTTTGGTCTAATAGGTTTATTTTACGTGGCATAAACGGCTGCGTAACTCATTTTCCTTGGCGATTTACTCTCTCTCTCTCTCTCTCTTTCTTTTTCTCTCTTTATTACCTAACACTTCAGACCTTACATTATATTACACTAAAATTCAAACCCCTTTTTCTCAAACCATTCAATTAACACCTGAATATTCCTCTAATTAATAATAAAGGTAAGTCTCATCTAAGCTAATGACCCGTCTAATCGTTAAGAGCAATTACACTCCTCTAATCACCAATTCCCTTGTTTAATCTAATGTTAACAACCAATTACACTCGCCTATTTGGGTGTAGGGGGACGAGTCTAGGTTAAGATAATCCAGAAAATGTAACTAATACTACTACTACTACTACTACTTCTACTACTACAACTACTACTATTAATGCTGGTACTACTACTACTACTAATGCTACTACTACCTATTCTACTACTACTGCTACTACTACTACTGCTGCTTACTACTATTACTTCTACAACTATTATTACTACTACTACTACTACTACTACTGCCACTACCACCACTACTACTACTACTACTGCCACTACCACTACTGCTACTACTACTACTACTGCCACTACCACTACTACTACTACTACTACTACTACTTTTTTATTCTTGTTACCCTTCAGACGATTTGGCTCAGTTCAGATTTTTCAGGGGGTTATACTGTAAATCTTTAGTAATTTTTTGTGTGAGAATGTTCCTAATATGAAAAAAAAAAAAAAAAAAAAAAAAAAAATGGGATGTGTGAATGAACCGTCAAAATCCATCATCAGACTGAAGGGGTTACGATATGGGTCTCTAAAACGTGGCAAAATTATCCAGTCACTTTAGGAGAGGGAGGGGGAGGCCAAGGATGAGATGGAGGGATGGAGTAGAGAGGTATAGGAGAGAGGGGTGTGTGAGCTGGGCAGTGAAATGGCGGGGGACAGGGCGACATGGAGGTGATTTGTTTGTGGCCACCTCTCATGGGATTAAGGCGTCTGGCAATAGATAGATAGACTTTTGGGATTCGATATCAGGTTGGTGTGAACAGCAGACTCGATACTCAAAATTGAACACCATTAATTGATCTGATATTAAGAATTGAACCCTAAATGAATGCAGTAATTTTTATCCCTGGTCTGATTTAAATAGGAAGCAGTATCATGATTGTTTGGACAGGTGAGGACAGGTGTGGCTAATATGCGTAATTAAAGAGACAGGTGTGATAGGGGAGCCAGGTGTATGTATGAGCCGTGAGGCCAGGTGTGTTGAGTCAGGTGTGTGTGAGGTGACGGCAGGTGTGTAAGGAAGAGAAAGGTGTGTGTATTAGAGATAGGTCAGATATGTTTAAGGGAGTCAGGTGTGTGTGTTAAAGGTGAGGCCAGGTGTGAGTAACGTCATGGGAACCTGATTATTACAAGGGTGAGGTATATTAGGGAGAGCCAGGTGTGTGTATGGGAGGTGAGGTCCTATATATTGAGAGAGATGGGTATGTTAAAGGAAGCCAGGTGTGTTTGTATGAAAGGTGAGGCCATGTGTGTGTGTGTGTGTGTGTGTGTGTGTGTGTGTGTGTGTGTGTGTGTGTGTGTGTGTGTGTGTGAAAGGTGAGGCCAGGTGTGAGGGGCTGCCGGAGTAAGGTGAGAGGCCAGACTGCTACCCCGCGGAAGTACACCTGATGGTATGTTTAGGTGTGGTGTGGGCGGGGAGGGGTGTGGTGTTTGAGGGGGGGGGGGAGCTAAGTGTGTGGTGTGGTGAAGGTTGTGTGGTGTAGGGAGGTGTGGTATAGGGGGGCAGGATTGTGACGGAAGCGGTTGGGGAATCTAAGAGTGTCTTGGAGGGGAGAAGGGCAAAAATGTGGTGGGTGAGTGGATTTATGTATGTGTTGGGTGAGGAATGATGTGGATGGATTGGGGTGTGTGGTGTGCTGGGGTGGGGGGGGTGCTTAGAGTGGGGTAAAGTCAAGGGAAGGGTTTGTTTTATGATGTGGTGTGGGTTGTGGTATGGTTTGATGTGAGAGGGAAGGGGGTGTGATGTGGAGGGAGGGAGGAGTTATATTGTGGTGTGAGGGAAGTGTGGTGTATGTATTGGGGGGGAGGAAGCTGAGAATGTGGTGTGGTGTGGTGTGGTGAGGTATGGTGGTGGGGAGTGAGGGAGAGAGTTGGGGGAATGGGCTATATTGTGGCGTTGTGTGATGTAGTGTGGTGAGGATTGTGGTGTGGTATGCAAGTAGCGGTAGGAGTGCGGTGTAGTGGAATGATTGTACCGTGGTGTGTGGTGTGACGTGTAAGATGTGATGTGGTATGGTGTGAATGTGGTGGAGGAAGGAAGAATGTGGCTTGATGTGGCATACTGTAGGTGAGAATAGGATGTTGTATAGTGCATTATAGTGTTGTATGATTTAGTATTGTATTATATGCAGTGGAATAAAAAAAAAATAACAAGAAGAGAGGATAACTGCAATAGGCCATTTAACCCATACAAGGCAGCTGCTACAAGTGTGACTGAACTCTAGAATGAGACAAGGATAGTAGTCCAGTAGTGATGATAGCCAGGACTGCAGAAGGGAACTATCCGAATATGCTTAGGGTGCCCGTTGGAAGGGTGCAGTTAAGGGGCAGGGTGATTATATGGAGCAAGCTGTTAATGTGGGTGTGGGTATGGGGTGTGGGTATGGGGGTGTGGATATGGGGGTGTGGGTGGGGCAGTAGGGTAGTAAGTGGGAGGAAATGGGTGGGCAGAGCAGTCGTGTGTACATGGATGGATGGGTGTGTGTGTGGGTGGTCTGAGAGTGGATGGAGAAGGGTGATTTGAGAGAGAGAGAGAGAGAGAGAGAGAGAGAGAGAGAGAGAGAGAGAGCGAGCGAGCAGAGAAATTCACTAAATCAAAAAATAAAGAAGCACGAGGTAGAGGTGGAGGTAAAGGTGGAGGAAATATAGAAATTGAAGTAGTGCTGGAGATACTGATGGGGGTGGTTATCCGATGGTGGAAACTAGTGGTGGAGGTGGAGACAGGGATGGAGGTGTAGAAGATGGAGGGATGGAGATCTAGGTAGAGGTGGAGGTGGTGGGGGTAGTGATGGTGGTGTAGGTGGAGGTAGTGATGGTGATGGTGGGTGTGGAGGTAATGATGGTGATGGTGGAGGTGGACGTAGTGATGGTGGTGGTGGAGGTAGGCAGGTGAACGGTCAGGTGAGAGCGTTAATTGGTGGAGACTAGATTAATGTGCACCCCCCCCCACACACACACACGAGAGAGAGAGAGAGAGAGAGAGAGAGAGAGAGAACCACAAAAACCAGGCATTCTTTTATCTATCAATCTATCTATCTCCCTCCACTTTGATCTTACCTGGCGCTAATCAGGGGGTAACTAAAGAGAAAATACCTCCACGCGACCCTCCTTATCTACCCTCCCCCCCCTCCACCTCACAGACCTCCCCTCCACCCCCCGGCCACCTAATCCTCCACTTTATCTGGGCCTAATTCCACCCTAATTCACCCTCTTCCACCATGTCTGTGCTTAATTCTACCTTAATCCTCTTCATTCCACCCTAATCCACTCCCTTCCACCATATATGTGCTTAATTCCACCCCAACCCACTTCATTCCACCCTAATCCACCCTCTTCCACCCTGTCTGTGCTTAATTCCACCTTAATCCACTCTCTTCCCCCCCTAATCCACTCTCTTCCACCTTCTCTGTGCTGAATTCCACCCTTGTCCTTCTCGTACTCCCTAGCACCCTTTCTTTAGCGATTTATTTTTGGATATGGTTGGTTAATATCAGTTTGTATGTTGTTAATGCTGGAGAGAGAGAGAGAGAGAGAGAGAGAGAGAGAGAGAGAGAGAGAGAGAGAGAGAGAGAGAGAGAGAATTGGTATTGGAGTTATGTAGATGACACAGAAAAGGATAGTAAGGAGTAATATGAAAATGAATCGCATGGGAAGAGATGTTAGGGGAGAGAGAGAGAGAGAGAGAGAGAGTAGAATACAGCTTTAGTTATAATCTTTTAACTACGAAAATTACAGGATGAGGCAGGGTGTTGAGGGTGAGGCAGGGTGTTGAGGGTGAGGCAGGGTGTTAGGGTGAGCAGGGTGTTAAGGGTGAGGCAGGGTGTTAGGTTGAGGCAGGGTGTTGAGGGTGAGGCAGGGTGTTAAGGGTGAGGCAAGGTGTTAGGGTGAGGCAGGGTGTTGAGGGTGAGGCAAGGTGTTAAGGGTGAGGCAGGGTGTTAAAGGTGAGGCAGGGTGTTGAGGGTGAGGCAGGGTGTTAGGGTGAGGCAGGGTGTTAAGGGTGAGGCAGGGTGTTAGGGTGAGGCAGGGTGTTGAGGGTGAGGCAGGGTGTTGAGGGTGAGGCAGGGAGTTAAGGGTGAGGCAGGGTGTTAGGGTGAGGCAGGGTGTTGAGGGTGAGGCAGGGTGTTGAGGGTGAGGCAGGGTGTTAAAGGTGAGGCAGGGTGTTAAGGGTGAGGCAGTGTGTTAGGGTGTTGAGAGTGAGGCAGGGTGTTAAGGGTGAGGCAGGGTGTTAAGGGTGAGGCAGTGTGTTAGGGTGTTGAGAGTGAGGCAGGGTGTTAAGGGTGAGGCAGTGTGTTAGGGTGTTGAGAGTGAGGCAGGGTGTTAAGGGTGAGGCAGGGTGTTAGGGTGTTGAGGGTGAGGAAGGGTGTTAAGGGTGAGGCAGGGTGTTAGGGTGAGGCAGGGTGTTAGGGTGAGGCAGGGTGTTAGGGTGAGGCAGGGTGTTAGGGTGAGGTAGGGTGTTGAGGGTGAGGCAGGGTGTTGAGGATGAGGCAGGGTGTTAAGCGTGAGGCAGGGTGTTAAGAGTGAGGCAGGGTGATAGGGTGAGGCAGGGTGTTAGGGTGAGGCAGGGTTTAGGGTGAGGCAGTGAACGGAAGGCGCCTTAGGCAGGGAACACACCTGGATCTTCACCCGTTTGACCACCTCCCTCCCCCTCCTCTTCCTCCTCCTCCTCCTCCTCCTCCTCCTCCTCCTCCTCTTCCTCCTCCTCCTCCTTACTACTTTTTCACTTTGTTCATGTTCTTGTTCTCTCACCTTTTCTTTCAACTTCCTTCCTTCCTTCCTTCCTTCCCTCCTTCCTTCCTTTCTTCCTCTTTCCTTCCTTCCTTCCTCCTTCCTTTCTTCCTTCCTTCCTTCCTTCCTTCCTTCATGCTTTTCTTCCCCTTTCATTCTTCCTCCCTTCGTTCCTTCCATGTTTTCTTCCTTCCTTCATCCACTCGTCCACTCGCCACATCTCCACCCTTCCTGCCTTTCTTCCTTGCTCCTTCCCTCCTCCACAGTATCTCTCACAGTCTCCCTCCACCCTCCACCCTGCTATACTCCACCCCTCCACCCTGTCTTCTCCACCTCACCCACCCTTTTTCTTCCACCCCGTCCACCCATGTGTACATTTTCTTCCTCCTTCCGTGTTTATTTTCTTTTAAGCGTATTTCCTTGTTTATTTGCTTGTTTTCCTCCCTCCCTCCTCTTCCGGGTTTCCTTTCTTCCTCCCTTCCACTTTACCTTCCTTCCTCCCTTCCATCCTTTTCCTTCCTTCCTTCCTTCCATTCTTTTCTATCTTTCCTCTTGCCTTCCTTTTTTCCCTTCCGTACACCCACCCAACTCCCCGTCCACCCTTACCTTCATCTACCTTGCTCTGTCCTACGCATTTCCCTCCCCTCCCTTCCCCTCCCCTCCCCTCCCCTCCCCTCCTCTCCCCTCCCCTCCCCTCCCCTCCCCTCACAGTTCATTCTTACGTTTCAACTCCACCCCCCCTTCTCCCCATTTACACACCTCCCCACCCCATCTCCCCCCTCCCCTCTTTTCCCCCCCACCCCACCGGCTCCCCCCTCCTCTTTTCTCACACCTCTTCCCTCCATTCCTCTCTCTCTCTCTCTCTCTCTCTCTCTCCCTCCTTTTTTCCCATTCTTCCTCTCTCTCTCTCTTCCTCTCCCTCTCTCTTCTTCCCACTCTCTCTTCCTCTCCCCTCTCTTCTTCCCTATCTCTCGTCCTCTCCCCCTCTCTTCTCCCCACTCTCTTTGCCCTCTTCCCTCCCTTACCCACCCACCCACCCCACCTTCTTTCCTCCCTTCTTTGTATCTCTTTGAGCCTTCCTCCCTTCCTCTTCTCCTGTCCCCCTCTCTCTCTTCTCCTCCCTCCCTCACTCACTCTCTTCTTCCCTCCTTCTTGTCTTCTCCCTCTCTCTCTCTCTCTTCTCTCCTCCTCTCTCTTCTTCCCTCCCCCTTGTCTTCTCCTCCCCCTTCTTACCAATTACCCTCCCCATCCTCTACCAGACCCATTTTTTTTTTTTTTACAATAATTTTTCTATACTGCGTGATATTCCTACTCATTTTTTCCTGCCGGCATCTGGAGGGACTGGTGGGTGGGGGATGTTGTTGTTTGCCGTCTGTTAGTCGTAAATAAGACTTGTGTGAAGGTATGTGACGCCATCTGTTGCGCGGAGTAGTGCTGGTCCTCAGAAAATGG
>NC_136991.1:2385000-2390000 GCF_032717465.1 Coenobita brevimanus
GGGGGGAGAGGGAAGGGAAGAAGAATGGGGAGAGGAGAGGGAGGGGGGAGAGGGAAGGGAAGAAGAATGGGGAGAGGGGAGGAGGAGAGTGTGGAGAGAAGGGAAGGAGAGAGGAGAGGAGGAAAGGGAAGGCAAGAAGAAAGAGGGAGAGGAGAGAAGAATGATGTGGAGGAAAGGGAAGAAGTGGAGAGAGGGGGAGAGGGAAAGTAAGAAGAAAAGGGGAGCGGAGGAGGAGGAGAATATGGAGGGAAGAAGAAAGGGAGAGAGGAGGAGGGGAATATGGAGGGATGGGAATACTAGAGGAGAAGGGAGAGGGCGTGGGAAGCGGGAGAAAAAGGGTAGGAATTTAATCAAGAATGGGGAGATGGGAGAGGTAAGAGGGAGAAGAGAAGTGGGAAGGGGAGAGAAGGTAGGGAAGAAGTTGGAGAGAAGAGAGGGGGAGGTGGAAAAAATTTACGGGAAGGGGGGGAGACCAGAGGAAGGAGGGAAGAAGAATTGGGGAGGATGTGAGAAGAATGCGGATGGGGAGAGGAGGAGGTGAGGGGAAGAAGGAAGAGTTTTAGGAAAGAGACTTGAGAAGGGAAGAGGAGACGGAAGGATAAGGAAGTGTGGAAAAGTATGAAGCGTGTGAGTTGTGGAGGAGGAGGAGGAAGAAGAGGGGAAGATAAATATGAGGGGAACGGAAAGGGAAATAAGAAGGGAAGAAGAGGAGGAGGAGGAGGGGAAGAGAAGAGGAGGGGTAGGAGGGGAAGGGGAGAAGAGGGGGAGGGAGAGGCGAATACTTCTAATATCCGTGAAATTGAAGGTCTTGTTTAGGTGTGGTCATGTGGTGGTGTGGTATGTGGTAGCGTGGGTGTGGT
Source organism: Coenobita brevimanus (assembly GCF_032717465.1). Classification (NCBI taxonomy): domain Eukaryota; kingdom Metazoa; phylum Arthropoda; class Malacostraca; order Decapoda; family Coenobitidae; genus Coenobita; species Coenobita brevimanus. The sequence goes on from NC_136991.1 coordinate 2,385,861, forward strand.
GGTGTGGTATGTGGTAGCGTGGGTGTGGTGGTGTGGTATGTGGTAGCGTGGGTGTAGTGGTGTGGTATGTGGTAGCGTGGGTGTGGTGGTGTGGTATGTGGTAGCGTGGGTGTGGTGGTGTGGTATGTGGTAGCGTGGGTGTGGTAGTGTGGATGTCGTAGTGTGGGTGTGGTGGTGTGGTAAGGTGTACTGTGGATGTGGTAGTGTGGAAAGGTGGAACAGGGTAACCGGTTTGGTTTATATCTGTCTTACATATGCAAACCATCCCATTAACTCAGCCAGTATACAGTAGCTAGGGAATACTGTGTGTGTGTGTGTGTGTGTGTGTGTGTGTGTGTGTGTAAGGTCTGTGTGAACGTGTATGTGCGGATGTGTGTTGTGTGTGTATTTTCAAGATGCTTTTTATTTTTATTTTGTGAGTTGTATAAATAATTGTATATTTACGATAGGCAGCAAATAAATTAACCTTTTTTTGTATTTGTTTTGCTGTTTGTATTTGTGAAGTACATAGGCCCGTGTGGATTGTGGGCCTGGGAGTTATGTGTGTAATTTTATGTGTATTGTGTATGTGTATTCCTGTGTATTGTGTATGTGTATCCCTGTGTATTGTGTGTATGTATTCCAGTGTATTGTGTATGTGTATTCCTGTGTATTGTGTATGTGTATTCCTTTGTATTGTGTATGTATTCTTGTGTATTGTGTATGTATTCCTGTGTATTGTGTATGTATTCCTGTGTATTGTGTATGTGTATTCCTGTGTATTGTGTGTGTGTAAATTATGCATGTTGTGGTGGTGGAGAGGGACGCCTTCACGTGGTGGCACTGATATAATTGAGCGGGTGACTGCCTGGTTACACAAACATCCCTCAGCTCCCTGTCTTCCGAAAAAGAGGATGGTGGACTGCAGGAGGAGGAGGAGGTGGAGGAAGAAGGAGAAGAAGCGGGAGAAGAAGAGAAGGGGAGGGAACTTCAGCCTGCAGTCCACTGGGTTCACGTTCAGATGAGGCGGGGTACAGCAACAAATATGCATGTTATGAGTGTTCTTTCGTGAGTTGTGTTGGGTGAGGCATGTGAGTTGAGAGTAGTGTGATTTGCAAGTGTTGTGAGTGAGTGTTGTGAGTCAGTGTTGTGAGTTGAGATTAGTGTGATATATGAGTTGTGAGTGAGTGTTGTGAGCTGAGAATACTGGAGTGTGATTTATGAGTTGGGAGAGTGTTGTGAGTTGAGAATGGTGTAATTTATTAGTGTTGTGAGTTGAGAATGGTGTAATTTATGAGTGTTGTGAGTTGAGATTAGTGTAATTTGTGGGTGTTGTGAGTTGTGATCTTACGTAAGGATTATAATGAGCGTCTAAGAATATCCGAGACAGACTAGCTGGCGACTTTGTGAGATGTACCCCCCCCTTTATCCCTCCACCCCCCTCCCCTTCCCTCTTTCCTCCTCTCTCTTCCTCCATCCTTCCTCCCCCCTCACTTCCCCCATCTTCCTCCCCCTTCTCATCCTTCATCTTTCCTCTTCTCCATCCCTCCTCCCCCCTTTCCTCCATTCCTCCATATCCCTTCCCCCCCATCCCTCCCTCCCTCCCTTCATTCTCCCCCTGTTGCTCATTCTCCAGTTTCCTCCCTTCCATCTCCCTTTTCTCCCCCCCTCCCCTCCTGTTTTCATTTCGCCCTCCCTCCATTTTTCTCTCCAGTGCCCCTTCCTCTTCTCCCTGCCCCCCCTCTTCTCCCCTCCCTCTCTCTTTTGGTTGTCCACTCCCCCAATTTTCCTCGCTCTCAAATGCCACTCCTCTCCCCCTTCCCTCTCGCATGGTACCTCTCCCCACGAGCCCCCTCTCTCCCCTTTGCCTCTCTTTCTCTTCCCCCTGTTCCCCCTCACCTTCCCCTCCCTTTCCCCCCTTCCCGCCTGGCATGTGGGGGTTGGGGGGATCTACCTGGCACTGCGACCGGGTATGACGTCACAGTGCCACCCCTTTCCCCCCCACTCCCTCCGATGCCAGCTGCTCGCGCGTGACTGGCGCTCCCTCACCCCACCCAAGTCTCCCCTCCCCCTTCCTCCCCTCCCCCTCCCCTCCCCCTTTCTCCCCTCCCCTCCCCCTTCCTCCCCTCCCCTCCCCCTTCCTCCCCTCCCAGCTGGCTACACAGAGGACCATCAGACACCGACTCGCAATACCCTTCCTGTTTTTCTCTTTCTTTTCTTCCATTCTCTCTCTCTCTCTCTCTCGTGTAATTAGTGTTCCCCAATCATATACCCTCATTATAGGTCAGTATTCCTGCTAAACACACACACACACACACACACACACACACACACACACACACACACACACACACACACACAACCCCTCCCTCAAAACGGCCTTGTAGTAATCCCATCCTGGCGTATACATTTTAGTTGGGTAAATGCTGTTCCTCGAGTATTTGTGAATCGTGGACTAAATTATTTGACGTGAGGGGAGGCTGTGTTGTGGCATCGCTCATTGTGGGAGAGAGACTTGTGGTATACTGTTTTTTTTTTTTTTATGTGAAGTTTTGTCTTTGGTTTCTTTCCTCTTCATGTCTCCTCTCTCCCCTCCACATCCCCTCCTTTCCCCCTCTTCCTGTTCCTTACTCCCTCCTTCCCTTCCTGTCCTTCTCTCTCCCTTCCTCTGTATCCTCCTCCTCGGTATTTCCTCCCCTCTTATATCCTTTCCTCTTCCCCCCCCTCACTTCCTCCTCCCCCTCCTCAGTCCTGTCTTTCTCATTGTCCTCTCCCTCCTCCTCTTCCCCATCCTCTACTCTTTTTCTTCCCTGTCTCTTCCTTTCTCTCATCCCCTTCCATTCCCCCATACCCTTCCCTTCCGGCGCCGTCGTCCCTTTCCCTCCCCCTCCCCCTCTCAGTCCCCTTCCCGTGTCCCTGCGTCTGTGCCTTCTCTTTCCCTTCCCTTCTCTTCCCTTCCCATGCCTTCCCTTCCCTTCCCTTCCCTTCTCTTCTCTTCCCTTCCCTTCCCATGCCTTCCCCTCCCTTCCCTTCCCTTCCCTTCCCTTCTCTTCTCTTCCCTTCCCTTCCCTTCCCTTCCCTTCCCTTCCCTTCCCTTCTCTTCCCTTCCCTTCCCTTCCCTTCCCTTCTCTTCCCTTCCCTTCCCTTCCCTTCTCTTCCCTTCCCTTCCCTTCCCTTCCCTTCCCTTCTCTTCCCTTCCCTTCCCTTCCCTTCCCTTCCCTTCCCTTCCCCTTCTTTGTCGTTCACCCTTGTTTAGCAGCTTCCCCTTTGCACCAGCCTCCCCCCTCCCCCCTCACACACACACACACACACACACACACACACACACACACACACACACACACACACACACACACACACACACACACACACACACACATTCGTTCCCCTTTCAGCTGCCATTGTTAGGCCAGGTGGGCAAGGTGAGATCAAGATGGAATTAGTGACGCAGGTGAGCTAAGACGCCTGGTTTGGTTAGATCAGATTATATTTGGTACGAGTAAATTAAGGATTGCTTCCACAGTTTATTTTCCCCCCTCCCACCCCACCCTATCCCCTTCCCCCTCCTTCCCCACCCTACCCCCTTTCCCCTCCCTTCTCACCCTTCCTCCTCACCTTCCCCCTCCCTCCCCAGCCTTCCTCCCTCATTCCGCATCCCATATACCAGACAGCCACGAAAGGACCTGTTGCTGTTTGCTTTCCTTTATATCCCTTTATATATTGTACGCTGGTTCAGTTTCCCCTCCCCACCCTTCTTCCTTTTCCCCTTTCCCCTTCCCTTTCCTTCCCGTTCCCTTTCCTCTTCCCTCCCCTTTCCTTTCCTCTTCCTCCCCCTTCCCATTCCTCTTCCTCCCCCTTCCCTTTCCTCTTCCTCCCCCTTCTCTCTCTCCTTTCCCGTCCCTTTCCTCTTCCCCTCCCCGCTTCCTCCCCAACCTTCCCCTCCCCCCTTCCCCTCCCCTTTCCCTCCTTTCCCTTCCCCCCTTCCCCTCCCCTCTCCCTCCTTTCCCTTCCCCCCTTCTGCTACCCTTCCAACCCCCTCTCTATCAGACACTCACCCTCTTTGCCTCATTAAATTCATAGATAGATAGATAGATAGATCGGTAGTTAGATAGATAAATAGATCTTACTGAAGACTATAAGGCGGCCTCTCAATACTCTTTT
>NC_136991.1:2395000-2412500 GCF_032717465.1 Coenobita brevimanus
CGTGGGTGAGACGTGGAAGGGGTCAGGCGAGGAGCTGCTGACTGCCTACCAGTGTCTTCTGCAGGAGGTGGAGCAGAGAGACGGCCCCGAGTCTGACCATACCACGACTCTGGGAAGGTGGACCTCGGAGGAGCTGTTGGAGTCTTGTCAGGCCCTGCTAGATGATGCTTGTGAGGCGGGGAGGGGGCCCAGGGAACGTGCCCTTAGGAGGAGTACTTACACGTCTCTCAGCCCTACTTACACCCCTGTCAGACCTACTTACACCCCTGTCAGCCCTCCTTGTACCCCTTTCAAGACTACATCTGCCCCAGCCAGACTCATACACACCCCTGCTGTTCACACCCTTACCACACGTACACCTGCCACACTTACACAACTGCCTGTCACACTCAACCCTACACTATTTGATACCTCTCACTCCCAGGAGACACACACCCCTGCCACACCCACAAGTAGCCCTGCCGGGACCACACTTATCCCTGCCACATCTACACACCTCGTCAAGCTAAGTCCTTCCTCAGTATATGATATGTCTAACACACCTACGACACACATCCCTGCCAGACCCATATGCACCCCTGCTAAGCCTATACACACCCCTGCTAGGCCTACACCTAGCCCTTTCATGCCTGCATACACCTTTATAAGATCTGTTCATACCCCTGCCAGACGCACACACACCCCTGGCACATCCTCTGGCACACAAACACTTAACACACACACGCAAGCCATTTCGGTACCACACTGCATCATACCTCGTTCCACCACACCACTTCCCTCATCAGCGCCACACTATACCATTGGAGCGACACACACTCTCACACCACGAAACACCACACCACAGAACACCACATCACACACGATCACATCACGAAACATAACACCACGCATCACCTCACTACGAAACATCACACCACACACCACCTCATTACAAAACACTACACTTCACACCGCCACACCACATTGCCTTACTCTGCACATCACCACATCACAGAGCATTGCAGTACGCACCACCACACCACAAAGCACCATCACACACACTTCTGTACCACACAAAATCACACCACAAAACTTCAAACCACACATCACCACACCACACACCACCACAACACAAAGCATTAAATCACTCACCACAATACAGATCACCAAACCACACACCCCATCACAGAAAACCACAGCACACAGCACCACAGCAGAAACCAGCACAGCATACAGCACCACAGTAGAAACCAGCACAACACAGAGCACCACAAAAGAAACCAGCACAGCGCACCACACACCACAAAACACCATAACACAGAGCACCACACTTCCGAGATCAGAGGGCCTATTAACTTCGACCACGCCCTCGACGACGAGCACCTGTCACCAAGATAGTGTCCACCTGCCACAACACTCATTAGCCCCACCACCACCACAGCTACCACCGTCACGACCATTACCACCATCAGCACGACCATTACCGCCACTACCACCACCACCACCGTCACGACCATTACCACCATCAGCACGACCATTACCACCACCTCCACCACCACGACAGCTACCACCGTCACGACCATTAGCACCATCAGCACGACCATTACCACCACCACCACCACCACCACCACCACCACCACCACCACCACCACACCCTCCACCGCCACCACCACCACCACAGCTACCACCGTCACGACCATTAGCACTTTCAGCACGACCATTACCACCACCACCACCACCACCCCCTCCACCACCACCACCACCACCACCACCACCACCACCACCACCACCACCACCACCACCAATTTCGATGTCAATTCCACATTCATATTCTTGCCCTCATCCACACCCACAGCCACGTCACACACCGTATAGCTCCCAGCAACAGTCATACCCACACCCTCACCCACACTTACACCCTGGGCCACACCCACACACGCATCGTCAGTCACACTCACACCTACATTCTCATCCACACCCACACCCACATCCTCAACCACACCCACACCCACATCCTCAACCACACCCACATTCTGAACCACACCCACGCCCACATCCTCAACCACACCCACAGTCACATCCTCAACCACACCCACACCCACATCCTCAACCACACCCACAATCGCATCCACACCCACGCCCACACCCACAGAGCAGTAGCCAGCCCTCTGTTGAACTCAAGTCAAGACCTGAAGCCGACACATTGCCTTGTTCAACGACCCCTCAGGTGAACAAGGCGACGAAGAGAAAATTGCCTTCGGAATTTATTGACTGTGAGGCTGCGTTGCTAACAAAGATTCGCCCCAGCACCCAGACCTTCCACACGGGTTGCAGGGTGAAGAAGAGTCAGAGCATCGAGTCAGCAGCAGAAGTGGGTGATAGCGTAGTGGAGAGGCCGCAGAAAGCTAAGAGGAATGATTTTTTACTCAGCACTGCGGCATCGGAGTCAGCAGAGAGTCAGTACCCAGACAGGCTAAACCAGAGTCAGTCAGTCGAATTAGCAGCAAAACCGAATGATAGTGCAGTGGAGAGACTGAAGAAAAATGTGAGTATTGATATGTCACTCAGCACTCCATCCTCCAAATCAGTAGAGAGTCAGCGCACAGACAGGCAGAGTCGAAATGAACGTTGTCAGCGTGCGTCATCCAGCCCCGCACCTCAAGACTCCACCTGCCAGGTTATTAAAAACATCGCCGTGACACAGCCTCCTGACGTCACAGCCCCTGATGCACGGGCTCAAAGTCGCATACTCCTGTCGTCTCAGCGTGGTGGGGGTTCAGTTTTGAGCCTCAGTCGCGCCTGTGGGTTCACTTCACGCCCTGCCTCGGCCTCCTCTCTCCTCTTAACAGCTGATGCCCTGCCAAGATATAGGGACGTGTGTGGTAACCTTAGCCGGGGTGTGTGTGTCCAGCCCTACCCACGCCATACCCACCTTGGCCCTCCATCTTCCACTCTTCCTACCTCCACTCCTTCCTCCTCTCATACTGGTCTTCCTGCCACCCTTCCTACCAACCCTCCAGCCTTCCATCATACTTCTGCTGCCTCTCGTCATAGTCGCCTCCCTACCTCTCCTATCTCCCCTCATACTTTCACTACCACCTCCCCTTGTCCTACCTCCTCTCCTCCTGTCTCCCCTGCCCTCCCTCTTACCTCGTCTCCCACAGCCTCCCTTGACTCACGTAACCCCGTAAATGTTGACCACGGCGTTAGTGTTGAAAATAAGGCTTGCTTGGCGCCCCGTAGAAAAGTCAGCTATGAAATTAGTGATTCTTGTGACGGGCATGATGATGATGGGAAGAAAACAGGACCAGTAGAGGACCTAGGTACTCCCCTCTCCTCCTGGACCCCCTACGGAAAAATGAGTGGTGAAAAGAGAGGTGAAATTAGTACTGGTTGTGGTGGTGATGAAATTAGTTCTGGTTGTGGTGGACATGGTGGTGAAAATGCAACAGGGGCGGCGGACAGGACCCCTCTCTCCTCCCTCAGTAGCTCGTCATGCTCCAGCCTCGATCACCTGGTGCCGGATGGAGGCGCCCTTTTTTCAGACAGTGAAGATGGCTCCTTCTTTAGCCTCGATGCCACTCCGTCAGATGGCTATGAATACTGGAGCCTCGGAACCTCCAGCTGTTCAGTTGAGGTGGAAGTCGCAGAAGGAGAGACAGCTGCAGACGAAGAGGGAGCTGCGGAAGGTAAGACAGCTGTAGAAGAGGCAGCTGCAGAAGGAGAGAGAGCTACAGACGAGGAGGCAGCCACAGACGAAGGCACAGCTGTAGGGGGCGAGGGAATCACAGCTGACAAGGCCACCACAGACGATGAGACAGCTACGGACAATGAGACAACCGCGGATGAAGGGACAACGACGGACGACGATGGGGATCTGAGCGTAGGACACTTCCCGCCCCTTGAGGACATGTGGCAGTGGAATCCGTCGTATGCAGAAGGCGGTGGCAGGGCGGGTGAGGACATTGCTATAAGGGTGGGTGATGGCGGCAGGGGTGTGACGTCCCTCCAGGTAGCATTGGCGACAGGGGGACGTGTTATGGGGCCGTGCCAGCAGCCGGGGCCACCACAGGATCTGACTCACCCCCTGTTTATAAGCCCAGAACATGACCTCCTGGAGAATGACGATGTAACCACAAAATTAGCAGAAAGCACGACAGAACCCTCAGAAAATAATAATATGAACGTAGAATTAGCAGAAGGCATTACAGAACACCAAGAAAATAATGACATAAACGCAGAATTAACAGAAGGCATTACAAAACTCCCAGAAAGTATTGATATGAACGCAGAATTAAGAGAAAACACAACAGAGCTCCCAGAAAAGAATGACAGCCTCCTCACAGACTCGGGAGTAAATGCAACAGGAAAGGTGGAGAGGAATCAGAAAGAGCCGTGTTTAGGTCCGGAAAAGACTACTGACGTGCCCCCAGAACCAACATTAAGTGCAACAGAAAGACTGGAATGTAGTCAGGAAGGAGCACCAGAATCATCAGTAGAGACAACAGGACTCTCGGGTACCAGTCAAGAAAAGCCGTATTTAACCTGCGTATCGCCTGGCATCTACACTTACCGCAAAAAAACCATCACCACATCTGCCCCACACGTCGACAAAACCACAGAAAATACCTTAACCGCGTCTTTCCCTAGCCAGCGTGTTCAGACGGTAGGCACAGCAGAAGTATCGGAAAGTTTTAAAGAAAGATCAGGTTTAATTTGTGTGTCACCTGGTATCTACACTCACAGAAAAACCAGCATCACCCCACCTCCTACCCACGTCCCTAAACCCACAGAAAATTCCCTAACCAAACCTGAAAGTGAAGTCAAATTACCTGTTCAACTCTCAGTAACCACAGAAAGTTCCCTAACCGAGCCTTCCCCCAAAAGTCAAGAGGGAGTGGAGTTACCTGGCCGGCCTGACCCCCCCGCGGTATCTGGCAGTAGCACCGTGGATAAGAGGGAGTTGGTGGTGGTGAGGGGAGAGGGGAGTGCCACCATCCGCGCGTCACCTCCGCTAGTGCCCAGTGAACCGTGCCACAGAGTCCAAGTGCCACGTCCCTCTGCCCTGCCCACATCTCTCAGTCACTCGCAGGACCCACCTCAGGAACCTCACCCTCGAGATTCTCACCCTCCTGAACCTCGTCCTCGAGAAACTCACTCTCCAGAACCTCAGTCTCAGAAACCTCACCCTCCTGAACCTCATCCTCGAGAAACTCACTCTCAGGAGCCTCACCCTCTAGAGCCATACTGTCAGCAGCATCACTCTCCAGACCCTTACCTTCGCGAATCTCACCCTCAAGAAACTCATCCTCGAAAGCAGCCCACTCTAAATCTTCACCCTCAAGACTCACACGCTCAGAAAACTCACCCGTCGTTACCCCAGGACTCCCCTACACCAGGGTGCGTCACAAGCAGGGGTGTTTCAATGGAGGTGGCGAGACAGGACTCCAGGGACGAAAATCCAGTTAAAATACAGCATTCCAAACACGGTGATGCAAGACAAACAGCCCTGGTCATCGTAGAAGCGTCGGAAACAGGAGCCCGGGTTGAGGGACACGTGGATGAGAGGAGGTCATTATGTAGCGATGTTCAGGTACTCTCATCCCAAGATCAATTAACGAAAGACATGCCTACACATCAGTACCAAGAAGACGTCCAAAATATCCCCACCACTTCCCAGAACAAGACTGACAAAGAGCCTGGTGGTAGTGGTTGTGGTGGTGACGATATTAGTGTGGTGGATGAGGCAGCGTCGTGTGAGAGTCGAGATGGAAGCTCTGGCAAAGGTGAAGTGGCCAGTGACATGACAAGCTGTGACGGTGATGTGACCCGGCGTGACGGTGACACGATAACAGAGGGACGGTGGCCTCCTGAGAGTGTGGGATCGAGTGGAGTGGCCAGTGACGGTGTAATCTGTGGCAGTGAGATGAGTGGAGGTGACAGTGAAGTGATAACGGAGAAGCAGAGGCCTTTTAGGAGTGAGTCAGTGTGTGGGAGTGTGCCATCATCGCTCAGACACACCCCACGGAAATGTTCTTTGTTTATCGAGTCTGTGGATACACCAGGAGAAGATCATTCTGTGGACTCTGTGGGTGCACGAACACTAGAATATTCTGAGTCTGTGAGAGCACCAGGACAAGGGGACATATCACCTCTTGCACCGAACCAAGAGAAGTCTGAGGCTGTAAATGCATCAAAACAAGGGCATCGTGAGTCTCTAAGTGCACCAGAACGCAAGCATTCCCAGTCTGTAAGTGCATCACACCAGGAACATTTAGAGCCCAGGAAAGCACCAAGACTAAGGGATTTATCACCAGGGCAAGAGGATTTATCACCAGGACAAGAGGATTTATCACCAGGACAAAGGGATTTATCACCAGGACAAGAGGATTTATCACCTGTTGCAATCCCGCCCTACGCCCCCTCAGTCTCACCCTCACCCAGCAGCCAAGTTGATCACACTCCCAGCACACACCAAACTGACCTCCTTCTCTCGTCTCCCCATACGCCATCCACCCTGCCTCACGAGTTCCCCTCTTCTCCCCTCTCTCACACCTCCCCTCCCCTCTCCCAGCCCACTCCCACCCTTTCTCGCCCCTCTCCTTCCCTCTCCCACACCTCTCCTCCCCTCTCACAACCCTCTCCCTCCCTTTCCCACCGCTCTCCTTCCCCCTCCCACACCTCCCCTTCCGTCTCCAACTCCTCTTCTTCCCTCTCCCACTTCTTATCTCCCCTCACCCAACCCTCTCCTTCCTTCGCCCAACCCTCTTCTCCCCTCCCTGCCAACGAGCTCCCTTCATCTCACATCCTCTCACCTAATCAGTCCCTCACGCACCCCTCTTCAACCAGCAGCCTTCCCCTCACTCACTCTTCATTCTCCCTGCCACACCCCTATCCCTCTTCCCCTCCTGTGCCTAACCTACCGCTCCCTCACCCCCCACCCACCACTGTCCCCTCTCGCCTCTCCCCTACCTTTCCTCACCCCTCTATCCCATCCCTTCCTCTTCCCTCCGTTACCTCTCCTCACCCCTCTACCCCAGCCCTTCCCCACCCCTCACCTCTCCAGCCCCTGTCCAACCCCACATCACCCTTCAGTCCATCACACCCAGCCCACCCCACACCTCCCCTCCCTCACCCTTCATCTCCACCTCCCCTTCTCCCATCTCCCCTCCCCTCACGTCTCGAACATCTGCCCTTGCTATCATCAGAAACAGAAACAGCAAGGTCGGATCCCCAGTGCCTTGTGGGGCGGATTTTCGACCCTATGACATCTCAGCCTCTAAGGTCGAAATCCCAGGGCCTTGAGGAGCGGATTTTCGACTCTACGACTCCCCAACCTCCCCTCCGTTTATCCACAGAGGCAAGAGAGTGCTATTTCTCGACTTCCTCTGCTCCTCAACATACCAATCTGCCTAAAACATTCCTTGGCGATGATGAAGTTGAATCGCGAGTTGGTGGCGGAGTGGACGAGAGGAAAAAGGGTGATGATGGTGATAGGGGTGATGGTGATGGTGATAGAGGTGATGATGAATTGAAGATATATGAAGAAGGTGATAGGAGGAGGGCTTTAGGTGATAGTGAGACAGATGGTGATGGCAAGAGAAAGGAAGAAGGTGGAGAAGTTGATAGTAAGAGTATTGATGGTGATGCTGAGACAGATGCTGAAAATAAAACTGAAAGTGATCGTAAAAAAAATGAAGAAGGTGACAGTGGAAGAGATGAAGGAGTTAGTATGAAAATTGAAAGTGAATGGTTGAGAATTGAAGGCAGTACTGGTGGATTTGAAAATGACTGTGTGCGAAATGAAAGTGAAAGGAAACGAATGAGTGGTGATGGTGAGAGCGATATAAATGACGGTGATACGGCGAATATGAATACACCATCCCACCATGCACACGAAAGCGATGAAAATGAAGATGATAGTGAGATAAGCGATAGTGTCGATGGTGGGAAGGGTGGCTGTGGTGATGATGGTAATGATGTGAAAAGAGGAATGGAAATGATTGATTCCCCCCTTAGTTCTAACCAACCCATCTCCCCTGCCCTGCCCCCGCTTCCCTGTCTCCCCACCCCCTCCCCCACGCCCTCCCCACTTGATACCAGTGCCCCAGAGCCGATGTGTGCGTCTGCCAGCCTCCCCACCACACACACACACGCTCACCCACACGCACACGCAGGCATAAACACACAGATACTGGGTGTGGAGGGAGAGTGTGAGGGCGAAGGGAGAGAAGGCACAGAGGTAAATAAAGGGAAGGTAAATAAAGGGAGGAGGATAAACACGGGAAGAAGGGCAAGGGGAAGGAGTATAAACGATGGGAGAGGAGAGGAAAGGGGGGAGCAAGAGGGGAGAGTGGAGGAGGGGAAGGATGAAGGCAGAGTTTGGAAGGGCAGCGCAAAAGACTGGAGAGAAGAGGGGAGAGATGATGAAAGGAGATTGGAGGAGGGGAGAGACGGTGAAGGAAGAGCAGAGGAAGTGAGAGAGGAGGTAGAGAGAGATCAACGAGGAACGAAGAGGAGAGAAAGTGAGGGGCGAGCGGAGAAGAAGAGAGAAAAGAAGGATAAAGAGGAGGGGAGAGAAGGTGAGGGGAAAGTGGAGGAGGGGAGAGCAGATGAGGTTAGTGTTGGTGTAGGTTTGTATGGGATGTACCATGCCCGGCCAGTGGTGGTGCACCAGGACAGTTGTTCGCACCTTACCCCCCTTGCACCCTATCGCTCTCATTCACATCCTGCCTCTCACTCACCCCCTGCCCCTCCCCCTCTCTCATCCCCCACTTTTCGGCCACCCCCCACGTCACCAGTTGCAGGGCCGGAGTGTGGTAGTGGTGGCGGCGATGCAGGAGTGTGTTGGTGCGACCTGGCCCGGTGGCGGCACCAGAGTGAGTGCCAAGTGCCAGGGCGGGCTGGCACAGGGCGCGGGGCGGCGGGCAGTCGTGGCCATGGCACGGTGGGGGAGGCACACGACGCTCGGTGCCCGGGGCAGCTACTAGGAACACTGCAGGTGCTCGTGAGGGACGTGTGCTGGCCCTACCCTCTCTACGGCGACGCCCACCACGCACACCAACATGAGGATCACCAGTATCGGCTGCTGGTGGCCGGGCAGGGCTGGCAGGTTGCTATAAATAGTGACGGTGAACTAGTGACCATGAACAGTGGCAACAATATGGCGGACACCGAGCCCACAGCCCGGGCCCTACAGCCAAACGCCTCGCAGCCCCGCACGGCCAGCACGGTGTACGGCTTCAAGATCACCGACACCGACAGCCAGAGAGTGCGCAATCTGGTGCCGGTGTTCGCAGGCGGCCGCAATACTTCGCCCCGGGACGCCAACAACGTAACGTTCCGCGTGAAGGGCGACGACACCTGGCAGACGCAGCGCCCCAGCAGGAAGTCTGACATGTGCGACGTGCAGACGTACCGCGGCGGCGAGGACACGGACGCCCCCGGCTTTATAAAGTTGTGTGGCGTCAACCTGGGTGTGCGGCCAGAGTCCCTCAACCCATACCCGCTCTTCCGCTGCCATACTCTGCCCAGGAAGCTCCATCCCCTGCGATTGCCGCCCCTAGAGCAGAGTTCCCAGCCACCCTTTGCATCTCAGATCGGCCTTCCAGAAGCGGATTCGGCAGCCTCGGAGCCAGCCTCGCCCAGGTTTCCGCAGGGGCAAGGGGTGCCAGGGGCTGGGGGCTCCTCCTACCCCGTATCTAACCTAGTGGCATGGCAGGGGGCCCGTGTGTCCTGTGACCTCGGGGCCAACCCACCACCATGGACGCTCCTTGCCCCCGCACCCCATACCTACAACACCAGACCCAGGCCATACACTCGAGGATATGATCTCACTCCAAGCACATCCTCAGAAGTCACCCCTATTTCCTCGAGGGAGATCACCCCCGACCCTTCAAGACAAGTCACCCCGAGTGTGTCCAGAGAGGTCATTCCCACCACCTCTAGAAACATCACCCCAAACGCCTCTCGTGAAGCAACCCCAACCCCAGAGAACACAGTCACCCCAGAACCAGTGTACGCAAAAAAATTATCTACAGCAGAGGACACGTCGACCCCAACCCCTCTGGACTCTATAACGCAGCACAGGGAGGGGCGGCAGGAGGCTGAGGGAGGCGAGGCAGAAGGGACAGCACACCAGTTATCACCAGTAAAGCACAACGTATCACCAAAAGAGCCAAAATTATCACCAGCGAGGCAAAAATTATCACCATTAGGGAACAAATTATCACCAGTAGACCACAATTTATCACCACCCACACACAAATTAACACCACCTTCTCTCACACACTCACACTCAGACACGCCAACTCAGCAAGACCGCATCGGCACCGTTTATACTCAGGAATTATGTCGTGACAAGGAAAATTGGCAGAATCGTGGAGGTTTGGGTGGGACAGGTGAGGCCGTATCAGATGACTGTGCCCCTGTCTGCCCCCCTGCCGCCACTGTCTGCCCCCCAGCCACCCCTGTCTGCCCCCCAGCCACCCCTGTCTGCCCTCCTGCTACTACTGTCTGCCCCCCTGCCGCCTCTGTCAGCTCTTCTGTTGCCCCACTCATCACCCCTGCTACAGCACAGCACAGCAGAGGGGCCACAGTACATACTTTACCCAAGAAAGGTCTGCTCCCATCGGCTCTCTCCACCATTGAAGAACCACCTTCAGAAGCCTCGGACTCTGCTGAAACCCCGCCCCTTTCTGCCACGCCCCTCCCTGCCACACCCCCTGCTGAGGCTGAGGCAGAGGACAATATAGGAATGATACATGACAGTAAAATTCAGGGGCAACAGATTTCACAAGACAAAATTCAGGGGCAACAGATTTCACAAGACAAAATTCAGGGGCAACAGATTTCACAAGATTCTCTGCAGCCAAAGGAAAGTGAGGAGGAGGTAGCAGTGGCACAAGACAGTGAATTTCAGTATCAACACATTTTACACTCTCCTGTCCAGCCGACTGAGGAACCTGTGAGTGAAGTAGAGTCATGTAAGTCTTTAGCCTCCAGCCTCAGCCAGCGTAGACAGGAACAGGCACTGAATAGCGAAAGTGAGAGCCAGAATGAAAGTGCAGTGTTTGCAGACCTCAGTGGTGGTGAAAGTAAGAAGTGCTCTGCTTTGGTGATTACTGAACGTGAGAGTGAGGTTGGTAATAGGGTGAGGGAGGAGGTATGTGAGGAGGTGCAGGGTAATGGTGAGGATCTTCGTGCACCTTCACCACCCCCTGTCTCTCCATCATCACCCTCATCACCACCACCACCTTCACCACTCAGTGACGGTCAATGCTCGGGTGATGTTGTCGGGTTGGGCGAAGACAGTGGAGTGGCTTGTAACGTGGACTGTGATAAAATAAGTGATAAACATAATGACATTCATGGTGAAGTGGCTGTTGATAAGGAACGTGATAATAAAAACTATATTAAGGGAGGTGAACTGTCTGCTTCTGATAAGGACGCTGCTTTGTCGTGTGTGAGAGATGGGAAGCAGACAGCTGGTGTGGAGGACAGTAAAAAGGATGACGTGGAAGAACAATGTGCCTCTGATAAAGACTCTGTTGTGTTGTGTATAAGAGATTCGAAGCAGACAAGTGATGTAGTAAAGCAGACAGGTGAGGTGGTAAAGCAGACAGGTAGTGTGGACGGTAGTGATGTTGCAAGTGTGGTGGTGGATGATGTGAAAGCGACAGGGGCTGAGAGCACTGTTGGTAGCGCGTCTTTTGTGAGTGTGAGCAGCCGGGAGGAGAGCGAGGGGGGCGGGGGCGAGGGTGTGGGTCGGGGCATCAGTGAGCTGGCCGCCCTCATTACCAGACAACAGCAACAGGTGGGTGGTGGCCAGCCTCGCCCCGGCTCCACCCGCTTCCCTCTGGACATCATTTGCGGCAACAAGGTACAGCAGAGGGACCCCACCGACCCCCAGCCCCGCCATAGGGTGTTCTCCCTGGGCCATGTGCAGCCCCTCAAAGCCCCCACACCACCGCACACCGCCGCCAGGTCTAAGAGTGCCTCACGAGCTGGCACTGGCACTCAGTACGACACTCACGGCCCTCAGAATGCCTCAGCTTCGGTCACGCCCGTCACCACAGACAGCAGCAGGAGTGGGACTGAAGGTCGGGTCTTGCTGTCTGACCTACGCCCCGCCGTCCAGCCTTTAGACGCTGCGCTAAAGGATAAAATTCAGCTAACCATCGACGCAGGTGGAGATAGTTCACTTAGTGCCCTGGCAGCCGCCACACGCCTTCTGTCACAGGATGTCGTCACTCCCCGGAAAGCGGTGTCGGAACCTCACCCTGAGTCTGAGGAAGTGAAGTACAGGGCAGAGCTGGTGCAGTGTGAAATTGACCTGCACGAAAATCCAGACGATTATGCCACACCCGTAACTTCAGTGTCGGACGGGAAGACACAAGATAAAATTCTGCCTTCTGACACTCACACTACAGTACCTCACCGTGAGTCTGAGGCAGTGACGCACAGGGCAGAGCTGGTGCAGTGTGACGTTGACCCTAGTGAGATTTCTGAAGATTATGTCACCGCCACAACCTCACTGGCAGACGAACAGACACATAATAATACTCTGCCTTCACACACTCTGCCTCCACACAGTGACTCGGAGGCTGCAAGTGATGGTGTTATGGGCAGAGATGTAACACGTGTGCAGGTCGATACTGTAGATGAAATTACTTCCGAAGATGATTCTCAGAGTTCACATCAAGGGCGGTATGAAGTGAATAATGAGATCCCAGACACACTCGTAATTTTGGACGATCGAGATAATATAAACGATCAAACTACCAGGACTGACATATTGCAAGAGAAACAGGGTGAAGGACATCAGCTGGAGGAAGAACAGTTTCACCCTTCCACACTACAGGAGGAACAAAAGCCACGTGTTGAAAGTGACAGTATTAATCAACCTCTAGATAGCGTTCAGCACCGGCTTGATGCAGAGACTGACATTACAGACATAGTGGCACTTGATATCAACCCTCCACACACACCTGCACTTCTGAGCTTCGAGGCTAAACTGATTTACATAGACGAGGATGAACCACAACTTAAGAAGACAGAGGATGAGGCACTGTTACAAGACACTGTTGCGGCAGAGGGAGAGGCTCCAGGCACTGTTGATAGCAGTGAAAGCACCGAGTCACAAGCCAGCATTAATTCTTACACGCTACAGGCAGAGGTTGGCAGTGAGGAGGAGGATGAAAGTGTGCACGTCACAGCATTGCAAGAAAAGGCCCCACAGATGACAGGGTTGAAGAGTGAGGAAGGGATTTTAAAAAGAGAGGAAGGGGCATCTGAGAGTGAAGATTCGGCCTTAGAAAGAGAGGAAGGGGCCTCAGAGATAGAGGAAGTGGTCTTAGAGAGTGGAAAGAGGGCATTAGAGAGAGATAAAGAGGCATCAGAGAGTGAGATTTCAGCCTTAGAGGAAGAGGCCTTAGAAAGAGAAGAAGGGGCCTTAGAGAGTGAGGATTCAGCCTTAGAGGAAGTGTCCTTAGTAAAAGAAAAAAAGGTCTTAGAGGAAGAGGCCTTAGAGAGCGAGGAAGGGGCTTCAGAAAGAGAGGAAGAGATATCAGAAAGAGAGGAAGGTGTCTTGGAGAGTGAGGAGGGTGCATCAGAGAGTGAGGTAGGGACTGACTCATGCACCTCTGACGACGTACGAGCTCCACTACGTATTATCATCACCGAGCCTCCTTCAGGTGGTGGGGAGGCTGGGGGGCTGTCACGGGAGGAGTCTGTGGAGGAGTACGAGCAGGCCTTGGAGGTGATCACGCCGGACCCCAGCCATGGGTTTAGCCACAGCTCTGCCAGCGTCGCCACCGTCGTCCACATCGATGCCCCCCACCGCCCCCACTCCCACCCTCACAATGACGAAGCTGATGAGGCCGAGGACGACTATGTGGACGCCAGTGATGGTACGGAATCCATCGTTGATCAGGTTGAAATGGCTGTGGAGGGTTGTGTTAGTGAAGGAGTCGGGTCGGTAGAAACACAGCCTGATTTGCCTGTATCTTGTGCTGTTGAACAAGGGATGATAATTCCAACAGACACGTTTTCCTCAGGCAGCTCAGACAAGTCAGGATCTCAGACTGTTGGTCCAGCCCTGGATGATGCGTCCTCGTGTGTGCCTGACTCTCGGCCCCTTCAGACGGCCACATCAAAACCTGAGAGCGAGGCGGCGGAGGATGGGTCAGCATCGTCAGGCAGCCGCATCACCGACCCAGACATGCTGGCGTCAGCGTCCGCCTCATCCACAGGGTCAGAGACGTGGTGGACGGCTGGTGGAGGCCCCGTGGCGCGACGTGACCTCCTGCCGCTTGACGAGGACGAGGAAGAGGTGAAGTGGAGGGCGATGCTGGCTGTCAACCTGCCTGAGAGTGACGAGGAGGATCCAGCGGGATACGAGAGCGACGAGGACTTTGACACCATGGATGCTGATATGCGGCGCCTGGAGGAGAAGCTGAAGAAGTTTGAGATGGAGCTTGGTGGACAGAGTGCAGAAAAAATCGATAGCAGTCGCGATGAAAGGAAAAATGGATCCTCTGCTCACCCTCCACCATTAATAATAGAGGAACATGCTGACTTGCTTGTCTCTGATCTTCCACAGGTGTTCCCTCCCACATCACCAGCCAAAACAAAACACCTGAGTCTAATGACCCGTCTGGAGGTACAGGAATATGGAGACTCAGGCAGCGAGAGTGATAGTGATACTGAAGAAGCGTCGTCCAGTGACTCGGCAGACTTCCTCTTTGTCAAGACCAAGATTAAGCTTAAGCCTGGTGATCGTAGGTGCCGCTCACTGGATCAGAAGCGACCAAAAAATGCCAATGTGTTAAACAAGGTGGTTGAGGACAAGGGAACACATTGTAAAGATAAATCATGTGTCTGTGAAGAGACTCTTGACTTGAGTAACTTGAACTTGCTCATAGAAACAACAAATGAATCTGAGTTGCACCTGGATGAATTGCTACCTGACATAGACGACTCTTCAAGCACAAGCCCTGGATCCTTGGACGAGTACCTGCATGACGACCCTCGGGTGCCTGAGAAGTGCTTGCCTGATACCCTAGTGCCTGACGAATGCCTGGGAGAGGAGGTGGAGGTAGAGGGAGATGGGGAGGCGGTGGTGTGGGGTGGCGAGGACCAGATGCTGTTGGGGTACATTTGGCACGAGCAGGGCGAAATGGCTTCCGTGGATTTTGACGGATTAGAGGCATTCCAGAGCTTTGAGGGGCAAGGTGCTCTCATGTTTTTGTTTGAGGATGATGGCTACGATGACACCTACAGCGACGGTGAGCCTGTGTCTGAAACGAGGGATGCTGAAAGTTTATCTCCCGGTGATGTGGCTGATGAGAGTGAGTCTGGAAGCAGCACTTCGCCCTCCACACCACACCGCTCTGACAAGACCTTTGTGACTGCCTTCAAGAACAGCTTGCGGAAAGCCAGCAAATACCTTGGTCCCAGGAGTGAGGGCAAACACAAAAAATCTAGCTCCAGCATTGATCGGTTCTCTCCACAGGGCAGCAGTGTGGCCCCCCACGCCCACACCCTCCCCAAGCGGCCCACGTCACGCCTGGTGGAGGAAAGTACGGCTGGTGTGTATAATGTTCAGAGTGGGAGGATGGCCGCCGGTGCCATAATCACGCCACTTAGCGACTCAGAGGGCCGTGAAGTCTCTTACAGCTCTGGTGAATACTATGCCACCCCAGCTGTCTGTGTTAATACGTCTGACGAGGACCCAGCCACCGCCTTCCACCACCCCCGCCACAACCACCACCACCCCACACTCCACAACCACACCGCCCTCACCCAGCCCCCGGCGCCGCCCCCGCGCTGGTCACATCGTAAGAATAGTTCTGGTCTGGAGTCAGATTTGTCAGCACAGCACCTCCCTGTTGTGGAGGATCCCCACTACTTCCACCCTGGCATGGTGCTCCAGCCGCCCCCCACCACCACCACAGTGCCGCCACGTGCAGGTTTTACCCATTGTACCTCCCCACCCCGCATCCACCCAGACGACAAGCACTTTTATCTGGCAGGTGTGCCTGACACTGAGGCTGAGAGCTGCAGGGACCACCATGCTCTGCCTGGTATTGTCTCTGGTATAAGGCCTGGTATGGTCCCTGGTTTAAGACCCGGTGTGGGCCCTGGATTTCTGCCTGGAAGGGGCCCTGTAGCTCCACCTCCGCCACCAGACCCTCATATATACACCAACGTCACGTGGACGCCAGACTCCCGACCCCAGCATATCCTGCCAGGGGCGGCACCACAGCCGTGTGTGCCACCCCACCACAGGCTGATGGGCGGTGATGTGAACCCACACACAGGTGTTCCTTCCGTCCCGTGTCGCACCTGCTCTGCTCTGCCCTCACACAAGCCCACATCAGTTAAGCAACTTAAACGAAAACAGCATGAAAAGGTTTTGCGTCAGGAGGCAGAAGATATCCAAGAACGAGAAGGCTGCACATTCTGCCTGGGCGTTCCACTGGCGTGTGCCCGCCCTCCCGAAGATGCCGTCCACTTGCGCCAGCCCAGCCCCCACCCCCGTGCACTGGCTGATCGGCGCTCCTGGCCACTGAGAGTAAGTTTGGTTGTACACCTCTGGCGCTGGAGCCTACCTTCCCTACCCTGCCCTTCGCCCTGCCTGCACCCCCATGCGCCCTCTGTTGCTGCCGGTGCCACCCTACCTCGCCACTACCATCATCCTTACCTTAACCATAAGATTTGCCATAGTGCACCTAGAGCCCTCAGCCAATCAGCAGCAGAGACAATAAACTCTCACCCGAGCACAGGCTGGGACCCTGCATCAGACACCTCCACCCATTGTTCCTCAGACCTGTGTTCCTCAGGCAGTGGCCCTTACTGGACGCCTGTGACACGTCTTAACCCACCACCACCCGACACCACCACCCTGGGCCACACCCTCATCCCCTGGGCAACAAACGAGACCCCACCAGCCTCTAACACCACCAGCCCTCTCCACCCATCCCGGCTCCTGTGTTCAGCCTGGGGACCAACCGACCACACCCCAGTCAGCGAGCACTCCACACACACACCCGCCCGTTTGACTGAGGGAGGTGATCGGGCGCCCACACCCTCATATGACCAGGCGCCCACACCCTCATCCACCTGGACATGGGTGGACTCTAGCCTGCCTCACCTCGCATGTGGAGACACCCCCGCCCTGCCTCCGTTCACACCCACCCCTTTGAGCGCCTCCACCTCCGCCGTACCCTGGCCACACCGACACACCCCGCTAACACCCCCGCTGGCCCCCACCCTGGCCCGCTACAGCTGTCCGCTACTAATATTCCAGAGTGTACAGGACTTGCCAGGGTACCCTGACTCTGTAGATCCCACCTGTCCTCTCTCTCAGGCTGACCCGTGCCCTTACTCCCCTACCTATGCCCCTACATACCCCTACTCTCCTAACAATGCCCCAGCTTATTCTTTACCTCCTAACCATACTCTTACGTACCCCCTGTCTCCTACCTATGCCCCTCCATGCCCTGTCTTTCCTACCCAA